>NC_092523.1:72917272-73220303 GCF_037038585.1 Patagioenas fasciata | reverse complement strand
AGTTATTAGGGGGAGGGATCCTGAAAATATTTTTCATTCAAATGTTTTGGGAAATTTTCTTTGAAAGTGAAAGCTAAATTCCACACATTCAGTAAAAGTGATTCTGGTTTTAGCAGAGTAATGTGATGGCAAATTGAAGGAAGACCTGACGTTGTATGATCATCAAACTCCCTGTAATGATCAGTGATGATTGCAGGGAGTTTGATGACCATCCAATGTCAGGTGTTGCCCCTTCTTTTTCCTTGTCAGTGCCCCCACCTTACTGACTGGATGCTCCTCCTTGTGCTTTAGCAGGACATTCACAACTGCCTGGACTGCTTTGCCAGGACACTTTTTGGCCTAACTGCCCTGTCAGTTACAATTAAAAGCGTTAATATGACAGTCAAAGGTCATAAATTGCTTGTGGCTAGTGTTCGCTGCTTGTCTCGCACAATGGCAACCAGGAAATTGCCCTGTCAGTTACAATTAGAGGTGTTAATATGGTGGCTAAGGGTCAAAATGCTTCAGTAGGAGGAAGGAGTTGCAGAGGACATTTGGTTTACATTAAGTGACGGTTCAGGAAAACTTTCCTTAAATGGGATGGTTCGCTTAATTGGGAAATATTTCAATCTGAGTAAGAGCCCTGACCGAGGTTTCTACTTCATTGCTCTGGCAATACTAACTGCTGGAATTATGCCCTTTTGAGAGCTTTCTAAGGTTTACTCACAAGGCTTTCCACACTGGAAATAATAATAATAAAAAAAGCTAATAGCTCCCATACTTTTTGGTGAGATATTTGTAGAGACATAGTTATGACACAGGAAGAAACACCAAAGAAAAATCCTGGTACAATTTATGATTGAAATTCAGTTTGACTAGCTGAAATTTATGTAACACAAACTCCACAAACAGAGTACTGAATTTCTCCTTTGTCGAGAGGTTTTTCAAAAAGACTCTAGTCTGACATTATTTTAATTGACTTTAGTGGTGAAACTCACCTGGACTTCAGAAACAGCAGGTCAAACCTGTGTCATACCGTGACTTTCTTCCTATTTTGTATCAGTTTCTTCAAAAAGTGTTTTTCCTACCAATTTCACAGTGGCCAGCTCCAACTTACAGATTGAATGAAGTAAATCAATAAGAATATGAATTCTTTTAAACTCCCTTACATTTCAAAGACTAGCTTATAATTTGTGGGTGGTGGCGATCCTTCAAAATGGTATTAAATGTTAGAGGTAATGAACATTAGCTTAGTTCTTGTATTTCCTTTGCAAGGTGATGATGCTCAATTCCTATGTATCCAAAAGGTAAATTTTCTAATATATCCACAAAACTGTTGAGGACCCAAGCAGTTAACTCATGCTGAGCTGGTTTTGCATGGCTATAGATCAGGACTGGTGTGAAGCTAGTTCTGATGTGCCTACACAGATGTGGCAGATATCCATGATCTTTAGGGACTGGAATCCATTTAATATCACAAATAGAGTAATTATAATCCTGGGATATACATAGTTGTCTTCTAAGAGCTTGTCATCTTTTGTTCCCTGTTACCGAAGAAAGTTGGGATATTAGATCAAGAGCATTACTAAAATAAATGAAATACTGATGATCACTGGTACACTGAGCTCAATGAAAGACTGAATGAGAATAAGAGATGAGAATCATTCAAGCTGTTGGGTCAAAAATAGCTTTAGTGTAGAGTCACTTGAATGAAGTTAGTGGATTTTATAAC
The DNA here is from genome assembly GCF_037038585.1 of Patagioenas fasciata. Taxonomy (NCBI): domain Eukaryota; kingdom Metazoa; phylum Chordata; class Aves; order Columbiformes; family Columbidae; genus Patagioenas; species Patagioenas fasciata. Next base: position 73,218,592 of record NC_092523.1, on the reverse strand, counting down.
CCCGGAATTGTGGCCTTTCTTGGTCAAGATCATTGACCGTGAAGAAATCTTATTGCAGCCTGACCAATGAAGGACAACCCAGGAAACTAACAAAAGATATATCAGACAATGATTTTTAAATTATTATCTCACCTGTGCCCCTGGTTGGCTTCTGGTGATAACTCTTGTGTTATAGAAAGAATAACATATGTCCCAAATAACCCCTGGCTGGCATAGTGTTGTAGAGCCCTCTCTGCCTCTAGCAGAGCTTGACCCCCAGCCTTTGATGCCCTGTCCTTAAAATAGCAGAAGGTAGTGTTCTCCCTGATGCACATCAGAGTCCACAGAACTTAATAGGATAGAGGAGGCTCCAGTGTCAGCTGTACAGACTGACCATAAGAAGTTCTCACCGTAGTCCAAGCCTAAGGAGACCAAACCACACAACTCTATCGTCATGCAATTTCTGTTGCAGATGAACATCTGTAGTGTATTCATCACCACAGCACCCACCCCCAAAGGGAAAAATAACTCCTCCTACTGAGTAGCTGGAGAAACTGAGGCGGTACTGCTTGAAAGACAGTGGATAAGGCCTGCAAAAGAGCAGTGAATTTAGCTTTCATCTCAACCTACAGGATGCCTGTTTAATGTGTATACTGTTTGTGCACATTTCCATGCTACCAGGTTGTTGAGGTCAGTTGATGCAGGCAATGACAATGTTGTATCACTCCTAGGAACAGAATTTGATGTGTTTGAAGCAGGGTTCAAATTTTCTTTCCAGTTATCTACTTCAGGTGGAAAGGATTTGGCTGGAGATCTAGCAGGGTCTGCACATATCCTCACAGTTTAGATCCTTTCATACAACTGTTTCTTCACAACTGGTTAAAAAAAGAAGAGTAACATCTTCTCTGTGTGAATTCAAAAAAGACAAAACTTCAAGCTGTAGCTCATTTTGATCATAGCAAGGAAAACCAAGGCATTTTCAAATTATTCTTTACTATACAGAAGCCAATTTACATCAAGACCCATGGGTGCTGGTTTTTTTATCCCTATTGTATAAAATGCTTATTTGTTCAAAAGTTTTAAAATTCTGATTTTTCAGGATTTTTTGCGTGTCATTTTAGTATGTGGATATTCCAGAAAGACCTATGAAAAAATAGGCTGAATATGATATTTAGTTCGGCAAGTTTCATATATTTGATTTTTCAAAATAAGTTTTTCATTTTGGTTGTATTTCTATATTCCTGAAGTAAAATGGGGGAACCTCATTTGATTAATTTAATATCCTCAAATTCCCAGGGATGATAGTAAAAGGCTATGAGGTTTCTGTTGCGCAAGTTTTTCAAGTCTGGGAGTCCTTTAGTCATGCTTAATGTATTTAAGGGAATCAATTGAAAAACACTGGACTCTGAGGGAGGAGTTTCTAGAAGATAATATTTCAGTACACCAGAAAAGAACAGTATGGCTTGTAACAGAGGCATGAAGATGTGTTATCAGATCCCACACTTTAAATTCAACGTAGAAGACAAAACTACATTCTTGAAGAACGTAAATATTAACATTTTTTCTAATTAATTAGATTCAACTCAGTATTCCTTGTGTTAATGATATCAGTCTTATCCATGTTTACATATCTAAAAGTCTGATGTTTGATGGTCTACATGAAATGTAGTTAATGTTTATCTGTTTTATGTGAGTACAGCAAAAATCCACAGTTTCCCCACTGCAAGAGGCACACACTTCAGTCTTGGTAGTTTTTATGTGCAGAACTGAGACACAATGGTCTTAATGAGACCTGGTCTGTTCTGTCCACACACACTCTAAGGGCAAGGGATCAGAAATGGGTGCATGTGAATACACAGTCACGTATGTGAGATTGATGCAGTTTATATTTGCCTCTGGTTTCTGTTCTGTGGAGTTCTTTCCCAGTAGTGCCAAGCTAGCACCAGGGTAGAACAAAATGTGTACAAACTTGTAGTGCACTGACAAGACATGTTCTAAAGGCTGCGAAGTATTTTTCTCATATTCTATTTGGGAAGCCGAACAGAAAAACAGAAGGGTTGATAGTCTGCTGTTGCTCAGGTGCTGATAATGCATAACTCTTAGCAGGACTGTAAATGTAATCATCACCTAAAATCAGCTCAAAGTCAGTGCAAAAGATCACAGCACTAAGCCATTGCTACTGTGAAAAATTGTTCCCTTGTTTAAATCAAACATATTCTGTTTTGAATGACCAGTTGCTCTCCCAACATCTGAAATGAGTTAGGAGAGGATGGAAAAATATAATAGCTGGATGACTGTCAATAAACAAACATTGTCACTCAGAAGGTGTTTTCAAAAGACTTTTTTGCTCTTAAAAATAAACTTGCTGCTAATGGTTTAAGGCTTGCCTTTCTCCTCTAGGTAAACAGCCTTAATTAATTTAATTGGTCACTAATTGCTTTATTGGTTTTGTTCCTTCTTCCTGGGAAGCACTCCACTTAGCTAGACTTGATGGAAAGCAACAGCCTTCCCAGTGAGAGGTGGCAGCATGCAGGAAGGGATGGTGTGGAGACAAGCCTTAAGTCATGATTAGGCAAGGAGAGCTCTGGGGTGGTATTACTTGTCATGCTGCAGTGTTCTCTAGGAAAAACCAAATAATGCAGGAGCTGTGCAGCTAGCAAAAAAATAAGCAATTGCTAATTCATCTTTTGCTGGGTGGCTGAGCATGGCAGGAAGCCATTTTCTTTGGTTTAAGGAGTTTTCTGTGATGGTGTTATGAAGATCCGCAGCCACAGTGTAGAAACTGAGTTGCAATGCATTGTAGCAAGTAAAACAAGACACTTGAGAGATGCTGCTTTATGGTTAAAGCACAATTTGTTAGGTTCGTCTAAGTGTTTGTCAAGATATGCCTCATCTTCCTCTTGCAGCTACTGTAATCTATAGTATTAAAGTCCAACAAGAGCAGTAAGATGTGTGTCTATCAAAAGTAGTGAAGAACCCTGTGTTTCCTGTTATGTTAAATCTGGCTCGAGGCTTTGTGAACGAAATTCGTGTAGTCATGTTTATTTTAGGTCAGATGATGTCTTTACTAGGACTATGGTAAATCTCATTCTCTTAAACAAGTTCCAACGAACTTGTACATCTTGCCTCTACAAGAGCTGATGGGTAGGACACTAGAGTTCCTTCTTTGCAGCTGGTGGGAAGTTCCCGCTTTAACCTGAGGCTGGAATGCTGCAAAGTTCATATTTTAACTTAGCTCAGATATACACCTGTTAAATACAATTTTTCTTTTTACAGTTGCTGAGAATTCACAGTCTGTAAAGGCAGATGAGAAAAACTAGTCAAGAGTATTTCAATTACTTTCTAGAACTACCTGAGAGGAGGTTGTAGCATAGAAGGTGTTGGTCTCTCCTCCCAAGTAGCAAGTGACAGGATGAGATGAAGTGGCCTCAAGTCATGCCAGGGGAGGTTTAGATTGAATATTAAGATAATTTCTTTCACATAAAGGTTTGTCAGACATTGGAGCAGGTTCTCCAGGGAAGTGGTGGAGTCATCATCCCTGGAGGTGTTCAAAAGAAGCATAGATGAGGTTCTTAGGGACACTGTTTAGTGACAGAGTTAGGTTAATGGTTGGACTGAATGATCTTGAGGGTTTCTTCCAACCAAAACAATTCTATGATTCTAACAAGTCACTTAAATAATTTAAAATAAATACAATAATTTCCATGAGCTGTCCTTCAGGTAGCAACTTCCCAGTGGGTTTCATGGATTCTAAACATTTCAAACTCTAAGGAAAATAATCCTTTCCTTGCAGTGTTGTTGCTGTGTTTTTTTCCCTCTTTGAAATGAACATCTAAAAAGACAGGCAGCTTCAACATAGTCTGGGGCATAACTGGTAGACTGGGTCCCACAGTGTTGACACCTCCTCCTTTCATTACAAATAACTGCGGTTCATCATGTCACAACTGCAGAAGCATGGGGAACCAGTGAAGAATTTTTAATCCAAACAGTTTGGTTTTCAAAAATTTTTTCTTAAGGAATTTGAATGAATTTCTGTCCATATTTAAAAATTCACATGGAAACACATTCTGACTTCTCCTAAGCTGTAGTCTCAGGACTGGAAGACCTTCCTAAAATAATTTTTTTTTTTCAGTTTTTTTACCATTGTAAACCAGTAGTAACTAAGTAATTCAGGGCTAATGGAGCTTAACCACTCTTCTTATTTTTCTTTTTTGTTCTTTTAATTTCAAAAAGCAGTATCTGGAAAAGCAGGAGCGGCTAGCAGGGGATGAAGGGAGAACTATTTACAGACGAAAGGAACACAACACGCTTACTTGGTTTCATTTTGTTGGAATATGAAAGATAATTTTTTTGGCTGAGTGTGTATGCCTGCATGTGTGTTATCAGAAATAATTCTTGCAAGCTGTCAGACCACATGTTTTATAGCCAATTTCAGCTTTCCCGGTTACTTTATACATCACCCATTGCTGCATGGTAAATTATCTTATTTAGATCCAGCTTTTTAAGCATTGCAAATGAATGAGACTATTGAGATCTACTGAAAGGGACAGATCAGAGAGAGCTCATGGCTTAGAATAATGTTTGGGATAGATTCTTTCCCCAGAGAGAATTTGTTAGTTGTGCTGGGACAATGGGGAGAGTTTCTCCTGGGACACGATCAGACTGAGTGGAGGCAGCACATGACGGTGTTCCTATCTGTACCCTGAGGACAATGCGGCACTGGTGGCTACAGCCTGGCAGTCCCAGCGGTGGCAACTTGGGCTGCTGTCACCAAAATCTGTCTGTTCCCTCCTGAACTAAAGGCTACCACCTCCTTTGCAGGGGCAGCAGGAGTGAATGGACTCCAGATCTTCAGCTGCCGTGATTCCCAGGCAGGTGGGTGAGTCTGGGACGCAGATGCTTTGACTAAGCGACGAAGGTGGTTTAAGGAAATATGTCAGGCTGCGAATTGCAGCGGCTGAGGGTCTGGCACAAGATTATTCCTGCTGCTGCTAAGTTTAGAGGTGGGTGACAGCTGCCAGTGGGGACTTCTTAAATCACAGTATCTAAATACTGCAGAGCTGAGGGTCACCCCAGAGCCTGGGTGATCCACTGATGATATTGTTTTCCCTGTCATTAACAAGTAAGTAAGTGCACAGAGTGGAATTATGACACAACTGGCTTGCTGGTACCCAAGATTTCAGAAATGAACAGTTGTATATATATCTTTTTTCTTTCAAAATGGGGAACAAAAACTGCAGTCAAGATGTAAAAGTTGTGGCTACTAGCACATGGTATGAAATAAACTACATCTATAGTAGATAATGTCCCAGCTACTTTTATTTTCAAATGATGTATGTTTCTGTGTCTCATAAAAATGTTAGTTTAATCTAGCATTGAAACTCCCACTTCCTTCTCAGGACAAGAAGCTTGTATCTCATGGAAAATAGCAATCTGGTATCTTCATCTTCCTCCATCTATGTGTAGTCATGTGTCTACAGTCCATGGCTATTCCACTCTTGGCCTCCCAGATGATTCTACCAGCAAAATTTTCACAGTTTTTCAATGTGGGGTGTTGTCTGTTGGGAATTGGAGTTTGCCCATCTCATTTTGTCTAGATTACCAAGAAATTGCTGTAAGTTTTTGTGTTTCTCTAAATTAAATGTGAGGTACAGTGATTTTAATTGCCCTGTTCTGAAATAAAATTTTGCCTAGTTAACTGATATCATTACTGGTATTAACTAGCTCTGAGGGAACACTATTTTTCCTGGAATGCCTTAAACTTGAATTTTCTTTTTTCCCATAGCAAGTAAGTTTAGAAAACGAAGGTATAAAATACTTAGCAACTGTGGAGTGTTTTTTTTCCCTTTGATGTGTGTGCTTAATTCCCATTAAACTGAAAGAGGACAGACTACACCGCTGAATGTGCGTGTAACATTTTGATATGTTCCCAGTTGGTAAAAACGAGAGCGACACTGACAGCTGCTAACAGTGTCAACAGTCTCACAGGATGAAGTGTGGCCAGACCCCAACTGTTTCCCATTCAAATGAGTTATGAGCTCTCGCTGCTCAGAGGCACCCTGATAAGAGACCATGTGAGTAGAGTTGTGAGACTTGGGGAATATCCACCTGGCAGGATGGTCTCCATCCTCCAAATAAAGTAAAATGGAGGAAAATATCTTGGTGGGGGGAGGGAGAGAGAGAAAATTAGGAGAGAGGACGTCAGAATGCCACTGAAAAAAACCTGTTGAAGAAGTAGCCCTTGGTCTGGGGAATAGGATGTGCTAAGGGTAGGGAATGTTATAAAGGAAATGCAATGAGGTAACATGAGACGACTTGGGGGCCCACCCACCATCCAGCATCAAAGTCTGACTGCAGAGAATGCTCAGTCATGTGCTGCTTAACGTTCCGTGCTCTATATTGATGCCAAAATTATTGGCCTGCCTTCTGAGTGCTACTTACAGTGCTTCATTCAATTCGCTTGCTTTCCTAATCCACTTGTAATTGTCCCTTTTTCCACCCGAAGAAACGTCACATGGGGACAATAAAACAACTACTTAGTCTTGATGAATAAGAACCAATATTATCTGTGATCTGCACTTGTGTTACTTCCCATTTAGAATACTGAGGGCTCCCAAGATATTTTTTTTCCTGCCATGTAAATAATGTGTGAAGTATTTCATAGAAGCATTCAGTGTGAAAGGTGCCTGACAGATTTTGTAGTCCATTTCCTGGGATTATAGCAGAATTAACTTCATTATCCCTAAACACTCCGTAACAGATGGGTGTTTAGCCTGGCCTGAAAAATCTCCAAAAGCTCATAATTCCCCAAAACTCTACCTTTGGATAGTTTGTTCTTACAGTTATCAAGTATTCCATCAGAATTTTCCATACCGTGTTATGAAGCTGTTACTGCTTTACTCTTTAGATACTTAGACTAGGTGCTCTTTTTAAATCCCTCATTTCTTCACCAAATATTACTGGGTTTGTCTCCTTTACTGTTAAAAACATGCGTCTTTGAATCTAGGTTTATAGCTTAATCAGAGATAGGACGTTACTTTGAATTTGGGCTTGTGATGATTTTTTTGTTGTTGTTAAAGCAGGATATTGATACCAATGCCGATCAGTAGCGTACCTTCTTTCAGAAATGCAACGCTCTTGATTTGTCAGCTGCAAGTCCCTAGGTCTCTGTGAGGATTAATGTCAGTCATTATCCCATCCTATAAATTTTACATTTCATTAGACTTGCTATTATACATGGATCACTGGTGTCCATCTGTATTGGCTCTTCTTTTTTTCTTTTTTTTTTTTTTTGGTGTTCCCAAACTTTTTTTTTTTTTAAATCAATGATCCTTCCCTGCTGATTTAACTATGACCACCAAGAATTACTTGCAGTCAGATGTTTATCCTGTGATGTGTTTGCTTTATCATGCTGTAAAACCTTGCTCTTGAGTTTGATCCAAGAATGATGTCACCCAGCTATCATCCGTTGATTTTCATCTGCTGCTTCTCTTCTCCCATGTCAACTAGTTAAGAAAACTATGTAATAAAAACAGTTGAATCGCTGCTGATATTTCAGCTTCAGTTAACTGGCAAAAGTTGCCAATCAGTGTTTCCTGTTCCTAGGGAGGAAAAAAAAATCTAGAATAACTAAACAAAGTAACTGCTTAGCTTTCACTGACCAAAACCCAACCCGACCTTTTTCTTCTTCTCCTACGAAATGGTTGCGTGTCAGAAAATCCATTGGAGACTCTCTGCAGTCCTGAGCCAGTGGGTCCCATCCCCCATCATCTCTGGGATGCTGGAAAGAAGGATGCTGCATCTTCCCAACTTAGGCCATCTCATGCACCCATCCTGAAAGTCTATGAACTGTGGGAAAATTATGGGTAAGAAGATAACAAAATTGTCCTATCTTTTCTTCACAATATGTACATGAAGTCTTATTTGAATAAGGCCTATGAAGGACTTTCATAAGCTGACTCTAAAACAAGATATGTAGCCCAGACACAGCTACCTTTACATTAAATAATTATATTTCTGATTTTTTTTTTTTTTGCCTTCTATTTTGTTTGCACATCAGGTGTCAGATTTGGCATTCATTTTGCATTTAGTTAGCAGCAGAAATTAATACATTTATATGACCACTGCCAGATTAAAAACTACATTCTCAGGCTAAAATCATGTCGAATGGGTGGGTGTTAGAAGGTGCAGGGGTCATCAAAACTTGCAGTGTGACAACCCATGTCACTGATTGTGGCTGCTGGTGGGAGAGGCTGCTTGGAGTTATCTGTGGACATACCTGTATTCACCATCGTCCACGTTGTGCTCACTTCCGTAGCTACACAACTGCTTACGTAAGTTGCACATGGTTTAGTCTTGTTTTGAAATTTGGAATGGGAATTTGATCGAATGCTGGGCAGCTACCACAGCAATTTGCAGGGTTTGCTGTAGCCATGGGAGGGCTCTCTTACCAAGTCTCTCTGTCCAACATGAATGTGTTGACAACGACAGCAAAAAAAAAATCAACAAATAACTAACCCCAAAGGTGATAGCTCGAAAGAAAATCTTCTTCCCATTTCATATTAAAGCCTATTTAAAAAGTGTTGAAGAAATCATACCTTTTTACACCATGCCAGATTTTGAATAAAGCTTTGCTTCTCAGATTGTTCCACCCCAAAGTGGAAGTCAGAACTTATACGTGCAGTGCTGTGCTGCCACTGAAGTATTTTTTTAGGGGTTTTTTTGATATTTTGATATAGTATACTTTTGATATTTTGAGCTACAGCATATTTCCAGAAATAAAACTAGGCTAACAATAGTATTGCATTTCTGTTTAGCCGATAAAAAGGGAAAAGTTTGTTTGATAACTATTGTAAAAAGGAAAACAGTGCTGATTTTGAGATGCTTGATTCTGTTAAACAGCTTTAACTCAGTTGCTGGAATTTTGGCAATTGATACCCAAATAGTACTTTGTTTTCTGAGGACCATCTAGTGCTTACAGCAAAATCAAATTTGTTTCCAGAGTTGCTAGATAAACCAAACTGAGGGGTTTTAAAATTATTTCATTTTAAAATAATTTTTACATAGTCCAAAAGGGGACATAATCAGATGGTCATCTTATACACATTTGTCAAATATTTAGATTTTTGGAAAGCCGTCATGGCTCTAAGTATTTTGTTGCACCGATCAAATACTCTTACTTAAAATTCAGGCTATGCCCAAAAGCTGCTTTCAGGCTTTAGATTTTCCCTTGGCTATCATCATTCGGAGACACCTATGTTTTCAGGTGTTTTCTTCTATGTGCACGCTTATGGTTTCCACTCAGATCACACTGATAACATTCTCAATAAATTAAGCTGCAGAGAGCCTTTCAGAGTAGTCTGATATGTTCCATTTTGCAAATGCTACTTATTATTTTCCTTTCTTTCCATTTTTTTTTGTTTTTTTAATCCTTTTCGAAGTATAGGTGCCCCAGTTAATTTAACATACGTAGTGATAATTCATTTTCATTTTATCTACTACTAACTGTAAGGAGAGATCCTAGTTCAGGAGAGCACGGAAACATTTGTCAGACTGTAATCACACAGTTAAACCTCACTGACATGATACTCCATGAAATGCTTAATTTCAGCACATACCTAAGTGCTGCCCTCACTGGAGACAGGCAGACACACATGCTAACATGATTTCCTTGGCTGAGGATAGCAGAACATCTTTACCATGATAATGAAACAAGTCGACCAGGCAATGCCCTTTAACTATTCTGACTTGACACATCTTATTTTATTTCCAAGGTATGTTTACTCAGTAAACCACACACATTTTTAGAAGTAACCACATAGTTGGGGATTTTTGTTGTTGTTGTTGTTTTGTTTTTAACTCATTAAACTTTTTACCTAAGCACCTTTTGGGGCTCAGTAGCAAAGTCATTCATGTTCTTTAGTCTCTCTGTTAACTGTTTTATAGGCTTTAATATGTATAAAGGCAATGTCCAGCACTAAGTAAATAATACTCAGTTTGTATCCATGGTGAATACTTTCAAGAGATGTCAAAGATGAGTTCTTGTTTCAAGTCTGTTTTACAAGGAGTCAGTCGCTCTATTCCATCATATAAAGTGACCCTCTGCAACACATTTCTTATTTACTTTCTGTTGGAGTAAAAATTTTTCCAAAGGACACAAAAAGTCCAAACTCCAAAGAGGAAACACACTGTGGTGTTTATAACATTTGTCTTAGAATTTTGCAGAACAGTGTAGAAACATCTGAAGATGCAATTTTTTACTTTTTCTAAAGCCTGTTAGCGGTATCAGAGAAACAGTCTGGGCATGATACTGGATTAAAAACTAATAACAAGAAGTTAGCAGATTATAAAAGCAGAAAAGAATAATCTTCAAAACACTTTTTTGGGCTTAGTCCATGTGTCAGGTGTCAAATACTTTTTCTCTTTTCTCTCTGAATGCTGTCTAAAGACAATGGTATTGTTTATAGTTTCTCCGGAGCTTTACTGGACTTTGTTGATTTGTACTCAGCATCTTGAGGTGTGACCACATGGCAAGAAAGCAAAAGGAAATGCCAAGGCAGCCCCTCCAGAACTAGAATACCTGTTTACATTTTCTACTGTTACCAAAAGGAGACTTGTTGAATCGTGAAAGAAATCCCTGAGGCTGCATTCATGTCAAAAGTTTTGTGTATTATATGAGATGAAGTCTTATGCCATCTCAGTGACAGTTTAAAGCTCAGCTAAATATGTTCGTACAGCCCTGAGCAGTGATTTTATTCAGCCTTTTGAAGCAAAGAAAGGTCAAGTATTTGAATGGACTAACCTTAGATAAAATGCAGGATTGGCCAGCATATATTCACCGAGACAGCAGTAACATCAGTCTCTGAAGTTGGTTTAGATGGTGCTGAGCAGTCAAAGAGGCAATGTAAAACTGAGATGAAAACTACAACATGCATATTAAGTCCATAAGAGATTATGGACCTGTGTACCTTTTTTTTTGCATTTTACAAGCTATTTTGGAAAAATTAATGGAAATATGTTCTATCTTTTAATTTAGGCAGATCTACAAATGAAGGTTCCATAAGAAGTTGAACTCAAATTTGTTTTATAATTCACCATTCATGTTGGCAATGGATTCTGATACTGTAGCTGGATCCAAAGAAAGCTTTGCCCTTAATAGCCAGGGATCCAACCTGGAGAATTTTGATTTTGGATGGGTAACACCCTTTGGAATTCTTTAGCAAGGTAAAATATGTATTATAAATGGGAGTCTGTTTGTGTTTCTAGGTATGCTAACACAGTTAACCCAGTTCATTTAATTGTTCTGGACACCACACAGTGAACCTTAAGACAAATAATCATCTGGTGGATCATGTCTAGTCTTTAAATTTATATTTCCTTGATTTAAACTGAACACTGACCTCAGGGGGTGGGCTGTGGGGAGTACCTAAGAATCAGATCGTCCTGCCCTCCTTTTGATAACTGATACTTTTTCCAGAGGGGAGCCTAAAGTCACTAGTAATTAACCTGGAGCAGAACTTACTAAGACATGGTGGACCGCCATGGTTTTTAATCATTAGATTTGTGCTACAAAAGCAACTTGAAGGTGGGAAGTTCTGGGTGAGCTTGATGAACCACCATCATGCCTGTTTGAAAGGATCTCCATTCCATAAATGCGGATATGGAGGCAGAAGGTGCCTGCTAACACAAAACCATGATTCACTCTCCTCTGTTGGCGGAATTTGGTGATTTCTTGTTTCCAGTTTCTTCCTAATTTTGATGGATCTCAGTGTCTCTCCTGATGTAGGTTTGCCCTTCTTTTTCTTTCCTTAGGCAAAGTGTTCTAAGCTATTTGTCACAGTCTGTGAGTAGCAAGGCTGATGGTAGCTGTTGCGGAGGAGGAGGAATAAGAGGGGTCTTGACTCTTTCTCTCTTGTAATACTGTGATGGTTGAATACTGTCTGTCAGTTCCTAGCTACACAGTATTTTTATAACAGTATATACAATAAATCTGTATATAACTTGTTATGAATAGTCATTTGTAACATGTGCTTTGTCAAACACTTCGCAGATAAAACAGACATTTTGAGATAGTGTGACAGATATTCTACATTTATTATACAGCCAATGAGGTAGGAGACAAATGTTGCACATTCATTCTGGGGTTGAAATCACGGTGGATTTAGTGTAATGGATTGAATACATTACTGCATATGATGAACAGACCATCCGCCTGCACTATAAATGACATTATTTAAACCACCTAAATTGTTATCTAAAGCAAAGTTTCTTAAAACAGGAATCGCTGGGGAGAAGGCTCAGGCAAAACCTTCAAAGCTAGGATGAAAAAAAAGTTGGTGTCTCCATTTTGTTTAATGCTTCCTGGTGAATCAGAGCTGGAATCGTCTGTCATGTGTGGCCTGAAGAACTCTAAAGGAAACAAGCCTCAGGTACTTGCAGAGGAGGGACACATGTAGGTCAGACCCTATGGGCAAATGTGGCCCTGTAGGTCCCCATGGCTTTTTCAAGAGCTCGGTCTGTCCTGGGCCATTCACTGGTGTGTCTGATCCTGGTCCTGCCATTCAAAGGCTCCTGCCAGCACTGGCCGTGCACAGCTGGGGCCTCTGGCAGCTGTCTGTCCTGGGCTCTTCTGGCTCTGCCTCCAGAAAACTGATGCCATCTTCACATCTTCTAGATTCTCAGCTGCTCTGCAGGTCAAAAAAGCCCCTGGCTGCTCTAAATTATGACAGCGCATCCCAAGCTGCTTCTGGGGTTGCCGTATTGCCTCTAGTGCTGATAGTGTGCCTAATTCTGCCCCTTGGCACATCTCCTATGCAGGTGTGTGTGAGAAGAAAGGAAGCAGCTTCATGGCATGATTTAAGGTTGCAGCTCCCAAACAAACCCTTGCAATAGCAATGTATTAGGGGAGCTGGGCAGGGAACCAAGTCAATTGACAGCAAAGAGTGGATCCAGCTGCATTTCATTTACTTTACATTTCTCGCTGGACAAAGGTGGCAGTGGCAAAGCATATTTTCCCCCCCTCTATTACATGTGCAATATGTGCCTCTGAAATGCATCACTCTTCCCATTTCATTTTCTTTCTGGGAAGGGCTCTTGCAACTTCTCTTCCAGGATTGTCCTTTGGGAGATTCACATATCATTTATGCACCTTTGGGGAAAAATGCTGTCTGAGACTAGGTTTGAGAAATGCAGAACTAGCCAAACGTGGCAGATTTCCAGCCAGTAATTGTCTCATATTATAAGGCAAAATGATTTTACAGTAGTTATGCAATAAGCATATGTAATGTATATATGTACAACTTGTGTAATTCATCAGGCATTTGAAGCAGAGCAATTTTAAATTTGAAGTTGGCTCTCACCTTTAAAACAAAGGAAATAAAATAGAGTAAAACAAAGAGAAAGCAGCTTCTGCGTTAAACTTTGGAAGTCAGCAAACATGTCCTAAGGAGCATGTCCATGTCGTCATACCACAGTGCGTTACTGTCAGCATGTTCTAAATATGATCATGAGGATTCCAGCTCAGGATATGAAAACAGGGCTTTCTAATAAAACCAAAGGTCTCCATTAGATCCGAAATGTCTTGTGAAATTAATTTGTTGCTGTTTTGATATGCTGGATATTGTATAGGAAACATTAATTTAAATTTCAGTTGTTCCATAGAGTGTACAAAGAAAAAAATGACTGCAGTGTACTAACATAAATCATCAAAAAAGGCAGAAGCTGGATTTCCTAAGTTTTCTTGAAGCCCCTTGGAAAATGTGCTGGTTTTTGTTTCAGAGAACTTGTACTGGTCTGGGTGAGTGATATCACATGTGGTGGTGAGAGTCACGTAATTAATGTGTGTTTCTTCAGCATCTTTGACCACTCATCTGTCTCCTCCAGAACTGCCTTTCACAGTTTCTGAAGTTACCACCAGCTTTTTTTTTTTCCTTCTCCAAGAACTTGCAAACTTTCCCAGCACAACTCTTTTTTCCCCAACATAAAGAGCACACCATGTTGGATTATTGACTTCTCACTGGGATGAATGGCATGTGGAAAGCTATTTTGAACAATTCCTTGGAAACAGAGTTTTCAGCACATCTTTTTCAGTAATCTTTCCTGTCTCCCAAGAATTGTTTTCATGTCACTGACAGTTGTCATATTTCCTACCTTTCTGTCTCTATTGGAGTTCTATTGTATTGTCTAACATATGATCATATAAACACTCCCATACATAGAACTTGATGCAAGTTTTGATCCTGGACTAATAAGCTTTTGAGGAGAAAGAATATTTTATAATAATGTCTATAAAATGCTGCATTTACTTATCATGGTGGACAGATATTTATTAATATTAATGAATGTGTAATTGAATTAGCAAGCTCCCTTGGAAAGGTAAACTATTCCCTTTGTGGTTTGGTTTTAAAACAGATCTTGGTTTCTTAAAGCACACTTCTGGTCCGTAACTCTGCTGACACGTAGCTCTTGTCCCATTCCCCTAAAATTCAGCCTTCCAACTTCAATGCAAGAAGAGTTTTCTCAAGAGAAAAATATCTGTTGAGAAGGGTTATTTGGTAAATTGCCCTCAGAGAGTCATGGTAAAAATGGCTGAATGTTTGGATCTAGTTCTGAAGAAGGGAAAAAGGACAGGAGTTTCTAGGTGGTACTAGCAGGAGAAAGAGAAGTAACAGACACATCTTTTAATATTTTGTTTGTAAAGCTCTTGGGCAATAATTTTTAGAAATGTTTAAATCACAACATTCTATTGAATGGTGAAAAACGGAGGGATATTTACATCGTGGTTTTAGTGTTCCGTGATCGTAGAGCCTATAGCTTGAATATATAGGCTCATTTATTTTTAGTGTCAGAGGAGTCCATTATTATCATCTATCCTGAAAAATATTATACAAGCCAGAGAACCACAGTGAATATACATTGTTGACAGCCTAGTGGTTTTTTGGCTTTATTTTATTTTATTTTATTTTATTTTATTTTATTTTATTTTATTTTATTTTATTTTATTTTATTTTATTTTATTTTATTTATTTTTCCTTCCCTGTTTGAATTGTAGAAAGGAGACTTATTTGGTCTAAGGGTATTACATGGTCATGAATCCTGTACATCTCTGGTGGAATGCTACAGCAGACAATAACCCTTGTTGAAATCAGTGTTTCTAAAACCTGTTTACCTCCACAAAATGTCATTTTGTCTTTTTCCTACCCCAGCTAGAATGCAGAGCTCCTTGCTATTGCAAATGTCTTCCTTATGTTGTGACCTGTAGTCTGTGGTCAGTCACCACTTGGCTTTGTCTGTGATGAACTAAATGGGTTGAGTTTCTTCAGTCTCTCATTATAAGACAATATTTCAAGACATTGAATCATTTTGTGGCTCTCATCTGAGCTATCACCAGTTTGCCAAATTCTTTTGGGGAGTTCCCAGTATACTACTTATGGTCTCACTAATGCTATATGCAGAGTGTAATATCAGTTCATTACTCCTACAGGCTGTATGCTATTCCCCTGCTTATGCATTCAAGGATTGTATTAGTTCTCTTGGCCACTGCGCCTAATTGTGAGATTTACTGCTGGGAGGACTTGGATAGTGCTCTGAGATACTCAGACAGCAGTTGGGAAGGCCTTATTCTCTAATAATGGCTGGGGCTCCTTCAAGCAATTTGTCAGCAATCTGGAAGTTTTTACAGTTGTGACAACAATGAGAGCAAGTCCTGGCTGCACGTCCCCTTGTTTGAGAAACACTATGGTTTGCTCTCCAGCTAAAACATAGTTAATTCCAGCGGTGCCAAATCCTACAGCTTTCTTTCCAGCCCCTGAAGAGCCACAACATCATGCATGTGCATCATGCAAATACAATCCTGCTTGCTTAGCTCCAAAGCCAGGTGGTGGCTGCTGCTCCCATGGCAGCGCAGAGAATTAGGAAATGATGAGCTGTCTTCTCTGTCTTTGCTTGCACAAGTATCCACAGTGGCTTTATTTTTCCTTCCTCTGTGACTCAGAAAAAGCTTTTGACTCATTTCTCCCCATACATAAAATTGCTATTTTGAGGTCTAGTGAAACCCTCGAATGAATTGGCTGAGAGCCCTCGTGTGTCGTTACTGGTGCCATCAGGAGATTATTGTCCCCTGCTGAAGCAGCAGAAACATATGCATACCTCCCATCTAACCAAACCCCAAGCAAGCTGTATCTTTGTTTATTGCCAATGTGTTGGCCAGGAAAATTGGCATAGTAGATAATTGTTAACCTGTTTATGTTTTGGTTTTTTGTTTGGTTGGATTTTTGTTTGTTTGTGAGGTTTTTTTGAGGGTTTTTCATGGTTTACACAAAATAAAATAATGCAAAGGGTTTTGTAAAAGTCATGGCACACAATTTGTTTGATGATATCTTATTTCTAGTTGAGATTTTGCTTATGACTAGTACCCTATACTTCCACTGAAAGCAGTAGATTTGAATGAGGGTGTTTGGACTTTGTGTAGTAGACAAATAAAAGGTGACTAAGAAAAGCGTATTGTTATGAATTTAAATGCATTGACCAATGCTCACATGTGACACTCTGTAAAACGTCTGTACCCTTTCAACTTGAAGAATTCAATACTTCGACAAGACAGGTATGTCTTATGCCTGGAGGTTGTTCTTTTGAGGTTTGGAACTGGATTTTCTCAGCCTGTTTTTTTTTTTAATTTTTATTTTCCTCCCCTGTTATGACATAAAATGTTGCTGCTTTTTTGTGATGTGACTGAATACCAGACAAAGCCGCCCTGTGACATGCACCAGCCATGTGCTTGTTTCCTTTTGGCAAACAAAGTGTAGAATTAGGGAGGTGCAAAAGTAGGAACTAATTTATTTATCCTTTCTAAGTAGGTATCAGCTGAGAGAGCAAATGGACCTTCATAGGAATACAGTGGGCACAGATACCCTATGGACAGGTTTTGAGGGAAGATATTGCCAAAATTGCACCTCTTTCCTTGGTGATTTCCAGACTAATACGAAAAATACCATCTGGAAGGTCGACATGGTATGCAGCCACCAGGAGCTACAAAAAACAGCATTGTTTTTTGTAAATCTTCATTAGAAGACTGTGGAACCTTTCATGTATAAAATGATTGTCCAGGATTATCCCAAAATCTGAATTAAACTTCAAAAGCCATTAGGCTATTAACCTATTCTTATCTAGGATATATTTTATTCTTATTATTTTTATCAATTAGAAAACTTAATGGATAGGACTGTGTAAAAAAAAAAAAAATCATATTGGAGATCAGAATCCATGGAAAACTGCTTTCATTTTTTCAAAAGGAACCTCTCCACTGTTTTATTTTTTCACCATTCGGGTCAATTGCCCCCCATATTCATCCGGACCATCTATGCCACTGTTGGCTTAAAACCTAAAAGCTACAAGCTTCACAGAACAGTGCAACATGCAAAAGTGTTAGTTTAATATCATAAAGCATAGTAATATGTCTTACCTGCCAACCAGCATGCACCTATTTTGCTGAATACAACCGAGTTACTTTAGTAGACTCGGTTTAGTGAGGTGTAAACCTCTCAGCTAAAACCAAAGTAAACTCTGTGTGATTTAAATCAGTTGCAGTGTTGCACAGCCCTTGCACAGGTTTGACTAAACCAGCTTAAAATTTGCATGTGAGACAAAACATGTTTTCCCAATTAAAGGTGGACATACAATTATTTCATGCACGCCTGAGTTTCTATCCAGCCACAGGATCAACTCCTTGTGCTTCTGTTTATTCACTTTTGACTTTTTAATTTTTACTATTTTACTTTTTCTCCCCCACCCCCTCCCACCTCCCCCCGCTTTGCATGTTTGCATGACTGGGTTGTAATGAAAGATACAGGCATGCTAGATTTCTGTGCTCGGCTTGGCAGTTTGTGAATGAGAAATGAAAGCAACTAGTCATTTGATTTTCCTGCCCATCTGCTTTAAACATTAAAAAGAAAACCCAAGGATCTTTATACTTTATTACAGAAAATCAACTTATAATTCAGTCAAAGTCTTTGCCGAGACCAAAATCATCCCATGTCCAAAAATTAGCATTAGCAAAGCAGCAAACCTGTGTCCTGATGCTTTTCAAAGACCTGCAAGGTGACCTGCTGCAAGTGTTGCAGCAGTGACAACTTCATTTTGCCCAGCGTTAGAGCTCGGTTTATAAAGCGGTACAAGTGCTTTTATTTTCCTAACAATATGTGAAGCCTTGAGAAAATAAGAGAATCGGAGCACATTAATCAGAATTACCAATGTGAAGGCTGTGACAGAAATTTAAAAAAAACAACCCATAAACAATGACTCCTCTGTAAGAAGAATAATTTCAACCCAGTAAAAAATTGATCAGTAATTCAAACCAGAAATTGCCCTGAATGTTGAACATATATTGGAATATTTCACAGGCTGTTTTATCATTGCAACTTGTTGACATTATTTTGTACTTGTAACTTCATAGACTATAGCCATTTGTTACATCAGCATTAGACATCTGCACAGGCATTTGTCATGCTGCTGCTGACTTTTCCGCCCCCCTTTTTTTTTTCTTTCTTTTTTCCCTGTTGGTTGAAGGAAAACTAGAGCCAACAGAACAATATTGTGGAATGTGCAGGCTATCATTAGGGGGCAAAACCGGACTTCAAAGAGGAAGCACATATGGTTTTGACTTTTATAAAGATGGCAGGTGGACATGAAAAAAGGTTGATTTCAAATTTATTTTCATGATAGCTGCAACTTAAAAGTCCGAGATGATTAATTTTCAATTTGGAATTCCTAATAACTGAAATAAGATCATGGTTTTACAACTTCCTGAAGCAGAGTCTGAGAAAGACGAGGTCATGTCGGTATAATAAACCAATAGCAGCCTGAAGCAGAAGGGCTGGGAAGAGCAGCAAGAAATGTTTTGCAAAAGGCTTTTTGAAGGTAAAGTCTGTATAAGGAACAAAATATTTCTGAAATCAGACTGTTTTGAAGCATATGTTAAACTTCAAGGATGTTGGGTTATACTTGAAAGGTGAACCTTATGTTTATAGACTTGCTGAGTGTCACTTGTGTTACTAACTGAAATAGCAGTTGAATAGCAGGCTTGAAACAAACTCCCCCCTCCAGCAATGCTGTCTTCCCCTCAGTGATAGGTGTTTCTTTTTATATGAAGGAATACATGACACTTAATTTTCGTTTCTGGATTATCATATGTCATTTTAAATCTAGCATCTGAAATCCTTTTGGCTGGAAAGTCAGAGCTCTCTGCACCTGTGGGTGACTTGCTGATGATGTGAAAGAATAAGCAACTGTCAGCTCTAAATACGAGCTGAATTTATCCCTCTTATAGATGCTGTATATGGTATTTTAATTGAAAAAGAATGTTACCCAGCTTGCCTATATATGTTAATACATTTAAACCAGTAGCTTTGATGGAAAATATTTCTGGTGGTAGTTCTGATCAGGGACAAGTATGTTCAGGGTTTCTCAGAAACATGACAGTACCAGTACCAATGGCTCAAATGTAAGTGCAGCCTGTGCAGGATTGGGTTGGGATATCTCTACCAGCTTTGCTACTGCTCTGTTGTGAATCTTTCCTCCATTCTGGTTCCTGCTAATCCACTTCCCGTTGCCTGCATCTACTTCTGAAATTATGGACTACTCAGAATATGTCTTCACTATGCTTCACTCAAAAGGGTATATATTTCCACTAAGTGTTAATGCTATGAAAATCATGATGGTATCTTACAGGAATGATTATTTATCAGTATTTCTAAAGTTAATGTTGTATCAGGGTGGGATATGTTACCATAACACTATTCTTCAGAGAAAAAGAAACAACAAACTTTCTTCTGTCTTGTTATTCATCCTCTCTGAGTGACAAGAAAGGCTTAGTTTTCCCTGAATAAAAAAATAATAGAGTGTCTTTTATCAAGAGGTCAGAAATACAACAAAACTCTATTCCAGAAGTTGTCCGCAGATTGGGACTTGAATATGCGTTGTTCTCTTAGAAAAAGGATTGATTGCTGCTTCTTATAATAAAATCTTTTCTTACCCCTCTGAGAATAGTGCTACATAATTTTCTCTAGCAGGAAGAATCACTTTTAGTACCTGAGACATTAAGCTGCCAGGTTGTGTCTGTCCTCAAGAAATAGTCTTCAGGAATGACTTTTTAAGTATCTTTTTGAGGGTTGTCTTTATTTCTTTTCATCCAAAATTACGCGGGCTTTCTAGAGAGAGTGATATATTATCTTCTACTTACATGAAAGAAATGAGATGATGGTACATGCCAGCATATCTTCTGCAATTGAATTTGAAGAAAGAAATATTTTGTCAGCAATTTAGTTTCCAGTGCTTGTATTGTAGGACATGCATCCTTCCAAGCTGAATTTCTGGGTATTTTTCTTCTGTATCAGGCAACCTCCCCCTTTCAGCAAGTCTTGCTCATAAAGCTCCTACCTGGTCTGCTTAATAAAACCACTCTCTGAAGCACTTGGGCAGAGTGGGAACAGTGGTGATTGAACTGGGAATGGCCCCAGGCCTCCATCCTCTCTGAGGTCTCATCAATTTCCTCTGCTGGAAACCTGGTAGCAACAATTTCCCTGAAGGCAGATATGATCATCAAAGAATGTTTAACTTAAGCACACTACTTCTTACGTCTGAATCAGCTTGCCCAGCTTCCTCACGAGTATAGAAAAATGTTTCCTTTTGTCAGTTAACATAATATGTTCTGGAGTGCTGTCAGGCTTCATCTTCAGACGACTTCCTTGCTAGAAACATTTGTACCGCTGAAATTGGAGAATAGTGATACAGAGAAGTGCTAAGCCTGTCCAAGGAATAAAAAAATGCATCTACTCAGCCTTTCTATCTCTTTCAGCGGGGATTGCTATCAGAATTCAGCACTGATATTTTCAAGAGTTGCTGAATGGATCCATGTATCTGATCATAAATTTATTCCTAGCTTACACAGGGAATATTTAAAGATCAAAATGCAGTCTTTCCATTGACATCCCTTATAATTGTAAATTTTAAAAAAGCTTCCTACTCTAGGGAACCATGAAGGTACTGTTGGCAGAGATGTTCATCCCTTCTAGCTTAGCTCCTCTTAGTTTCCTAATATCTGTCTTTATGGGAAGTGGTCAGAGAATTCTTCATTTTTCCAGTGGAAAATCAGTGTCAAAGGAGGGGCAGGAGAAGAAATTATTTTTGTCCTGCAGAAAATACAGACTTTTCCTATAAATGCAAAGAAAATTTGTCAATGTTTTCTCAGCACAAGCTTTGTTGATTGCAAGCAACGTTTGGCCATAAACAGATTGGTTTGCATTTTGGCATCTTCAGCGAAAGCATGCAGTTTCACACCTGGGTGTTTTTTTAGCCAAAACTCAGGTTTGACTTGGTTTTCCAACATATAATGTCTGAATGAATAAATTTGAATCAGACCTGGGGTATTGTGTTGGCAAATTTGCACACAGGTGTCTTTAAACAAACATATATGAAGCATCTTCATTATAAATTCTTTTCTTTATATTAATTAAATGAAAAAGATTGGTCTGCACTGGAAACTTTTTGAGGTACTAAACAAAGTTAGAGAATGCAGCATGGAAACAAAACCAGAGAAAATGTTTTGATTAGAAATTGCAGCTGCCTTGGTCAGAAAAAATACTATAAATCCAGTGAAAACCATAGTCTGAAAGGTGTTATGGAGAAGGCAGACATGATCTATGGGAAAACACGGAGTCAAAAATTAATTGTCTAATGGAAAAAATAATTTTGATCAAAAATACTTTTCACCAGATGTACAAGGACATTTGATGTTTCTTTCTGTCATAGTTTAACCCCAGATGGCAAATAAGCATCACACAACCACCCACTCACTCCCCTGCAGTGGGATGGGGGAGAAAATCACAAGGGTAAAAGTAAGAAAACTCGTGTGCTGAGGTAAAGCCAGTTTAATAGGTAAAGCAAAAGATGCACACAGAAGCAAAACAAGGAATTAATTCGCTACTTCCCATTGTCCGGCAGGTGTTCAGCCATCTCCAGGAGAGTTGAGCTCCATCACATGTAATGGTTACTTGGGAAGACAAATGCAATCACTCCAAATGTTTTCCCTTTCCTCTTTCTTCCCCCAGCTTTGTATACTGAGCATGACGCCACATGGTGTGGAACATCCCTTTGGTCAGTTGGGATCAGCTGTCCCATCTGCGTCCCCTCCCAGTTACTTGTTCACCCCCAGCCCACTTGTTGGTGAGGTGATGCAAGAAGCAGAAAAGTTCTTGACTCTGTATTACCAACATTGTTTTCAGCAAAAATCCAAAACACAGCCCCATGCTAGCCACTGTGAAGAGAATTAACTTCATCTCATCCAAAAACACCACACAGCCTCAATAGAATCACACTGTAATCTTTGAAAATTGGGCTAGAAGAGGCTGCCATGTATTCTCTTTTTCTGGCTCACAAAAGAGTCGTCTACAATGGCACTGTTCTTGACAGACTTCTGTCTAATCTGTTCTCCATGATCCCCAGTGAGAGTGAGATGCTTTACTCTTCAAAACAGTCTACTGCAGGCTTTCACTATCCTTACATTTTCCAATATCTAATCTATAAAGTTATTTTAGCCACCTAGATCTTTACCTATCCACCAGAGATTCAGAGTAGAATAATCTCTTCAGCTATTTGAAGACCAATAATCTACCTCTCTTCCTAGCCAAAATTATTTTGTATTTTCCTGAATTGTTTTGTTGTTGTTTTTTTTCTCTACGTTGTTAATGATTCTTCCTTCTTGTCTTCAGGCTCTCTGAAATTTGTCCACACTGAAGAAGTGCCCCTTAACCAGTTACTCTATTTGTGCAGTCATTTCTATCTACCTTACATTCTGCCTAACTAGTTTTTAAAGAGTCTTCCCAGTTTTCAAGGTTATTTTAAAGTCCATGTTGCTTTCTAGCATATTTACATATTGATTCATGTTAAGCGCAAATTTAAGAAGTGTACTTACTGATTGATGTATCCCTTTTAGTCAGTGAATGCTCCTGGGAGATCTTATGGTAATATAAAAAAAGAAGTAATAATGCAGTAACAGTGTTTAGAAGAAAAAAGGTATGAAAGCAAGAGATTTCAAAGTCGTGATTCATACAAGATGGTTGAGGTGTTGCTTAAATAAAGGTCTGGGATCTGGGTAGAAGTGGTTTGCTTTCCCCCCAATTGCTGGGGACCTTAGATTCCTAAAAGGTGGACCACTTTGAACTAGGTCTTAAATAAAAAGATACAGTCTTAAGTGCTGCAACAAAAATGTTTTCGAAGTAAAATTGTGCAGTAAATCCAACCACAAATTATCTGTACCATGTTCGAGTGGTTGGACCTGTTGACCTCCAGAGGTCCTTTCCAACCTCAACCATTCCCTGACAGGTTTCAGCCTTTCCAATTGTGAAGATTTTGTATACTATATATTAGAAAATAGTGTCATGATCACACCAGAAGTTCTCTCCAGATAATTTCAAAGTCTTTTGGTCCCTTCTGCTCCCTTAAGAAGTATCAAGAAGTGCACAAGAATACAGTTTTTGGTATCCAGTAAAAGCAGCTGAGGGAACACTGGGAGACCCAGAATTCAAGAAAAAAATAAAGGAGATTTAAGGCAATATAGCTATGGTGCCAAATGGCCTCTCATGGTGATATGTCAGTCAGTAAGCAGTAGACTGTGTCTTGTTGGAAAGAAAAGGAGCTGGCCAACCTACACAATTCCTCCATCATTTCTTTAAGTTAGCACAGAAGGAAATGTTGCCTGGAAAAATCATTGCAGGAAAAGTTGTAATAGCAAGAAATAACAGTTTTTTAGGTGAATTATGCTCAGCAAGTAGAGTGCATATTGAACATCTGAGATTAATGTTAATGTTTTTGATTGCAAGGGCTTAAAATATCAGTGAGATAAAAACAGTTTCAATATAACTATATGCAGCTGGGAGCGGTAAGTTATCTGAAGTGTAAGAGTCCTTGTCTGTCATCAATGTAAGTCGTCAGTACCTTGCAGATTAGTGTATATCAGTATTCACCAGTTTATGGGTGCTGTTGGTATTTCGTTAAGATAACTGCACAAATACATAAGGAATATAGCTCCAAGTATGCGAGGGTTTGCAGATGCACAGACAAATACATTGTATCTCATATCGCTTTTATTGTTTTGTTCCAGCGACAGTTAAGTGCCCAGGATTGTAGTGTTTTGTCCTCTGTTTATTGGAAGTCAACTCATGATGTTCTGCTATAGCTCCTGTTCTCCTCTTGACATCATGAAGAAATCATAGAAACCATGAGCCAGCATAAAAGTTTACATTGACTATTTATTTTTGCAAAGTGTGACAGGAAAAAGTCCTAGTGGTGTGATTAATGTTGTGGGGACCTCAAGTAAGTCACATCATTAAACAAAATCTTCTGTGTTTCTTATTTGATCAATTTCTGAAATAATTCCTAAAATGAAGATGTAAATACTTTATTTATGATTCAACTTCCAGTGTCTGTTGAAGTATTCAATTGATACATAACATTTTACAGCCTTTTAAGAGCCAAATAAAATTATTACTTATAAATTATTAAAAGCCTCCTACAAGTGGAAAAATACTTACTGAAAACTGCTTCATAAATAATGTTCAAACTAAATTAAATAGTACTATAAGGAAAGCATTAAAGTTCGTGAATGAGACACTGGCACTGTGCTCCCCTAACCCTGAAGTTATGATAGCCCAAGCACTTGCTATCCCTCCAAAACCTTGCGGCTCCAAGTCCTGGCTCACTCTGGAAAAGAAACATGTGGTGCTGCTGAAGATTGGAAAAAGAGCTTGAGGTCAGGGGTCGACACAGTAAGGGAGTTTGCTCTTTAAGAGGTTATCTGTGGATCTGCAAAGCCAAAGTGTAATTGGGTTCTGTGATGTGATTTTAGTGTGTAATTGTATATGATCTTGGGTAGTTTCAAAGACAAGGTTGGAAGATTTTTCTAGCCTGCTTGTGATAGCAATTTTGTGCAGCCTGAGATGGACAACGCAGTTTCTTCAGAAATTGTCATCAGAAGTGAGACAGCTGGTATCTGATTAATTTTAATCATAATTTTAGCAAAGTGGTAATATGGTTTACTCTTTCTCCTCTCTGTAATACCGGTCCTGTAAACCAGCAGCTTTGTGGGCTTGTATATTTTCTGCAGCAGGTAAGCTCCTGCTTGCTGCTGAGCCGATACCGCGGCAGAGAAAATTTTGCATCTTTATTAAGACAACACAAGTCACTGTAATTGATCTGCCTGGATATTGCTTTTTCTTTGGTCTTTGAGTAGATAGTTTGCCAGTGGGTTATCAAGTTTCTAGTTCTCAATTATTCAAAACAATGTGAAACAAACATTTCCTATTGTTTTAGTTGTTTAGGGTTTCCTTGATTAAGCTGTCACCGCTGTCAGTTATGTTCTTATAAGCCTGCTTGGATCTATTTCATGTTAAGAAAAAGCTCAGATAAATCCAGGAAAGCTTAATGTTTATCCAATGTGAAAATAATTACTCAAAAGTGTTATTCTTAATCCAGATAATTAGAGTGAGGAAGGAAAGATCAGTGTCATTGTGAATTATGCCCTGGCAATTGACTCTTGGTCCTTGTGAGTTTCAGGTGAAGATGTGAATGGATAAAGGTTAGATTAACCATAATCCAAAGTAGCTGCAACCTTAATCTGTTATGATACAAGGATGATCACTTAAAAAGAGCTGGATTGTGGGATTGTTTCTGGTTGGATAAGATGCCGCTCGACTGGGACTAGTCTTAAAACATGCTTAGCACCATGTCACTGCCGCTGTGAGCACTTGTGCACGGTTTCAGACTGCCGCAGCTCGGAGGAGGCTGCTGGGCGCTCGCTGTATGCTGTAATACTACACTGCCGCACTATATCTGTGCTTTACATTAACGTGCTTTGCCCTGTGCTTCATGGAAAATAGTCGGTAACTGTTAGGCAGAGTCATTTGCTCGCTGATTACTTCTCTGTGCTGTTAAACATATTCTTTTGTGTTCCCCGCTTGAAGTGTTCAGTGTGTCTACAGGCAGACATACTGTACAGCAGTATAGGTACACAATGACAAAAATAGAGCAATCAAAAATACAAAAGAGAGAGAATATTTACTATCTCTATTTTAGTTTGTATCACTATTTTATATAGTTACTGATCAATAAAAAAGCATTAAAATGTGCATCTTTGTAAGGATAGTGTCTACAGTTGTCATTTTCTGTGAAGGTGCACAGTTTTCAGAAATCCATTGTAAATGAAAAAAGAACAAATCAAAACAAATTCACTTAGAATGCAGGGAAAGTAACATTAAAAAGGAGTTACTCGTGTATTCTCACATACTACAAGAAGATACACACAGAAAGTACTTGATGCTTCGGACTTTCCCTGTGAACATAATAGTGACAGCTCAGATGGCACTATGTGTGGTAACTCTTAGTAAATACAGACTCTTGAATGCCAACGGTTACTTATTGGTAGTAATACTGCTGAAAGAGGAAGAGAAGAGGGTGAAAGACGGGTCATTTCTTGAAAAACAGTACAGGAAATGTTTGGTCTCAGCAGATAATTTAATTGCATGGTCCAGTCTGTATCATTGTTTCAGACCGAATGGAAAATAAGGTAAAGGCATTTTTTCCCCCTCCTATTCAATTTTGGTAATAAATTACATGCATTTATTCTGCAGGGATATATTTGTGCAGAACTCCTTCATCCTTACTGGAAAACTGGAAAGAGTCTTCCTTGATGAATGGCTAAGGTGAGAAAATAGTTAAGAAAGTAACTAATGGAATGCAAAAGCTAATAAGAGCAAAGCACTTTAATACAGACTTGAGCTAAAATCTCTGTGAATAATTAAAATTCTTTAAAGTTCATTTCCATATTTTTAATAAAGTATATCTCAATAAGAATCATTCATGATTTTAAACCTTTCCATACTTAACTCACTACATTTTTTAAACTATTGTTAGAAGTCTATTACTTTTACTTGAAACAGGCTTTAGGTAATATTTATGTTTGTTGATGTGTTAAAAGCAAATTCTGCAATAGACATAATATTCACAATCTTTTTTCCTAACATAAATATTATTCCTTTGGAGCATCACACAAAATGTTACACTGTTTCTAATGTCACATTATATGCTATGAATTTGTGTGTATATAATTGTTGTGTTCTCCTGCATCCCAGAGCCTCTGCCTTTAAAATAGTGTTTCATGGAAATGTATGTCACTAATAAAAATTTCCAGACTAATGTCAGAAAATATTTTAGGGCAGGGATTTAAGTCTTTAAGTTTCAGAATATAAGATAACCTTTAATAAAAGTAGGTGAGGAAGAGACCTCCCTACTTGATATCTCAGTAGAAGGGCATAGAGTAGAGTTTCCCCAGACCTTTCAGAAAAGGCTTTTTGTGATTGATACTGAAGGGAACATGGGTCTCATGTAACAGTGATTCTTACACTGGAGAAAGAAAAGAGGGATGTAGGAGAAATTCCCTTAGTATGAAGGGCAATAAGAACTAAGTGGTAGAACTGCTCATGCATGTTCTGACTCTGAAAGTATTAACATGCAAAAAAAAGGGCTAATAAATGTCTTAAGGGTTGAAGCTGCAGAGAAGGTGTCATCTGGAGAGAAGTGGGGTGCAGGTTTTTTTGGTGGAAAAGATAAATTGAGATGAAAATGAAATTACAGAGAATTATAGAGTTTATGGCTGAGGAGTTGAGCACAACTGACTGTCTTAGCCATGGAATATCATGGAAATGTCGTTATTCATACATGAGGAAAATAAACAATAATGGTGTTTCCTGCAACAAATAAAATAGTAAGAGTAGTAAAAACTTTGAAAATTTTAGAAAATCAAAAGGTCAGTGAAATAAAAATGAAGCAATAACACATTAAGCGTGTCAGAGGAAAAGGGAAAGTTCTGTAAGAGTATTTGTAGTGTCAAAGACCGCAGTCAACTTTGTACCAACATCTGTAACCTTGGGTTCTTTAAATAGCTTGAAATTGCTGACGTATTAGGAATTGGGGGGAAAAAAAAAAAAAAGGATTTACTGTAACTAGACCTATCAGAAGTAATGGAGAAACAACAAAGTAATTTAAATGTCAGATTGCAAATAGTCACAGAAGATAGAAGGTTTTACTCAGAGGAAACTGAAGTAACTGGTAAATACGTGACATTTATCACTTTAAAGCAGCTTCAGTGTTGAATGATGACCAAATCCTGTCAGTCTTTTTGAGTAGTGATGATCCCAGGAAGCTCAGGGAATAGGAAAAGAGTTTCTGATGAACCAGGCTGAGTATTGCTGCAGGGTGGACAGATTGGTTCCATGTCCAGCTTCCCCGAGGTCTGGAAGCCATACGTCAATGGAAAAAGCCTTGGCTGATTTCTCTAATTTTCCAGGATTAGTGGGTTTTTAAGCTAAAATTATGATCTTCTGTAACTTCCATTAGCATACCAGAAAAGGTAGCTCAAGAATAAAACAATTCTTGTAATGACTTTAAATCTTACCTGCTTACTTGCATGATGAACATGCATCGGCCAGCTACATTAGTGTTTCAGGTTTTTATGAACTATTTTAAAATAATACAGAAAGAAATGCTAGAATTTGTCATGTTCTCAGACAGCACACTAATTTACTGACCATGGACAATCAAGAAAGAAGTAGGTACCTGAAGACAACCATGAAACCAGTACAGATTAGTTACAGATAATCAATTCTTGTAACCCAACAGACTTTCAGTTTCAGAGAAAGAGGAATTTTACTTGTGTTTAAATTAGTTCAAAATGAATTGAATGTTCATAGAATATGCATTGAACATAATATGAGTTTCCTAACTTGCATTCAACTGAAGTATTTAAAAAAATGCTGGAAATGCATCAAATCTATTTGTTTATAGCAAATATAGATGTTTTAGTCAGTGTTTTCTACTACCCAGTTCTTCTTCCATCCCACTAGAGAAAAAAAAAATCTTGTTTCCTTGGTGTTTTGGTGTAAGAACATAGGAGTGACTGTGCTGGATCACACCAGAAGCACATTTTGTCCATTAGCCTATATCTGACAGTGGTTGGTAGATTAGGGAAAGAGTACAAGGACATGTCCAGTAGAAAATATCTTCTAGTCATCTCAGTTTTAGAGATTTCTTTTCATAGGCTTTACCATATAGTTAGTTGTATTTTAGTACCCTTGATGATCCTCTCTTCAATAAATTTACCTAGTTGAATTTTAATTCTATTGACACTTATGGTATGGTGTAGCAAAGAGTTACTTTAAGCAACAAATTTAATTATGAATTATCTGGAAAAATGAATTCCTGCTAAAGTGCTTAGTTTAAAGGTACTGCCTAACAGCTTAATTTGATATTCCCTAGTTCTTCTGTTGTGAGACACAGTGGAAATTTTCACTTCAGAACACAAACTGGAAGAAACCCTCTTTTAGCTGCCTCTATTTAACTATGTTGAAGGGTCCCAGTCTAATTAATTTCTCTGTCTACAGAGAGGACCGTGTATCTTGGGTCATTCTTGGTCATCCTGGGTACACTTCTTTCTATCTCTTTAAAGTCTGCTGTATTTTTACAGAGGTCAAAACAGCATCCAGTATTCAAGATGTGGCTGCTACACCAATGACTTACACTGGCATAATCATTCTCTGTTTGTCCTCTGTTATTTACATAACGACTCTGAAAGGTTTTGTTTTGGTTTGGTTTTCTTTTGTCTGATATTGACCTGGCACTTACTGCCCACAATGTGCCCACAGTTGCTTTCCTGAAGCTTGACTTTGTTATCCATCATTGTATAAGTATAGTTGGGATTAACTTCACTGTCTGTTTTACTTCATATTAATGTACAATATATTTTTGCCCAATCACATCATTATGAAATCTTTCTACAATCAAATTATTATTTTTGTGGGATCTTTTTCATTTCAAGATTTATTATCTTTTTGAGGTCATTTATGAGGCAGTTGAATGGCACAAATTCCCATAAGAATCCACTGACAGCTGCCCTCCATTTTGGAGGGTGGGGGTTTTTTTAAGTCTGTTTTCCTATTTAAAACTTTGATTTTTCCCAATGACATGGCCTTCTATCGTATTCTGCAGCAGGTTACTTCAAAAACTGTTGGTGAGGACCTAATTTCCAGCCAGTTTGCCTGGCCCAGAGATCTATTTCTATTTCTACTCTGAGCGTACAGAGACATTTAATTAAAAGGCTGGTCAACCTGTGTGCAGCTTTGCTTTGCAGACAGTACTGATTTTGCTCAGATAAACTTTTACTTCTGCCCCAGATCCTTGTGAAGATATGAGATGGCTTCTAAGTTGGAGGATCAGACCTTACATTTGGTTTGTGTTGTGGGCAGCATGTCAGCTTGGCTGCTGTTTTGTTTGGCTGCTGCTTCAGCAGGAGTAATAAAATACATGGGAATTTGATTCCTCAAAATTGGAAATCCTTGTCTCCTTAAGGACGTTGAATAGTGCTGAGTTCTCCCTGAAGCTCTCTATCATCAGTATCTTCTTCATACGCAATTCAATAGCCCCGGTTAAGAAACTAAGAGTAATTTCAAAGTATTTATTTAACTGCGTATTTTGATCGTTGTTTCTTCATTCGTGTGTTACCTGGACTCAGGCTCGCAAGATTCATCAGTAAAATCTCATTACTGGAACAGGTTTTTAGAAAAGTGTGTCTACCAAAAGTCATTATCGCAGCAAGTTTTTTATAAAAATATTTCCTGCATTAGCTCTGTGGAAACTGGAAATCCCTACTCTAAACAAGAGGGGTAACAACATAAACATTAGTAGATAAGTACATGTGTGTATATATATATTTTAATGGAGTATAAACTTCTAAGAGTACTATTACTTAAGTAAAAAAACTTTTCTGCTGTAAATGGAAAAATGACTGAAACTATATTTCATATACATACACATATATATAAAACAAAAAATTAATGAAAGGAAACACAACCAGCCATGTTCTGTAGTTTTGGTGAAAAGAACTTGTATAGTTCTCATCTGTTTCATTGTTCTATATTAATACTGAGGAACTGTAGCTTCGTCTTTCTTCACACTTCCTTCATACAGGGAGTTTTGCCATTAAGCACAAGATGACAATGAATGAAGGAGAGTCAAGCAGACTTTTGTTCTGTTAACAATGAAAATGAAAAAAAATCACTGTTTTGTAGAACTTGTGTTTTGCAGTGAAAACAGTTACAATGGGATTTAAAACAAAGGATTTGATTGTGTTCTCTACAATTTTTTCCCCAAAAGAATGGAAAATCTCCCATGTACAATGTGTTTTAAGGCATTATTGCTGCTAGGTTTTATTTTACTTCTCAATTCCATTGTGGTTGCAGACTTGCAAGCCAAATAGGACACATAGTCATGTATATAATATGAAGCTAATAATTTTCTACCCTATTGTATGTGAAATGTTTGAACTAATAAATATTTGATGTTTGAACTAATAAATCCTGTGATCTCTGCAGTGACCCTGTCAGGTGATTAATGTACATTTCAGACTAACAAAGTCAAATAAGAAATTTTCTTTGGTTGGGACACCTGTCCCAGAACATGTACCCTACAGCATAGTATTTCTGGAGCTCATCCTATTCATTGTCACGCCCATAAAGAAAGCTCTTTTCCAAATTCCACAGGTCTCACGTATGGCAATAATAATCTAATATAGAATGCAGAGAGAGTAGGAAGAAAATCTGTTTCTGTTTTTGCATGCTCTTCAAATGCAAGCCTTTCAAATACTGCAAGGTACAAGGCTGTGATCATTATGGTACTTCTCATGTACCTGTTTTAGCTTTGGTGTCTGGATACTGTTTGCTGCAAGAAAGATGGAGTTCTTCTCCTGAGAACAAGGTTTCTTGTCGTTTTTCTCATGCTTCCTGGTTCTGATCAAAGGATTATTGTTGCAAAAGATTTTCCTTTTGGTGTTTTGCATCCCTGATTCCCATTCTAATAATAAAAACCCGCACAAAAAAAAAATCAGGATTGTAAACCAAATTAATCTGCTTGTTTCAAATCAGGGCATTCAGGCTAGCTTTAATTCTGAGTTTCAAGTGCTATTTCAGGTCATTTCTGTTAACATTTGGAATAATTTACATATGATAAATTTATTAGGAGTCTGATTTTCAGAAAACCTCTTGGGTATACTTTTTTTTTTCCCCAGCTTTAACATAAAAGGTTTCCAAACAATGGAGATAAATCTGCCTTGAAACCGGTCTGAGATGTGACCCACACCATACACACACTCTACTGTTTCCTTTTACATATTTTGTCTTTTTTTCAAAGATCTAAAATATTAACGATGCATTTCTATTTTCTTCCTATGGCTTTCTATCACTTTTTTTCTTCTTCTTTCTTTTTCCTTTTTTCTTTACACTGCATCTTGGTTTGCTACAGGTTACAGTGTTGCATAGACATCACAATCTGTAAATCCTTCTGGACTCTTTTATTGTGTGGTCACCTTTGTGTGAGAGTGATGGGACTCAGAGAAACAGATGGTACCTTGAAATCTTGTTCCCAGATCTCTATGAAAAATAGTGTCAGTGCACAGTGCACAGTTTATATCACAAGTTAGGCACCACAAAAATGATAGTACATCCCTAATTTTCTCCATTCTGGAAACCTGAGGGATTTACTGCATGTGTGTATATATAAATCATGGCAGTATTAAGCACCAGAAGGCAAAATTCTTGTTTCAGGTGCAAGGGCTCTGACACAGCTTGTACTGTGTGGGTGAATTTCTGCGGTGCCAACTTCATTGGTAAAACAAAGCAGTGTAGCATCACACAGGGGAGAAGATTCGCTTTGCTGATAAACTCACAGGGCCCAAGCACAAACTGTTGTTCTTCGTGTGTGTCCAGTTTACTGTCCCGATCAGAAGTTGTCTACATACACGGGCAATTGGCAAAAAAAAAGCAATTCTGGTCCATGATTTGATACAGGTTAGAACACGTCATGTGTGCCCAAGATAAAGTAGGAATTGTATTAATTAATACCACTCCTTCTAATGTGCAAGAGTTTCCAAAGACAAAGAAACAATATTTACATAGGAAAATCTATGTAATTCAGTTCTAGTAGGCATGTACTGAACTTAACTGAATTTTGTGATTTTTTCATTTCTTGGATCTCTAGAGGTCCAGAACCAGAAAGGGGAAGGATCGTGACCACGGCTTACAGTGAGGACTGCAGTTTCCCTGAGTGCAGCTGAAGTGCAGGGGAGCATAGCAAAACCAGAGTACAGTATACAATCTTTTTCTTCTACATAATGGGAAATGGTTTAAGTTTGAATTTGTTAAAGCACAAATAAACAGACACAAAGGTTTCTTTATTTGCTTATTTGAATGCTGATGTTTCATTCTCTCATACAAGAAGCCACTGAGTCATGGTCATATGATGGCACTATGTGCACTCTATATGTAGATGTCCAAATCTGAAATATCAGCCTATACTCTTTTGTAATCTGTGGAAAGAAAGTGGCACTTTTGGGGTGCATTTTTTCTAAGACTGATATCTAAAATTCGTCAGATGAACCATCCTGTAGATCTGTTTCTTTCCTTTGAATATAAAGAGCTGACCAGCTCCAATCTGAAGGTCTGTATTTCTGTCACCTAAGGTAGGTAGGAAGAATCCTGCCCATTGTAACTGATAGGATAACTCTTAGAAAAGTTTAGGGAGGAAGGACTACAGCTGCAGTGTCTCTCAACTATCAGCTGTGTTTATCTGCCCACTCAGAAATTGCTCAGAAAGCAGGTGACGGGTGATGTGTTGTTACTTTTTTATGTTTTCCCTTTAGAGAAGAGAAAGTAATTAGAGAAATAATGAAAGAGCTGTGTTTACAGGGTAGCCCAAAGTTGTAAAGTATGATTTAGTTACTTTTAGATAGGGTAGATTTAGATTATGTATGTTTGTGAGTTTGTAGTTTTTTGGGTTTTTTTGGGGGGGTAAGTTTCTTTTATTTATTTTAAAATTTTTAATCCTTTCATTTTTAGGAGCACAATTTGCTAGCAAAACCAGTATGAATATGCTGGTTTTGGCAAGCCCCTCTTCTTTTCATGTCACATTATCTCATCCTTTGCCTTTCTCTTACATCCCCCCCCGCTCTCGCTTCCTTCACTAATGTATAAACCACCTGCACACCTCCTGACTCACTTTCTCTTAGAGGAGATTCCAGTGTTTGGTTAAGTCACGGGAGACGCAGGGATTTGTGCAGTGCTCTCGCTTACACGCTGCGGAAGTGATGACAGAACAGTCCCTGCAGTCACTAGAGCAACTGACACATCACACCCAATTATGCGGCCTCCCTGGCCCCTTGCACCATTCCTCTCTGAAATATAAGCTTTCTGTCTCACACTCTATTTTATTTGTTAAAGAAATTTGTTATTTAAAAGAAAAGGAAAAACGGTGTGTGGGGGGGAAGGAGTTAGTGTATCATTCTAAAGAAAGTTATTATAGAGTAGTTCTTCAGGGACATTCAATACATCAGATTAAACATAATTTTAACACTTGAATATATATATTTTTTTAAAGCTTACACAGGAAAACCCACGAAATTTAAACTGATGGTAACACAGGAATCAAACCTTGTCATTTACCGTGACACTGGCCATCAGCTGTCATGAGCTAGTGGGAGTTATTTGTCAGTAATTACAAAGTACAAATATATACACTAATCTATATCTGCTCAGGATCCCACACAGCATCCAGTCAGCTGTAGAAAAAGCAGTTGATTTGTCATGTTAGTATCACATACACTGCCAAATGCAGCAGTGTTTTTCTTTCCTCATCCCTAGAAAGACTTGTCCCTCGAAAGAGAGATTTCGCAAGTGCCACAGCTTCTTCCCCCTTGGACTACAATGGCTGATACAGCAGAAGAATAAAAGCAGAGCTGACTTTGTGTTATTTGATTGTGTTTTTAAGAAGAGGAGTAATTAGAAATAAAAATATATGTTGCTGTGATAATGAGGTGCATTTGTCCTACAACTGGATTCCAGATGATAGACATGGAGCACTTATTACAGATTTTATAAAATTGCTTGAGCAGAAGCTCTCCCTTCTGAACCTGCATGGGAAGCTCTTATATTACAGAATCTGCTGCAAATGGTGTTTTTTCTCTGACAGCTTGTACTTAAAGTGCACAAATGACTGTGTTTCATTTTGTTTTGTTTTCTGTTTCTTGTTGTTTTCTGTAAGTTTTCACAGCTTTCTTAAGACAGCAAGAACACAACATTCATGATATGATTATACGGCAATTATTGTAGCACAAATTATGCACATTTCTTTACTATGAATTGCACACTAAGAACTAGGGAAGTTTCTGTGCAACAAAGACTTTTCTGCTACACTTTCCAGATTGAGACAGGGAATATCCAAAACATACAGGATAGTGAAAATGGAAAAGAAACCAAGCTCAAGAACATGGAAAAAAAGTGGTTGGTGGGAAAACAAACTAAGAAGGAATGAATGCATTTCCCTCTCTTCTGAACGCTATTGGAGCAGAAGAGCTCCTAAAGGACAGCAAGAGTTACACTGTGTGCACATTTCCTGGCTTTCTGTTTTGCAGCTATAGAAGTCAAAAATGCTGGGGTGGCATTGAACCAATTCCCCCAGGAGAGCTTGTGGGATGCCCTTCATCCCCTCTGCCCAGATTTGAGCCGGAGTAGGGGCAGCAGCGGCGGCTTCGTCCCAGCTCCTGCAGCTCTGCCAGGGAAACTCACGCTGCCTCAGCATCCCCGAGGAGCTGCCTTGTGACCCCAAATTCCTCCCTTCCTTCTTTTTCAGCCTTTATTGGTTTGAAACAGAGAGAAACAGATTCACACCACTTCAATGAGTGATGCAAAATTAGGTGGAGTGGGTACCAACTTTTTTTCGGCTTCAGCTCTTTGACAGAACTTCTGGATCCGAGGCCATAAACCTTCACATCCTACTCTAGTGGCTGCCGCAAACACTGGTTCTCCTCTCTCCACCCTTGATTGCCTTTCCCCACATCACAAACTTTGTCATATTTTTACATCTGACTTGAGCAGACTTACAGCCTCCTTAGCACTTCAGCAGGTAAGGTGACACAATAGAACACAAGAGGTGCCACATGTCTTTCAGAAAATGAAGGCGTTAGTTTCTACTTGCTTGAGCAAAATTTCTTCATCTAGCTGAAATGCCAGAGGCAAAGTCAGAATTCCTGCATGGTCTAGAAACCCTGCGGACATCAACATTACTAATACAGAGTAAATTTCAAGCCCCTGTGTTGGTCTTGGTGTTGATCAGATTCATTGTACACATACCAGCCAGATCCTCTCTTCAGAAAGGACTGTCCAAGTGTTGCTGAATGTCCTTCACACCTGAACAGACAGGGTGCTAATTTAGTGCAGGTGGTGTAAATCTAACATGTGAATCAGTCTTCACCTGCTGCTCTGCCAGCTCCTCCCTTTCCTTCTCCCTCTGCACCAGGTACACTGATTTACCCGGTCAGCCTACCCACACCTAGTGTGGGTGATGGACCATGAAGTGCAACCTTCTCTTGTTAAAGAAAATGATTAAATCTACTCCTCAGACCACTGGTTCAAGCTAAGACTACAATCTAGCCTTATGGGGAATAATCAGGTGAGAACTTATTTTCTGTGTTTCTCTACATAAAAGCAAGGGAGAAGATATTTTTTAAATTAATGATTTATTATGTATGGCAAGAGAACATGTCAATTTCCAAAACCTTGGTTAAATCTTAGTGGTTTTATTAGTAAAATGCTAACACTGATGCACATTTGGAAGCTGAATACTGAGGCACAATTTCATCCTTATTCATAGCACTTCTGTACGAATAGTGGTATTGACTCGGTCACTTGTTAGTACAGTACTATTTACTGTATGGAAGGATCGTTACTGTTGTGTGTGGAGATTCAGTAGATCCCACGCTATTTTTGTAAGTTGCTATCAACTGCTTTTTAATGGAAGTCCTTTTAAAACTCTGTATACTTGCATGGTTGTAGAAACTGAAAACACACATTGGACCATCTGGGATTTTTAGAAAGAACAGTCTGAACAGCATTGAATGTTTAGACAAGAACTGCGAAATGCTCCATGTTCAATCTGTATTCTCTGGCCAACACCCGTTAGCCAGGCAGGATGGCAAATGTTTGTTTGTGACATTGTGAGCCTTAAATCTGGCAATTCACTCACAACGTGCCTCAGTGAAACACAGTGTGCTGATCTGTCCCCAAAATACAACAGTATTGTTACATCAGGGCCTCACAGAGGGGATCTGCCCTGAGAAAAGTAGAGACAGATTCCAAGTGACATGTTAAAAATAGATGAGAAAAAATCAAATCGTAATTTAAAATCAGTTTCTGTGATAAAGTCAAACATGGAGCAGGTGATTTCAGTATGGAGACAGAGTATTGCAGGCACAGTTTTATACATTTTGTTAAACAAATGATGAGGTAATGGTAATGTTACACCAAATAGTCTGTGTCTAACATGTATTGGAGCGACACATGTTCCGACGTGAAGGATGGTATTAGAAATACAGTGTTTAAACTTTATGTGGGGTTATGACTGTTTTGCACACAGAAGGTTATCTATCGATTTGAGGTGAAGCTTGGTTTGAGATACTGGGATCATGCATTCAAGAGCTAATATGTTATTCCCTTTTTCCTTTTTATGGTAATGGGTTACTTTTCCTGCATGAAACCACATATTACAAATGTACTACATATTCTGCTGAAATAGAGTCTTAGTTTGTGTTCTTTTCAGAAAGCTCTCTTCTTTAAAGCTGGCTGCCTTAAATCTAAAAATATATTCCTTGGAAGGAGAAAAGAACATGGAATATATTTAGAAAAACTTAAATATAACTTCAAATAGTTTTCCCATTCATTAAAAGTTTGCTTGACCCAAAATGTCAGGACCCACCAGTGTGAAAAGCAAGAGATGAATATCTCTTGTATCACCTTTCCACTGGTATAAGCCCCAACTTCGAGCCTGCTGGAGCAGGAGGTGTCTGGAGTTAATCCTGTAACTGCAACTGCTTCTTGCAACTCAGCCTCAGTGTATTTTGAGATTTAAATCCACAATTGAGGAGGAAGAAGGAAACATTCCTGATGATTTTTTTTCCATAGCAGCTGTTTGAGACTGTTAACATGCTTGTACCTTTAAAAGTAAATCCTGGGAGAAAGAGACTGAGAGGCAGATTGCAGTTCAAGTGCTGAGAATCACACAATAAATGTAGTTAAATTCAGAGGTTTATTAGATAAATATGCCATTGATAATTGAGAGAAGAGGGGAAATGTGTAAAGAGATATGCACACACACTTTTGGCTCTCCTTGGGATTCATGGTACACCTGCTGAACAAAGAAAAAATGAACTTTTCTGGAAAAGGTGGTTACCTGACTATCAAAAAAAACCAAAGTTGTATCTGCACATAGTCTTATGAAAAATAAAAATCAATATTTTTGCTTTGGAGAACCCACCTTTGATTAATCAGATATACTTAGCAATTATGATTTAGCAAGTTGTCTGAAAAATATAGATCTGTGTTTGAAATAAAAATAGTGTTTTTAAAATAATATATTTAATTTCTTTAAAGTGTTACAAAAGCTGCATATAACTTTTGCATTTTTGAAGTTAGCTAGGATTGGTGAGATATGTCTGGGATACACTGTGTGTGATCTAGGCTGTTGGTGGTAAAACATTATTTTCCTTTCTTAATCTTGAGTATCACGAAAAGTAACTTTTGAAGGATGTGCCCAGAAATCTGAAGGGAAGACATATAGGCAGATTGCATGCTAATTCTTCACTGATTGCTGTTATTTTTATCAGAAGTTTTTATACATAAGGTTCTTATTGTCCACGTAAAAGAGAGGAGGTAGAATCAATTTCCTCTTTAACATATTGATAAACAACTCCAGATACAGTGGTAGGGGGAGGAGGAAACTACGTTTACCTTTGTGTGACCTATATAGGAATGCTGGAAAAATTAATTCCAGAATATTATGGTGACATTCCTTTAAGTTGTGGATATGATTTACATAGGAGGTCTTCTTGAGCCGTCCAGCTTCTTTCATCTTGATACTGTAAATTGCTTTCATTTCCCCCCCACCCCAGGCATCTGTATGCTTGAGGTATTGTTGTGATAAATTATGGAGGTACAGAACCGAAAATGGTGTGTAGATTGTCTAAGAAATTGAGTGCAGTCAGCCTTCAAAGTGGTGGATGATGTGCTAAAACAGCTACCTTCCCCTGGTCAGGTCGCACATGTCGTCAATGAGCAGCTGCTTTTAACTTTGCCTTTTGCCCAGAGCACTGAGAACAGCTGGATTTATTGAATTAATAACTGCTCCATTTGGGGCACTTTGTTTTCCCATGACCATGAAATCTGGCTATAATGTTAGCAAAGTGTAAGACAGGACTCCTTCACCAAACAAGGTGGTGTCTTTTTTGCTATTATATAGTGCTTAAATCTGTAAGGCAGAAAATAATTGGAAAAATGAATGAAGTGTTTCTTGGTAAACAGAGCTAAGGAAAATGAAAAAAGCACATAAAAATGAGGTTAGTGATAGACACATGCTGAGTGTGGTTTTGAGGACACTTGTACCACTCCCTAAATTAACCTTTTTGGTTGCAACGCTTAGTAGTGGCCTCATTAAATCACCTGATGTATTCTAAACAGCATTAGAATGTTAGTGGTAGTGGTCAAATCAACAGTTGCTGTGCTTTGGCCCAATTGTTTTCTTCTCAAAGCTCTAGATTTCATGAGGCTGGCTGAGAAATGACAGCAGTGTGTTGTGCAGATGGAGACGGGTGAACCAGTGGCTGACCACACAGGTGTGAGGGATGTGCCCTACCACAGAGCTTCGGGGCAATCCTGTTTAATGGGCTTTTGTTTGGGGTTACTAAACGTAGGGCTCACACATTTTCTAGAAACAATACATGAGGTAACACCTTCAGGTTTTATCAATCATGGCACATATTAGAGCAATCATTCTCATGTTACAGTTAGTCTGCCGTGCTGAAAGTGTTGGAGTTACCTTCTTATGGATGAAAAAATAAATAAATAAGAAAAGTAATACCTAAGGGGCGGGGGGGTATGTTTTGCTGTGATTTTGGGATAAGAAAATATAAGAGAGAGGAAGAATTACTGGGAATCTGTGTGGGAAACCTCTTTTGTGCCCTAGTTATTGCAAGTGGAGCCTGGTGCCAAATCTTGATCCTGTGCCTTCCTCAGCACGTAAAAGGGGGAGTCCTAAAGCACTTTAGGTCTTGCTGACCTAGCTTCCTGCAGAAGGGTAACATGAGCTCAGAAGAAATAGGATTGGTTGCCAGGGCTGACATAGAATCATAGAATGGGTTGGGTTGGAAGGGACCTTGAAGATCTTCTAGTTCAAAGCCATCTGCCATGAGAAGGGACACTTTCCACTAGAGCAGGTTGCTCAAAGCACTGTCCAACCTGGGCTGGAACACTTCCAGGGATGGGGCACACACAGCTTCTCTGGGCAGCCTGTTCCAGTGCCTCACCATCATTGTGGTGAAGAATTTGGTCCTTACATTTAATCAAAATCCATCCTTTTTCAGTTTAAAGTGATTACCCGTTTTCCTGTCACTACTTGCCCTTGTAAAAAGTCCCTCTCCAGCTTTCTTGTAGGTCCCTTTTAGGTACTGGAAAGCTGCTATAAGGTCTCCCTGCTGTCTAACCACAGCTGTATTCATCAACTAAGCATAAGCTGTGTCCACCAAGGAGGTGTGTGGCTTCTCTATCCCTGGGAGAGGCTTTTAACAGAGAACTTCAGCCTCCTAAAGACTATTTGGGAAAAGGTAGGGGAGATATGACCTGCGAGAGCTGCACCCCATTTTCAAATGCTTGCCAGTCCTCATCACACCTATCCTGCTGAGGGCTGGTGTTGGTATGTGCCAGATTGCTGCTGCATCTTCTAATTCTGGGGACTCTCCTGTGGTGAAATCTCAGGTTTTACAAAAGCTGTGCAGTCTAATACCTAGCATGGTGAAATCAGCTGGGCTTTACGTTTTAGTTTATTCATGTTCATCATGTGGGTTTTACGTCTCTGGAGCTTGAGAGTCCTGCAAATAGATTTTAAAAATAATTATTTTGGTTTATATCATATGTATAGCTTTGTCTTTAGTATGGAAATTACTGCCCAACTAATTTAAAAATGTAGTAGGAATAGTAGGAGTAGTAACAGTCATTTTACCCAATTGATTCTCAAATTCTGCAGAGGTAGTAGTAAAAGGAAAAAGAAAAGAAAAAAGAGAAGGCAAAGAAAAAAAGCACACCATTTTACACAGACTCTGTCTCAAGAGTCTGGCTTCTGTGCTTATATATTTTTAGAAATTAAGCACATCACAAATGTTACAATGTGCCAAGTATTAATATTTCCTTCGTCTTCTTAATTGCCACAGAGTATCAGAGAGATCCAGGTTGTTTCCTCCAGAAAGCCAAAGAGTTCAAATTCAAAATGGGAAGGAAGAGAATTTCTTCACAAAACAGCTACCCAGTCTGCAAAACAAGTACCAAGAAACTTGAGAGGGATTAAGATGAGAAGGCACAATAACTTGTCTCCTTGTTTTGGGTGTACTTCTTTTTAAGCAAATGGTTCCATCATCAGCTCCTGCTTTTTGTGGAAAGAACCTTTGTTTTTCAGGCTAGACATTTCAGAGTTAAATAAGTCCTGTGGCTCCTCCTCCAGAACTTGTTTTACTCTTTCATTTTTCTTCAGAATACATGGTATGTACTTAAAATATACAAATCATACCCAGGAGTGATGTATTCTGCAGATCAGCACCTTCACCCTGTGTTTTCAGGTGCACAGGTAGAAAGAAATGTCCAGTTAATGTCTGTTTGTGAAAGGCTGGAGTGGTTTTTTTTGAGATATGGATAGTTCAGAAGAAGCCAATTCTCAAGCGTGACACTGAACTGCTCTGACAATGATACGAGAACACCTATTATCATCTTCTGTGGTGGTCAGCTTCCTTTTCTGCAGACTTGGTAATTTTTATGATGGATGAAGAAGGGTACTACAGCTGTCGCCTTCACAGCTTGGATCCATCTCCAGAGCAGCTCAGGCCTGCACATTAAGTAAGGAGAGGGAGAGCTGAGAAAACAAGACATGTTTGTATCATTAAAAGCTGAATTATAAAGTGTGGAGCAAGAAAGGGATTTTGAATGTTAACATTTCCTAGTTAAAGAGCAGTGTGTTGTATAGAACCATTTGGAAAAAAAAGGTCTCATTGGAACAACCAATACTCTGGCTATTAGGATGTTTCTGTGGAAAGTGGACGGCTGACGTTCAAACCTAGGTCTGAATTAGGCCCTTGAGGACAGTCTCATAGTGCTTAGGCAAATATTTGAAACACTGAGCTATTTTGGGGTAAATTTTCTCTTCCCTTTTCCTCCTTTCCCCTGGCATTTTTCGCCTTTCAATATTTCCATTCAGGAGGTGAGAACCCTTTCCTGAATGAATCATAATAGAAAAACTGTCTTCTTTTTTCCCTCCCCATGAAAGTTACAGGCTTGATAAACTAGTGTTTCCTAAATAAAGAAAAAAAAAAAGCTCAAAATTTCTCAATAAATCTGTCATATCCTTCCATTGCCCCATTCTCTATAAAATACTCATCATAGTTTTTTTCTCTTTTCTCTCCACACTCATGCCCACCAGACTCCTTTATGCAACCCCCACGTTTCTCTATTTGTAGTTTTCCATTGTGTTGGCTTCTAGCTCCAGTGGCTTCTCCCCACCCACGGTGGAAAGAGAAAAAAGGAGCAGTGACAAGGAACATGGGAAATGCTGGTGATTCCCTGGCAGCAGCCCTGGACGGGAGCACCCCTTGGAGAGAAAATTTGAGCAGCACATCCAGGTCACCCTTTCCCTGGGTTTGTTTGTGGGGGGCCAGAGTGAGATCAGTAAGGCAAAATCTTCTGAGTTTTCACTTTGAAAAAGCTCTCAAAAGTGAAAGCTATTTTTACTGAGCCTGTACTGAAGTGTGATTTTCCTCCTTTTGTTTTGTTGTTTGGTTTGTTTTTCCTTACAGTTTTACCATTTGGCTGAGTGAAGTCATTCTTGAGAAAGTGGTAACAAGCCATCTGTACTTTGAATATAGAGGCATTCCTGTATTTCGAAGACAAGAGGCAAGATCTTGAGATTGACATAGTTACTCTGGAAATTATCTGTGTGGAAAATGTTACACTTGGGAGATAATTTTACAAAATAATAAGCAATGTGAAAAGAGGATCTTATAATAAGGAGGACATGGCAGCTTTGAGAACAGGTTGTACTCTTTGCCTCACTAATACAAACTTTCGTCATTTATCATAGGTTTATTGGGCAAAAGCTTCACAGTGGAAGTCCAGAAAAAGGAAATGTGATATATATATGTGTGTGTGTATATATATATATATATATATATATTTAAAAATGCATCTGTGTGTTAGACCAAAATTGGTAGCAATAATAATAAGCAGCAATAGGTACACCTTGACAGAAGCAGAAATATATTCTGTTAAATTCTAAGAACTTTGAAAACAGAATTACAAGTTTTTCTGCTTTACCTACATAGAACAATCTGCCCTGAGGAACAGGTTCTAAATTTAAATTGCGTCTCCCTCTAAGACTCTCATAATTCCTAGTCCCAAACTGCTCAGCTAGTTTTAGTTTCCTTTTTGATCTTGGTCAAGATAGACAATCCAGAAACAGTTGTCCATTACT
Source organism: Patagioenas fasciata (assembly GCF_037038585.1). Taxonomy (NCBI): domain Eukaryota; kingdom Metazoa; phylum Chordata; class Aves; order Columbiformes; family Columbidae; genus Patagioenas; species Patagioenas fasciata. The sequence continues at coordinate 73,174,912 of NC_092523.1, read as the reverse complement.
ATAACTAAAAATGCACAAATTTATCTTCAGGACTGATGTTCTAAGGGCATCTTTATATTGCTTTTAACTTTATGTGCTCAATTTGCCCTTCTCTGCCAGGCTACAACCCCAAATTTAACTGGGCATAATGTTAAATTGCAAAAATATTTGCCAGTTCCCTTTTGCAGCAAAGCTGACATGCAGGGGTACTGAAATCCTGCAAGGACTCTGCACCTCTCTGTACCCTCGTTCTTCTGGCACGGGAGGAAACAGAAATATCACTAGAAAAACTTTCTTCTGATTTACTGAGGTGGTACAAACAAGAAAAAGCAGTGGTGCTTTGGGTATGCCTCATATTGTGAAACTAAGAGTCAGATCCAGCACTGGCTGATCCTGCCTTGTTTAATGGACATCACAAAATGTTCATTTGGGACTCAAGCAAATTGTTTCCCTATTGGATCCAATGTGACCTAACTCTGGACTTTAAGTCAAACTATAATTGAGCCCTGAAACTGCCATGGACTTTTAAACTCTGGTAGCATTGATGGAGCATGAGGGAACACAGCTCCTTCAGTGGTGATGTTCTGTGTCTTGCCAGTACTGCCTTTAGTTGAATGAATTGTTAACCTGAGCAGAAGCCAAGAAAGTGATTTAAGTCAACATTTCTGAACCTGTCTCTTTTGTAGCTTTACCTTCAAATACTTCCATAATAGGGCTTGATTAATTTTTTCCAATTTTAGCATAATGTTTAGACTAGGTTGGATGCTTTGCATAGTAATTAACAGCTGATTTTCATGGCACCAAGTAGATTATTTTTAACTATACTAGCTTTGCTAAAATAAAACGAATCAAAAGAGCATCATTCAATGGTAATTTTGTGCAAGTGAAAGTGCATTCACCTGGTCTGCTTGTATTCTTCCCAGTTTGATGTTTTGTAGGGAAAAAAAAAAGCAGCACCTAAAATTGTTTTAATCTGTTACAGTTACATTGAAATGATGTGGCTGTCTAACTGATAAACTGAGTTCATCGTATCTGTTCTAAATTTATATAGATAGCAAAGTTCTGCCAGTCATAAATGATTTATCTTTTGTATTTGGAGTAGAGTCATAATCATTCACTCTTTTTCAAGTCTAGTTTGGCAACTTTATCTCACTTGCAGTTTGCATTTCTGAAAGTGGAAATATATTCTGCAGCTTTTGATGTGCTGATTGGTAAGAAGGTAAAGACAGCTGCACACATGTCTCCAGAGACTCAGCTCAATGGCTAAATGAAGACCTCTAGTGCTTTCTTGTTAGCCAAGATAGATCTACATCCAGATGAACCACAATTAGTCAATAGTGAAGGCTATAGGTTCTTGTGATCAGAAGCCACAAATCAGTTTTCCCTAGGACTTAGTTATTGGCAGATAGCGCCTCAGGCTATGCCTTGCTGCCGCTCGCCCGACTGTAATTTTTCCCCTAGTGAAGTTTTTAATGTCACATACTGAGACTGGAGCAGTGATCTCCTGACAACAAGGCTGTCACTGGCCTGTCAAATATCAATTGCTTACCAAACAAATTGTCTGCTACTTTAATATACCTGGCCCCTCACTATTAACAAAGCTTAAAATGTTGCTGCTTTCTCTACTGCTATTTATTCTGTTGATACCTACCTGCCTACCTCATTATTTTGATGTGGCGTGGGCCAAATCTTTCCTTCCCGCAACATTGATGGAAACGCACCAAAAGGATTTGTAGGCAAGGCGTCTGTGTATTAGTGTGAACTTGTGAAACCGTGTCACTAAACCAGGAAGGAGCCCTGATTCCTGCTGGAATCTGTACTGTGGTCCAAAATGGTTTTGTTTCAGAAGGCTGGCTAGCCTCACATTGTACACAACTTTGCCTTTGGTTTTGGCTAAAATTAGAAGGAAACATATACTGTGAGGAAATTCCATCTGAGGCTTGCAGAGAACTTGGGGGGTGGTGGGTTGTCAAGCCACGCAACACTCACAAGTGACAGATAAATATGATTCCCCAATGGGGTAGAGAAAGTAAATCCCAGAGAAGCTCCGTTGCTTCCTCACCCAGTGAATGAATTGTAGAGTTGCAGACAGAGCCCGAAGGTTTTATCTTCTGCCCATATTTGCAGTTACTACCCAGCCTGTCTCTTCTGTAGACGATTTACATGCCAAAATGGCATCTGCCGTGGCTTCTGAGCAGCACACTAGTTGAATCAAATCACACCTTTCTCATTGCTGCTCTGCAAATAAAGGAAAAATTAAGGCCAATAGAAGTAAAAGTAATTCTTCAATGAACTGAGCATATAAAACGTGCTTTAAAATTTCCAGCACCCTGCAGTGACAGTGATTAGTTAAAGAAACACCACAGCCTTGTTACTATCACATGTTTTAAAACCTTTTTACATTACACAAAGATGGTCTAAGAAATTAATTAAAGTGTTGGACAATAACATAATCAGGGATATCTATATTTGCAGTCTTTTCTCTGTGCTTGCATACATCTTTTATCTGTCAAGTACAGCAAATAGCTAATTAGCCCCCTTTTAAGTGCTTCACTGCTTATATTGGAGCTACAGTCATGCCCTAGTGGGATGGTTTCCAGGAAACCTGATACATGTTCTCGGCTGAAAGAGCATATGCCTATTTGTAGGCTGTTAAGAAACTGGTAGATTAGAAAACGCTCTTTTAAAGAAATTGGTTGTTTGTGGTTCTCAAAATGTCTGATCTGTTGGCATTTTAAAGACAGAGCGAGCCAAAATCTGGAGTCCCGACATAGCTCCCATGCAACAAAATTCTTGCTAATGTCAGTCAGAGGGTTACTAAATATGGGCTGCAGGAGATCACCTAATGTGTTCCCTAAGTTTTTAATATGATTGGTATGACTCATCATGTTAAATTCTTACTTTTACTGGCTCATTTTCTGCTTGGGCAAAAGCCCAGCGTGGTCGGAGCTGAACTAATACGCACTTATTTTGATGAACTGCCTTAAAAGCAGTAGCTAGTTAATGTTTTACACCATTGTGCCGTAGTAAAAAGTAAAGTAGTAAATCTGAAAAATAATCAAATCATCTTAATTTTTCATAACAAGCAATAAAAATGTACTTACAGATTAAAGTGATGTTGAGGGATTCCACCCCCTCCTCTTTCTGCATTAAAATCTTCACAATAGAAAGGCCTCATTGAGGGTTACTGTAACATACAACATCACATGCCACCTCATGCTGACCACAAAAATAACTCAAGGCGCCACTCTGCTGCAATTAGCAGCTGTAAGATGATGATGTTTTTACACAGGTGAGGCAAAAACCTCCAAGCACAGAGTGAAGATAGAAGTTACACAACTATTTTCTCTCAACAGTGCTGTATATTATTTACACACCAGACATGGAATAAAAAAGGATGTTTTTCAGACAACTAAAACTAAGTTCTGGTACCAATTAATTTGCAATGTGACAGCAGAATTTGACGACTGTTATTGAAGTATTTGTACTAGTCTTTGCCTTCTGCCTAAATCTGTTGTTATATCTCATCAGAAGGCATCATTTATGGTATAAAAGATGATTAAATACCAACCTTTGCTTATATTCCACTTTTTTTTATAATTATGATGTAGACTTGATCCTCCTTTACTCCCCAAGCAGCATTTTACTCCAAGTGGCGTGGCTGAAGATACAATATTCTGCTTCCTTAGTAGCCCAGTGTATATTTGAAAATACTAATCACATACCTCTATGTTTTATTGGCCTGGTGAAAGGGCATCTTACAGCTATCAAGCAAGTATTTTCCTATGATGGTTGTCTGAGATGTGATTAGTATGTAGACTACACAGTTTTTAAAATTTAAATTGGGAGCAGATCATTATGCTAAAAATGTACAAAGAGACATTAGATAGTAACCTCATTCTTCTGCTGGAGACCTGTCCCCAGGTAGGAGGTGCCTGGATCTGATCTGAGCTTTCCATGCATGACTTCCTCGGCCAAAGGAGAGGGAGAGATCACACCCTGCAGCCTCCATCCTAAGGGAGGCTCGTAGGAGGGAGGGGATCCATGTTGCATTCCTCGAGGTAAAGTACCTTAAGCTCTCACTGGGTTCAAGGGATGGAGCAGAGACGTTGAATCCTCCACTCACTACCACTACCAGCGAACTGAGTTGCCCTAACCTCAGTGTTGTTTAGTTTTAAGGTCTTATTAAACTTTCCTGTTTAGCAGGAAAGGCTGCAAAGGTAAAACCTACAGCTCCAGAGCTTTGTTGCTGGGCAGCACAGTGAGAGATGCTGACCTGACCAGCTGACTCCAGGCTGAATTTTTGGTGTCTAAAAAGGGATAATAACTGTCCTCTGTCTCACAGAAGTGTCATGAGTTTAGATACGCTAATACCTTTGAGGTGCTTGTACTCTGCGGTAATGGGTAGAGAGGGTAGATGGCAGAAAGGGTAAGTTCCATATATCCATTTAATACTGTAATGTGATCTCCATCCTCCCTTGGTGCCTGCTCTCATCTATGTACACAGCCATACAAATCTACCTATCCAGCATTTCTCTGAAATGCTGCCTTTTTATTTTTTCTTTTTAGCACAACAGGTTTTAGCATTAAAGTGAATGAAAGAAACTCTATACTTCAGCAGCACCAGTAGGAGGGAAGGGAGCAAGAGGGGTCTTAGAGAAAGGTAAAGTGCATATAAAACTGGATATTGTCACCTGCTGCTCCCCATCATGCAACCTAAGAAATGTACAGGAATTTACAATGTACAAATGTTCTGCTTTGTAATTACCGAATTTCACGGTTGCATATTTGCCACTTGTGAATTTGTAACTGGATATTAGCAATTTCCAAATGTCTGGGATGTTTATACACACATAGTATTTGAAAAAGTGTGGTAAATATATGAGATAACCCATGTATTTACTGCAGAGTGCACAAAAGAAAACAGAAATGTTAAGAACTGTCATGCAGTAAGCGATTAAAGTGGCAGCCACACTCAATATACAAACATGAGCTGATATGGCCCCCAAAGCATTTCCTTGTGGATATGCTAGAAACAGTTGCATTGTTCAAGTAACAGGCTAAAGCCAAAGGATTGTGGGCAAGATGTTTAAATGTAATTAAGTAATTAGAAACTATTGGTAGGACAAACCCCAACTTTTATTTGATCCCCTCATGTTACTTCATATAGAATGCAGTGAGATCCAGCCTGTCAGTGGTACTGGGATTATACATCAACACTTGAGAGGTAAAGTTTGCAGAACTAAAATAACCCCTGATTCGATTCATTTCTTCTGTAACATCTCAAGTGACACTTTTATAGGAGGCACTTTCTTCCAAAGACAAAAAAGTTATCCTGGTATTAAGTATTAGATGACCAGAATGTAGCATATCACAGCTATCATGTCATATAGTGATATGCGGTGGTTGTAGCATATTATTATTTATTATGAAAGTGTTAGAAACTGCCTTTTTTGGTGTGTTTTGTCAACACACAACATATAAAGGTTCATGCCTTTGCCTCTGCATCCTTAAGCCTATTATCATATCCTATCCTAATTTTCCTAATTTAATATTGAGTCATATCTTATTATCTCATCATTGATGATATCCTGTAAACAGGTGGATATCAAAAGGGAAAATTGAAAACTACACAAAGTTGTAAACAACATCAAAAAAAAAAAGCCCAAACTACTAAAATTTGCAAAATGATTGTTTTTCTAAAACATAGTTTTCTAAAGCAAATATCGTTTTTCTTGCTTAGACATGGGATTTTTAAGAATCAACCCAATTCAGAAGGAAGATTAATTTCCATGTTGAAGGAAAAATCCCATTAAAAATGAACTTTAGAAATGTGCATACTGTACGATGTATTCATGATCTATGGCAAAAGAGCATAATTATCTGCTTTCAGTGATGTTTGTGAATAACAGTCGAACCAACGGTTAGCAGAGGGAGGTGTTCATTTCCCCTTTCCTTTATTATTTTCAAACTCTTCCCTTCCATACCTTTGGGTTAGGAAGTTTGCCGCTTTTCATTAAGGCCCTTTGTTTGTGACCTGCTGCCAAATTCATCTGTATGCATCATCTTCAGTAATATTGAGAGTTGTACCTTCCATGAGTCTTTGGCACTGCATGATGAAGCGCTCTATTTATATTAAAATGAAGAAGTTCCTAACGGAGACATAGAACAGAATGAAACAACAAACAGAGCTTTAGAGACTGGATATGTGAAGTGACAGTGACAGCAAAATGGTAGCTTTTGTTACAGAGTGGCCCAGAGGACTGCAGGAAGACTTATAGCATGAACCACACTGTCTTGAACTTGGCAGCTCTCACAGGCTTAAGTACCTGCCTCGAGAAGATGTTTTACAAGGCAGAAGTTAATCAAACAATTTCTCAAGATTGCACATCTTGATTTGGGATGTCATTGGCATAATCGTTGCTTGAGGCTTTGCTATATATAAATTGGAGGAATTATTCCAACATTGAACTATATTTCTTCATTTAAATCAACACACAACTGTGTTGCTGTTGTTATGATTTACTTAGTCTAGATAATAGAAGAGACAAGACGTAGATGTCATGTTATACGGCAGCTAATGCCCTACTGTTTTCAGCTTGAGGGAAGGGAGAAAGTGAATTAAGCTGCTACTGAAACATGCCCTGCGGGTCAATTTGAATCGGACAAGGGTGCTATAAAGTGGTTTATTGTGGCGGTGGAAGCCATTGTTAAATTGCCTGAAGAGCTGTCACAACGTGACCATGATGAGGAAAGCTGTGAGGTTGCTGTGCCCTCTCTTCTGATGGTACAAACAGTCCACCCAACCATCCAGGTGTACTGAGTGCAGGAAGAGCAGAAGGACAGGAATTTTTAAAGGTGAATGTCGAAGAAAAATATATTTTGCAAAATATTTTTAGAAAGGAGGAAGAAGATCAGATATGATCTTTTGAAGGAAAAAAAAAAATAGATGCAGTAAGCTGTTTTCTTCGTGTGTTGAGGCCCTGATGGGGCCAAAAGATCTTTGCAAGTGAGGGGACATGATGTTACCAGGGAGGAGAATTAAGAATAAGCAATTTTGAAGGGAAGAGACTTATATCTGATTTCATTTTCATCATGTGACGTTTGACTACAGTGTATAATTCATGTTTGATATAAAGAAAATATTTGCTGTAGATTCAACCTGTCCTTTCCCAGGCCATCAATTAGCCAGTTGCCACTTCCCACTGAGTACTAAAGGGAAAGCTTACGCTTCATGCTGGTTCCAACACAACCAAGTCAGGCTACACTTGACATTCCTCAAACATAATAGCATGCATTTAAGGAACATATTTTAAGTTCCAACATTTGCTAGAAAAAGAGGGCACCATCTATTGGAAATAAATAACAATAGTCAGATACTCTAATGAGCAAACTTGTTCAGGGCAAAAATTAATTGTTCCCTGTGGATACAGACCTGCAGATGCTGATAGCACTGGTAGGGAGGAAAGCTCAGCTTTTAGAACGCAAAAACATAATTTATCCCATTCCTAGCCCACAGGAAGTCAAGCCAAGGGCATATCCTTCATGTCTTTCATTTTCAAAAATCATTTTAATGAAAAACAAATTAAACAAAAATTTCAAATTTCTGAAAATTACTTTAATATTTTAAGTGGGCTTTCCACATTTTTTCCTGTTTATTGGATTTTTTGTGGTTTTGTTTGTTTACAGGGAAAAATGTCTTTTTCATAACTGTCATTGCAGAGGGCAGGAATTGTCAAAATCAAATAGTAAAAGTTCCCGGAAGCAAAAGCTACACCTGTTTACTGGTGATCCAGTTCCAGACTATATCTACCTCAGGTCATGTTGTCTGATATGCTGGCATGCACAGAAAATGTGCACAGAGCAAGGATTTTGTGTCAGCACCTACTCAGACATCTGTCATAGCTGAACTCCCTCAGCATCTCCCCTGCTTGCCATCACCCTGCGATTAGCAGGAGCCTACTATTGCTTATACCTGCAAATACAGGGAAGGGAGAGAACAAGGAGAGTGGAGAGGAAGATTTGGATATTCATTTTCAAATAGTAGAATGTAGGGGTTTTTTGCTTTCTCTGCAATCAAGAACAGAAAATTTCAATGAAGAGATTTGGGAGTGCATAAACTCTGAGCAGAGGTACAATAGCTCTGCAAATTTTCCAGGAATGGCAGCATTCGAAGGAAGTTACCTCCTCCGAAAGGGATTCTTTCCTCATGGATTTTGAATTCTGGCCCAGAATATGTGCATAGCTTTTCAGAAGTGCAGTATTCCATCACGATTTCCAAACCTGTTTAGTAAACCAATTGCCATTCTATCTTGTTATCAATCCTCATCCAAAATTTGATGGGGTTTAATATTAAAATTCTGCCGTTTGTTAACAGATTGCACATGAGGGAGTCTTGAGGTATTTTTCATACATCAGCCTGTCCAGATCTGGATTTGCCTGTGTTTCTAGGGACCTCTGCTAAGACACCTGAGCTGCATTTCTCGTGCCAGACTGTATTTGAACTATCTGCTTTCAAAATACCTGAGGACAGTAAAAATTTGGATAGTGGCAGTACTGTGGAAATTTTCCTCCTGGCAAAGCACTGTGGGACAGGTACTCCATTTATTTCCACATATTTAAAATTCTTTTCTGCACAAGCAAATTTGTCTGAGCCACTTTAGATGCCTTGGAACAGGTTCCTGAGGTCTTTAACTTGTTTTGGCTGCAGTACAGGTTTCTCCAATAACCATTTCTGCATTTTCTTAGTAGAACTAACACCTATGAAGTGAAACAGAGAAATTTGTAAAGTTTGGTAACTGGGCAAAAATAAAATAGGCCTTTCAGAAGAGATTAGGGAAGGTAATATATCAATGAGGCTACTGGCTGTTTAGAGTCAGACACAGGTAGCTTTTAAAAGGAAACATTTTTTTTTTCCATGTTTTTCTGCTTGCACTAGATATCTCAGGGATGGTTACAGAGCCCTAAAACATGCACCCTTAAAAAGCAGAATATAGCACACACTCCTCTGATATTGCCATCTTGGGTTAATTCTTCAGAGTTCATGGTGTGGCTAATCCAGCTAACAGGGAAAATACTGCGGGACGTCCCCCTGTGACCTGTAACTGTGAACAGGCACCAGATTCCGACCGCTCCGGAATATCTACATTGAGGAAAAAAACCCTCCCCCTTTAAAACATCAACTAACCCATCCTGTGTGCTGATCACAGCACCAGGTACTGTGGTTTACAGACTATTGGGGGTTTAATCAAGCAGTCTGTAAAAATCAGCTGGAAATAATGTGTGCTTTACAGTGATTAAAATGCTTGAGACAGTAGCATTAAGTGTAAGTGACACTATGTAACAACAATTACATATTATTGGTTAGATCTTCTGCTAATGTAAATTCAAATAACTGTGTTTGAGGCCATGTTTCTCTAAGTCACTCTGTAAAGATTTCAAGTAAGAGAGATCAATTCTAATTAAGCACATGATTTAGAGATCATATAGAAGTGGACAGAAAAAAAGATATATATTTTTAGTAGCAGTTTATTGAGTATATTGTAGAAGATTAAGATTCTCCTTTGTTAATCAGGCTTTTTACAGAATTTGGAATTAACAAAGATCGGGAAAAAACTAATTTTTATCCGAGAAAAATTACAAGAGTAAAAAAATCAAAGGTATACATTAAATTCATAGGCAGAGATAAAGCTACATTTGTTTGATGATAACTGCTACAGCAAATATCTTTCTGTGAAATAATTTGTTGTCTGAACTTGCTCATGTAAGACGCTTTAACTACACTATATTTTGAGCTGACAAGGAGAGGTATTCAGATGGCAAAACAGTAGTTTCATCCAGACTGGCTCAGCAGCTTAGTATGACTGAGAGTTTTATTGTGTATCATCTTTTATCTGCTGTAATTATTCCATCAAACAGACTCTTCCTTTCCTGACCAGAGTATAGTATGACTCTCTGAGAAGAAAAAAAAGAGATTCCCGTTGTGTAAAATGCATTTTCAAAGAAAGAAAAAAAGAACCAATTAGGAACCATAAGTTGGCCGCCCACAGCCTGCAAATGGCAGCAAGTTGATCAGTTACCTCTCTGTACAGCCACATGCTTGAGCGGTTCATTGCCTGTGTGCCTGTGGAAATGGATCACTCCAACTTTCTTTGTGGCTTTATTAATAACTTGGGTGCCTCAATGGGCTTCCGATGGCTTGGAAGTGGATGGGGTGGAGCATGTCTTCTGGCATGTGGACACCAGCAGTAGAACTTCCCCTGGTCTTGTCTTTCCTTCTCTCCTGAAGCATCTCATGTCAGCCCACCACAACTACCCCACAAATCTCAGCCCAGAAGTCCCTGGGTCCCCTGAATCTTGCTTTTGCTTTCTGGATCATGTTCATAGTCAGAGGTTTCTATGGGCTAGTTAAAGTGTAAAGTAGGGTCCTCGCTTGGGGGAGGAGGATCTTTTATAATTACTCTTCTGTATTGTGTTACAAAACTTGGAGTTAGTGAATATCAAGAGAAAGCCAATTTTTAACATACAGGAAAAAAAATATGTGCAGTATACAAGGTTAACGCACTTCCTCCAGAAAGAAGTGGAAAATTAATCAGGTTTTTAATTGCTGCTGTAATCATTAGACATTACATATATGGCCACGCTGAACCACCTGGTTGCTAAAGGTCACTAGGTTAAGGCAATGTTTCGTACTGTGTTGTGAGGGAGGCTGTGTTTATTTCGGAGTTAGCGGATATGCTCTTGTTGTTCTATTTTTATTTAAAATTTATCGTATCTTTTTCTCAGAAGACCTGGAACAGGGATACAGGGATACTGTATGCAATGACAGGCCAAATTTGCCTCTTCACTATAAATAATCACTGTAAGAAAATTAAGGTGCAAACCCATGCCTGCTGTAATTGTTGCATACTTATTAGAAGCTTTCCCTTTCCAGATTCTCTGGGTATTTGTTGCCCATGATAATGTGAATACTTAAGGGGAAAGTGTAATTAGCGACTGTGTAGTTCATTCAGTAAACATTTCTGAGCTGTTTGATGTGACTGAACTGAGCATCACATATAATTTTACACTTTTATCCTACCAGGCAACTGACAGGTCTCTAATCTCAGTCTCAGAGCTTTCACTCTGCTTGAACTTTGCTTCATAGAGGTCATTTTCCAACCACTTGGGAGCAGGAGCCACGTCCGTTAAATCCCACAGAGTCGATAGATGCGATAATAGCTTTAGGCACATTTTCTTAGAACTCGGGGGAAAAGACAATTTCAATAAATGTAAAGCTATACTATCTACGGCCCACAGAATATGTAAGCAAATCTCATAGGAGCACATCCTTTTTTTTACCTCCTGGCAAGAATCTCTTTAATGTATTTGTTTGTTTTCAATATCAACATTTGATTAGGACAGAAAAGTCATGTACAATGCTTTAAGAGAATAAAGAGAACGCACCAGGTGAAATGACCAGCAAAATATTCCCTCAGGTTTTGATTTTACAGACTATTAAATAGTCTAATACATATTTCTACCCACGCAGAAGGGCAGATGGTAATAGCATATGCGCATGGTGGTCTGACCATCATATTGCAAATATGAAGGCACGGGTTAGCTCAACATACAAACTATTGGCAGCAGAAAAGTAGAGACCAAACATCTGTAAATGCATGCTGCTAGCATGCTAAATAGGCTTGTACACTTAATGCTTTGATATATTTTACATTGTATAGATCAGAGCTCATCAAAACAAGCTTGCAGGTTGTATCTGTCAAGTTAATTAACAGACAGTTCCTCTGTAGCAGACGGCTGAGAATAAGTAGGAAGGACAGTTCTTCCCTTGACATTGCATTAAAGTGGAAACAACTAATATTAAAATAAAATAATGTGAGTTAGTTCAGTTTGATCGTAGCTGTCTAACCTAAAAATTAATCCCCCTCACATTATAAAACAATCCCTGCTTGACTGTCAGACTCTCATACTGAGATCGAAAAAAAATTTTCCAATTCTTTCAACATTTTTTCTATTGTCTTTGATTGTTTTTGTTTTGGTTTGGTTTTTTTTTTCCCTTGATATATTTGTGGTGCAAAGGAATAAATCTTGAAAGTAAAGTATCCCCTCCAGCAAAATATTTTACTCCATCTGCCTTGGAGAATTCCACTGCAGGGGAGAGAAAAGGAAGGAAAAAAACCTGCTCAGAGTGGATGGAACTGTTTCAAATTCAATAGCCTATGAGATTTTGCTATAAATGATCTTTCTAAATATAACAGTTCAATAGGTCAGTGGTCAATATGAATGTTATCTGCAAGCTAGAGCTATTAATTTCTGCAGCACTGTTTCAGATGCCAAATGTTAGCCTAATGTTTTATACACCAGCTTTCTTACACATATGCTTACATGAACATTATGCAAAAACAACTGAACAAGTGGTGCTGGTGCTCTGATATTAAAAAAGAAAATAGCTACCATATCACAATACGGATTTTTTTTTTTTCTTTTGTTTAAAAGGTCCTTTGAGGAATGGTCAGCCTGAATGGAAGATTGTTTCTGACAGTGAGATGGGAATTTGTACAACTTCTTGACAAAGGTGAGAGAAACAACACAGAAAATAATACTTTAGAATAATTTAACTCCATTCAAAACTCATAGTAAGGCATGGTAAATGTACTGAGTTTATGAAGAGCAGTAAAACATTTCAAACTTGTTGTAAATAAATTTTGAAGTGGAAAGTGCATTAGGCCCTGGGAGAAGCACATGAATTGGGAGCTGCCCTGGGCTGCTGCAGCAGAGGTGGTGCCAGGAGCAGCCGTGCTCTGGACTCCCAGGCTGGACCTGAGACTTACACAGGGGCTGCAGTGGGACTGCAACCTGGCATGCAGCATGGACCCCTGAAGTGAACTCCTTTCCTGATTCTGACAAGTGACAGGCACAGGGGAGGATGTAGGGCACAGTATTTGCGAGGCTGGACAGTGCATCACTGCCCTGACCCATGCACGTTTATTTGGGAAAGCAGCAGCCTTCCTGTGCTGCAACACCTACGAATGACACAGATGACAGAGCTGAGCCACCTACCCCATCACATTTTCCCACCATTGAAGTCTAGGCTCTGCGACACTGCCCTGCTCAGTCCTGGTTTAAAACACATCTTAAAATACTTTGCCTCTCTTTTTATTTCTGCTCACCACTCTGGGAATTCTTTTCAGTGTGCACTTCACACTCCCTAGGAAACATTATCTAAGGTCTTGTCTGAAAACTAGTGCTTTTCTTGCAAGTTCATCTATGGTTGTCCAATAAATAGACACCTCTGAGAGTCATGCTGCTCGTTTCAGAGTTGATTACAACACAGAAAGTCTAAACATGGCAGTCAGTGTGTACAGCCTGCCCGTGCCACTGGGTGCACTTTTAGATGCATCACATGGGAATCCACAGAAGCAACCCTGCATTTTTGTTCTGGTAAACAACACAAAACGCTGTTTTTATTTTTTTCCCATTTCTTCAACCAAGAAAAGCCAATCATGTCCTCCCAAAACCCACTGAGTTGCAGTTATCTGAGTGCAAGGTGCTAACCTGTTGTGCCACGTCCTTGAAATTAATACGTCCTTAGGGAATCAAGGCTGGACAGCTAGTTCTGAGCTATGATTTGGCTCAACACTCCTACTTTTTGTGCTTCAATGGTTCTGCAAGAACCCAGAGAAAACTTCTGGGAGAAAACATCAAGAATTGCTATGGGCAGAGGGAAAACACTGTCAATGAAACCAATTAAGGAGAGAAGAGGAGCTCAAAAGGTTTGCTCCCCATTGTGCTGAAGCTGGCTATTCTGTTTCAAATCACGGCTGCTGAGCTGATTTTTCTATTACAATATTTGTGGTTGCAGTGAGGCCAGAGGTGCGTATTCTCACTCAGAGGACCTTATTCTTGTCTTTATTTCCTTCTTCTGAGTGACAACTTCATTTAAGCAAACTACCACCATCATTACCCTGGATCTGTGTTTTTCTGATCAAGCAGAAAGGCCTGTTTCTTTGCCGTTTCCTCACACATTTTGTCAAAGCCTCTGGTTCAAAGGTTTACAATGACTTCTATTGCCCCTTGCCAGTGCTTCCTGTTCTAGTGGCTATAGGGAAATGAGGTCAGCCTGATTTGCCTATAGCAGCCTGTCAGTCAGGTCTATTCACTCTACCCAGCTTTGGCCACATTCTCTGTAGGTCCTCTCACCCAAGCTGTGTCTACACCCAGGAGATAATACTTTTCCTAATGTTATAAACTGGGGTCTTTCCTTCACTCATTCACCTACCCAGGTTTAGTTCTTGTTGGGATTCTCTTCATCTGTCAGTTTGATGATCTTTTCTAGCCACATATGCTCCTGACTTTAGGTATACAAATCTTGACAGCACCATTGTAGAAACGCCTTTACTTTATACACCAGGTTTTGATGTGCTGTATGGAGTAGTACAAGCCAATCAAAAGCTGATTTTTAAAGTCTACTATTTGCTGAAGCAATTATTTTGTGTCTGGGAAACTTAGTGTGGGTGATCGATTTATTAATATCACGTTGCTGGTACATCTTTAGAATTTATTTTCCTCACAATATACCCCATGTAAAAATAAAAAATATTACTGAAATAATAACAGATTTACTATCCTTATGATTAGTTTATGTCCCCATGTGATTCTAGTAAGAATAGCTCATGTTGAGAAAGAAGGCATGGAGTTTTATGATGTCTGTACTCTAATCCTAATCCTCCAATGCAGAGCAAAATCCATCTATGCCAGAAAATATCATATGGAAACCAGAGACCTTTACATTTTTATTGCTGCTGTCCCAAATGAAAGTATATATGTGAACACTGCTGAGTTCAGAGTTATGGTCCATGACCAGAAGTAACATACGCAGTGCCAGGGGACCTTATTCATTACACAGGATAGTTAAAATGTTTGTGCTTGAATGTATGGTTGACAATGGCTCCCAAGGATTGCACTGACACTCAGGGATTTCTGGGAAGCAAACATCTCTTTTATTTTAGCCAAATTCTCCTTAGCAGAGAAACACTGAAAAAGAATGTTTTGTTGATCCTCTGCTGCTCATCATTTCTCCCAGGCATTTTTCATTTATGGGGCCCATTGAGTTTCTGGTAACTTGCTCTTGAGGATTAGTACAAAAAGGTATCTCTCCGTATAACTTGAAGTCTGGGAAGAAAGTTCACTTCCTAGAGTTTTACAACATTCTATTTATTTCTAGAGCAAATTTTAACAGTTTTCTGGACTTGTTGCACTGCATTAGATAAGCAACACTCTTACACAATCATGTCTAAACAGTGATTTACCCAGTAGAATATGTTGATAGTCTAACAGAGCTTGTTTCCCAAATATGTTTAAACAAATTATTTATTTAATACAAAACCACAAATAAAACTGAAACATTGGATGCAATTAGTTAATTTACTGAGTTATCAAAGTCTTCCATTTTAAGTTGATAAGCTACTTGAAATGGCTGCAGATATACTTTTATATCTATGAGCCTAAAATGACCTCAGGGAAAAGCATTTTCTCCTTAAAAGCCAGACAGAAAAGAAGTTGAAAAATGTAAAAATGGTTTCTATAGCGTAAAAGCTGAGAGACAAATCTACAAATGGGATCAATCTGCCTCACTCCTGCTGCCTTAATCCAGCACCTCAAGAATCAATGTCTCAAGTCAATCCTTCCAGATGAGGTGCTGATTGAGTTCCAGGCCCTTCCAGTGTTAGGAGGGAGGTGTTTTTTGAAAATAAAGGGCCATCCTCCTCAGAGGAGTAACTTCATTTTGTGTAAAATGCTAAAAGAACCATTTTCTGCCATGACAGAATGTGAAGGACTGGGTATCTCTTCGTGGTGAGGGACAGAGTTCAGCATCATCACCTCCTCAACCGAATCTTCCCAACTTTAGTTATGCAACACTGTTGATGAAAGAATTGTGAGTAAAGGGCAGAGTTGAGCAATGTGTCTCTGTTATCTGTCCTGTTGTTTCTGTTTAATCTGATTCTCTCATGAAGGAAACATTACAAAATACTGATTTTTCAAAATCTAGTGCTGAGGTTATTAGTAAGGCAGGTCACCTACTAGGAAAGAAAGCAAAATATGTGAGGAAAAGAAAAGAAATCTATTTGAGGCCCCTACTTCTAAAATATCCATGTCATGGACTTAACAAGCAGGAGCACTTCTTCCTGATCCATTGAAGCTTTTTTTTCTGGCCATAAGCAACCATATATTGCTGGTAAACAGATCTTTGGAAGGTACATTATTATCCTGCAGTTTTTCATTTCTGCAGGTTGTGTACATCCATCTTGGGGTAGATTACATTCCCCAGGGCTGATGGGCTGTGAATATAACCTGAAAAATAATTGTACCTACAGTAAAGCCACTTGGGCCACAGAAATGCTGTGGTTCTGCTACAGTACCTGCCTGTTAGCACTTTCGCAAGAGAAGTTGCATTTAATTATCTTTCCTTAGAAGAAGTTTAGAAGACCAGTAGTAATAATTTCTAATGGAAATAAAGCCAGATTTAACTGAGGCATTTTGATCTCTCTTTAGGGTGGGGCAGACTTGTGATGGAGAATTATTAAAAATGTATTTCATCCAGAGAATAATCTTCATGTGTCTATAAAGATCAGAGGGATGCTGACATGATCTTGAGATGTGAATTGATGTGGTCTCTGTGGAAAGGTTTGGTAAAGGGCATTTGTGCAGAGACTGCACAAGATATTTGGGGCTTAATATCTAACACTAGCAGATTGTGCTAAATGTGCTAGGGAGGTAACCTTCACATTGGCAAAACATAGAGCCATTTTAGCACCATGCCTCTATTCAGGTATCAAGTCTAGCAGACCAAAAGAGGCTGAGCAAGGAAGAGCAGAATGGCAGGAAAGTTGCCTTTTTGTGCTTATCTTCCTTGCTAACAAGGAAAATTCTCATCAGTCACTGTTCTACCCCTGTTAGGCATTATTTGCAAAATGCAAGAGCCAGCTCATTGTTTTTTTACATTTCTACACGTGATTTGGGGAAAAGGAGTCGAGTCTATCCCCTGACCTTACCTGTGCATTTCTCCTGGTGTGGACAAGGTACCTCAAAGCTCAGCATGGCTGAGGAAGCCTTTGGATGTCTGGATGAGGCTACACAGAACAATTTCTTTCATTAGCATGCCTGAAAGTAAAACAAAGGAAATCCATCCAGAGCTTTCCACAATCCTGCTCAAAGAGCACAAAGCCCTCAAAAACCCTTGTGGTTGAAAAAACTTTATGATGGTTGCCAAGTCAGGCACGAAGAAGTTAGTAAATATTAAAATGGAGTCTTCTTTAATACAGCTCTTTCATGCATGTAACTCAGGATTTAACTTTCAACTGAATAAACACCAATTGAGAATGCAAAATGTTATTATTATCATTATCTCATTATAGTGATATGTTGCTCAAGAACTTTTCATCATGCAATGCGTGGGATATGCTGCGCTCTGGGACACACAGAAAATGTGACAAGGAGGATCTTGGCCAGAGGTCCCTTGGTTCACTTCAGGCATATGTTTTCCCAGTGTTTTGAACTGTCTGATGATACAGGAATGCTCCCTCCGGAAAGGCCAGGGAGAAAATTAAGAAAACTTTATTCAGAGCAAGGTTTGTATGCTTTTTGGTGGTTGCTTAATAGTATACAATGTTTTATAATAGTTCTGTATTATGCAAATTAAGTGCCTGCACAGAGCTGCCTTGTATCATTTGAGGTAGCCTGACTGGAGCCCTGATGGATAAGGCACTGGCCTCCTGAACTAGGGATTCTAGGTTCGAGTCCCAGGTGTGGTGACTCACCGCTCTCCCATCAGGTGCCTCTGTTCAGCAGGTGCTCAGGTATGAGGCCCTGGATGGGAAATGCAGCGACTTGCTGCCCAGTATAGGAGGAGGGTTTGTTCCCAGGCAGAACCTACGGGGCTTTTGGCAGAACTAAACTACAGCATTGACAGAAGTGGTAAGAGGTGACAAGGTTCACCCGGCATCCACCAAAAACCAACCAACAACAACAAAAACCCAGCTCCTGTCAAGCAAAGAGGGCAGGTTGTGATTGGAGGAGACTCCTTTCTAGAGTTTACAAACTGCTCAATAGGCAGGTCTGACCCCCTTCTAAGGGAATTGCTGTCTTACTGGGGCTAAGTTTAAAGGTGTAAAAAACTTAGAGTCCAAGCTGGATTCAATGACTCTGAGAATCTCTTCCAACCAAAATGATGGAGCTCAATGCACAGATGTACAGATCTGAGCCCTTCTGTAACAACCGGACAAAAGATCCAGGTAACCCAACTAACACTCAATAAACACATATCTGTGTTTATGCACCTTCTCGTTACCAACAATTACTGTTCTGCTTTGCGAAAGTAATATGTAAAGGAAAAAGATACCATGAATAGATTTTTGGGGTTTTTTTTAAGGAGAGCAGTTAACTATGGGAGTTTTCATGAGGAAAGGCCTGACTTTATCAGTCTGACTACACTTAGAGGTCTTAAGCCAAGCCTTTAAATATGGGCTGCTCTTATTTGCTGCAGACAATACTGGCACAATGTCTTCCTCTTCTTTTGTTTGCCCTCACTGTAATGCAAGCTTTGGTTTCAAGAGGAATCATTTGGTAACCTGCAGATACGTACACACTCTACACCAAACTATCCCCACAGACTAGTGCCATGGCAGAATAAGTTGCGTTATGTTTATACCCACTTTGCCTTCCTCTGTTTTGGTATCCACGGATAACAGTAGAATTTTCTGTTCTCTTTTTAAAGGTGATAATTTATGTTGACATCGACAACAAAACAATGCAATATTTTAAATTGTTAATGTGTTAAAAAGGAATACTGACTTTAATTCTGTAAGTTTACTAGATGTAGCTTTTACCTAATTTTCAAATCTGGACAAAGATATTTCAAGTTCTCTTGGACATTGGGATTTGTTAAATTATTTCACTGAGACAACAGGTTCCCCTCACAGTTTTACCCTTTCAGACTACCCAAAATATTGGAAGATAGGGTTCAAGGTCAGGAGGACAATTCCTCACTTTTCTAGTAACAGAGCTGAGAAAACAATTGGATTTTTCCCATGTTTTCACATGAATTCTTGCACTAAGTTTCTCTTTTCTCACAAGCAAAGAGTTTAGTATGGTTTAAATAAAAATATCCAGCACATTTAATTGAGCTACATAGCATTTCTAGTGGTTTCGTTTTGCTCTGAGTCAGGTTTCAGATCAATTTCACCAGCATCAGGCAATGTTGGGAAGAGCGTATCCTTTGAGAACTCGAAAACATTGATTTATTTTACGTGTCCAATTAGTTCCTTAAATTAAGCAAGAGTGTTCAGGTGTTCAATATAGCACTGCTGCTTTTAAAGCTGAGGAACCTGTAAAAAGCTAGTAAGAATGGGACTTTTATTCGAAAAAGGCAGCCTGATCCAAAGCAGGTAAAAGCCATGTGAAAGATTCCCATTGATGTTGGGGCAAGCTTGTTGCAAAGGTTCACATCTTTGTATTTTAACAAAAGTGAATCCTTTGTGGGTTTGTTTGGTTTGTTTGTTGTTGGGGTTTTTTTGTGTTTTGTTTTGTTTTTAATTGCACAGAAATATTTGTACTGGATGTATGTATTAGTCTGTTCATTTTAAATGCAGCTGTGACTGAACTTTCATTAAGTGTCTCATTAAGCGGCTGAACAACATCAACATCAAAGAATTACACTGCCACAAGAGGCGGTGTCAGAGGTGTAAAAATGTATCTCACCTCAAGCATTTGGGTTTCCCTTTAGGGATAACTTGTGGGTTTTTGCCAGTGTAACAATATTTCCCCAGCTGCAGATGGAGCCAATCAGCCTGCTCCTGGCACAGGTGAAGGTTGCCAGGCCAAGCACAAGCAATTAGCTGTGCGGTGCTGGCGGCCCCGTCCCTGCCTGATTGCCCCGAGCTCCGCTGCTGCTCGGAATGCAAATTGTGTCTCTGGTCCCCCGGTAATCGGGATCAGCGCTGCCTTGTCCGTCCACTCGCTGCTCATGCCCCCTCCACGCTGCGATAATGGTTTTGGTGGGCAATCAGGGAAGATGCCTCTTGACTTATTTCTCATAATAGCTTGTCCTCCTCAGGCAAAATTGAATAACCCCCGACACGGCCCGGAGGCAAGCAGTACGAATTCAATAAGTCTGCAGGGTCAACGTCCTGTCATTTTTGGCAAGCAAGTAATTATTCTGCACTAACATTCAGTAATGGGAGTATGAAACTGCTGGAGACACCTTCCTCCATATCCAGAATAGCCACCTTAACAGGATATTCCTTTAATAAGTAATTCTGCCTCATTCCAATGCCCCTTTGCCTTCAGGTTTGCTTTTCATGCACATTTCATGTATGTATTCTGCAGAGGCTTTTTACCAACAGCATCTGTGGGAAAGTTTAACAACTTCACTGTCTGTTGTTTAATATTTTCCACTTTTATGGGTTACAGTTGTGCTGTCTATTTGCTTTTACTGATTTGTGAAAGATTTATTATAAACCAAATACAGCTGTTCTGTCCTTTCATAAACTGAAACTATTTTGGCAAAACCTATTTTCCACTATGAAAATAAATTTTAAATTGCTTCCCTCACCCAGCTTTCCAAGCATGAGCATCCAGTTGTTATTTAGTGGTGCAGAATAGGTGCCAGGGTGGTTGTAGGCTTGCTTAAGGGAAAGAAAATGCCTATGTTTCAAAAATAAACAGGAGTAAAGTTTTTTTCTCTTTCCACTCCCCTTTTTCCAGGGGATTTAATATTATTATCTGCAGATCTCAAGAGTTATGAATTATGATATAAAAAACTTCTGCAGATTCAAACCATTTTTTGCACTCCGATTTTGCACTTACACTGAGGATTGTACACATTTTATTTAGATAATTAACCATTTCCTTAAACTAATATTATTATCAAATTCTAATATAATTCCGTATTTTTCCATGGAGCTTAAAATAGCCCTTTGCTTAGTCTGTAAGGGCACACATATGACTGAATCAATTTCCACTTTCAAAATTGTACCAGTGCAATATTCCCTGTAATTTTGAAAGGGAATATTAAGTTCCAGATTCTTTAAGAACATTTTGCTGTGCATTACAGTATCTTTTTTACTCTCTTAAACTGGAAAAATTACAATTTAGCATTTTTTAAGTGAAGTAAGAAATAGAAGAACAAGGATCCCTCTCTAATACCACAGTTTCTATCTGCATTGTTTGGTACTTTTCCACTATTTTAGGTTTGGTTTGGTTGATTTTGTTTTGTCTTTGTTTTGGTTTTGTTTTCCTAGAATTAAACACATTTTACTGCATGAAAACTATTGCTTTAATCGTTCTAAGAAACTTTTATCTCTTCTCTCTTGAGAACAGTGCGCATATGGTAATGAAGATCCTTGTATAAAGGCAGAATAAGCACTTTCTATGACTGATTGATTATTGTAGGGTTGTCTCCCTGTAGCTGCTCATCACAATGTGTTTTGATGAGCAGTATTCATTCCCAACATGAGAAATTTGTTTTGCTCTGTACTGGCTTTGTTTACTAGCTGGGACAAAGCTTAGGCTGGTAATACCTGTGTTCAGCTGCCAGTGTTAATTTAGAGTGCAAGGATAAGAAAATCCACAGCTAATAAGAGAACCAATTTTTTGTTAAATGCATGTCATTATCAGTGCTCCCTACCATCTTGCACCAATAGTGATTGTTTTTCCGTTCTTCCATGCTTTTAGAAGTCCATTTGCAATACAGCTTCAATATGATTTAATTTACCGTTGGAATGTTCTCTTCATTACTGCGTTGACAGTCTCACATAGGATCCATCTCCACTTGTTCATTTGCCAGCTTGGCTTCATAAAGCTGCTCCAGCCTTTGGCTCGTGGAGGAGTTTTTTTTCACTAGTAAAAAGTTACCTTTTCTAGTACTCCAGCCAAAGCACCCAAGATTCATGGTACTTGCACTAAAAGCTTACAAATGCACATATTCAGACCAGGAAAAAGCTGCTCTGCGTGTGTCACTTCATTGCAAAAGAGGAATTTTTTTTTATAGAGATCAGGACTATTGGGAACCTCAACAAAGGGGTGTAATTCAAGGAAATAAAATAATGGAATTGTTCTGGACTACTGTGATGGATCTTTTGGAGGCAGCTCCCTGTGTACATCTTGGATCCCTCTGTAGTATGTAATACAAAAGCCATCAATATTTTAGGCAGAGCAAATCCTTGATTTCAACTTCTGCTCAAAAATTGTTGGCATAAGAAGACCTGAAGAAAGAAATACACTCTCCTTAGTACAGAGGTGCTCTAAGAAAGACTGTCATCGTTGCCTGTGGCCAGAAAAAATATGTTTAAAATGTGTTTTCTGAGTCTTTTGTGTTGTACCTAATGATATAACTGAATTCTAGTCCGTGGCTTGTGATTTGAGTGCAGCTGATCAATTTCCCCACCCTGTACAGAAATATTCATTTTTTATATATAACACACACACATGTACACACACAGCTATGTCAGTGTTTTCTTTTAAAGTCTATTTTTGAGCAAGAGAAAGCTGAAAAAGATTTGGCAGTTGTAAAACATATGGATGCTGAACCGAAAGTTACGAATACGCACTGTACTTACAGTTCTTGCCTTCTTAAGATTATTTTCTGTGCTTTCTAGAGCCTGTTTAACTCATAAGTATACGTACTCTACCACTAGCTTTTGAAGGTTTTTAGTTTCAAATCAGTTTAAATATGACAGATAAAAATTAGGGCCTGATCCTGTAAATCCTTATTTGCTGAACTCGTCTTTACATGCCTAAATTTTCCCGTTGATAAATGAATGCATGTGCAGTGCTTTGAAATACCTAAATGGTTTTTATTGACCTGAAGTGACTACTCATGTGCAGAAAGGTTGCAAGGTCAGTGTCTTACACTTTTAAAAAAAGAAACTTAAGTCTGAACACAATGCACTGAGTTTTTTGCATATATTTTATGCAGGCTTTGTAGAATAAAGAACTGAACTTCAGACAGTTGGTGTGTTTTTAGCTTTAGTCTGTGCATAAATGTTACTGACAGTAACAAAATGCTTTTTCTTTTTATTTGAATAGAGAATAAAGAAAGTAGGCTTGTAAAAACTGTACTTTATCATTTGTTGGCACAAAGTTTCAAGCCTTCTTGTTCCCCTCTCCCAGATGTCTCTCCTTAATTCTGCTTTTATTTAGTCCAAAATCCTGCTGTTTCTTAAATGTGTTTGTACATCAACTATTAATGTCCTTTGAATTGTTTGTGTTTGCTTTTCTTTGTCATATTAATGCTACTGTGAAACATTCCACTTTTAAACCTAAAGGCAATACATTTTTCTAGAAATCTGTTAGGGAGACTGACATTTTAAAAAACTTATTATTTTCATATTTTTATGGCTTTTATTTATTTTTTAATAGTAGCCTGGTATAAAGAAAAATAACAGAAGAACAAAGCCTTAAACTTCAAAATTCATGCATTTAAAAATGAGTACAAATTCCACAAGTTTTTGTCATTAAAAATCTCTTATCATCTGCTCCAAGAGACAGAAAGAAGGGACACAAGAAGCTGCAAGGTAAGCACCAAAGACAAACGTGCCAGCAAAGCAGAAGGAGCTGTGCACAAGTCAAGCACTCAAAGCCAGGTTCTCATGGTCTCTGAACCTCTTGTGTGGGCACAGAGAGGAGGGACAGAGAGAGACGTCTGTGTCACCAAACTTCCTTGCTTAAGGGGATGTTGATCAGAAGTGTAATATTATTTTCTGGCATGGGTTTTTCTCACAGATGTATTTGAGTAGTTACACAGATGGTTATTTCCCATTGATGTCAGAGATGAGGATGTAAAAAGCAACAAAATTGAGCTAGTTCTGCACTGAGACAGCATCTATCTTAAAGAAATAATTGCAGAAAAATGTGTTTTCCTTAAGCTCTACAAGTGGAATTCATATAAGAAGGAGTAAATATAATTTTTAAAACTAACATGATAGCATGAGTTACAGTTAACTATGCAAACAATATTGGTAGGAGGGGTAAACAGTGCTATGTGTGACTGTGGGCCAAAGTCATCGTTAGGGGACAACAATTTCCTGGCTTTTTATTATTATTTGTCTGACATGCTGTGTGTCATCCGCATGTCTCCTTCTCATTTCCTATGACTGTTTCTTTTCCTCCCTGCTTTTAGCTCTTTTTTGTTTGTTTGGATTGTGGAGTGTTCGGTTTTGAGTTTTTTGTGTTTGGTGTTGGCGGGGTGGGTTTCGTTTCATTTGTTCAGTTTTTGTTGTTGTTTTGGGGGTTTGTTTTTTTGTTTTTGTGACAAGAATTGGTTTAAAAAAAAAAAAAGTGTAAAATACCATCTTAAGACATGATTCTTATTTCTCTTGGCCTTGTTTGCCATCCCCCATACTTCCTTGTTGTTGCTACTGCTTTTTTATTTCGTGTTCTAGAAAACTGCACTGAAGTGTGTTTAGTATTAAATACCTAAAGACTTCTGAGGTTCCTTTATTATTGTTATTTCAGTTATTATTACTGTTTCTTATTGATATTGTTGTTTCTTTTTACTATCACCATGAATCAGAGGCCAGTCATGGGCCAGGAACCTGACTACTTGTTGTATCGATAGTCCCCACAGTCAAGTATTTCCAATACCCAGATACCAGAGGACAGAAAATGGGTAGATGCAGGCAGAGGAGAGAGCACTGGGTAACAAAGGTCAGCATCCTGTGCAGTGGTAGACCATATCCCCGAAGTGATTACTGTCAAAGAGAGTTTTAAAGATGGATTGGAAGGAGGTTAAGGAAGTAATTTCACACAGCATTTATGGGTAACTCTAAGTGCAGCATGGTAGAAAGTATGAAGATATGTATTTCTATGGCTAACATGAATATGAGCGAGGCTGGAGCTGGAAGTAGAATGAAGACCCACAGCAGAAGTCAATCACTTGATAGTGAATGGACATAGGCAATAGTGAAGAGCTTGGAGAGCAAAGACAACTTATGTCTGACACTGCAGAGACAGAGAATGCATAGAGAAAGCACTCAGTGGCAAAGCAATGAGCAAGGAAAATGATCTCAGCAGCAATACTCGTCTGGATAGATATTTGTTGGTCAAACTTGCATTTGCTTTCTCCAAGGATATGGTGGATACCCACATTTCATTGTACAGGCAGACGGAGAAGTCTGCACCCTAACTGTGTTGTAGAAAGCAGACACAAGAGCTGAATGCAGAAAAGAGATATCTGGGAAAACATACCCTACTCAAAGCTAAGAGTTGGGAGGTGACTGAAAAATAGAAAGGGGATCTTTATTTTAGCCATATTGAGATGATGGCTTGTCATATCAGAGACAATCTTAGAACAATAAAGTCAAATTTCAGTTTGGCTGGCAGCTGTGAAGCAGAAAGGTAGATGTGTGCCAAGAGCCTAGAGAGATTAGATGCATTTTTTTTTAATGGAAAGATAAGATGAGCCAGTGATACGGTGGAAAAAAAGATTTAAAAAAGATTTAAGGATATCTTTAACCAGGCTCTCCACAGAAAGCTGAAAAAAAGGGATGAGAAAGCTCCTGCCAAAGAGGAAAAACAAAGGAAAAATGAAAATATAAAAGAAGAACCAGGTACAGAGGGGCCACTAAAACTAGAAGGGCAGAGAATTGCTCAGGATAACTGAGTCAAAAACTGACCAGTTGGTGACATCTTGCCAGGTCCAAGATTGGGCTGGGAGGTGTTGACAGCTACAATACAAAAGTTCTAAAGCACATGTAGGAAGCCACTTACCGGACCTTGTTTATGACTCTCCAAAGATACTAATACATTGACAAGCAGCCAAGTGGTGAAAGCAGGCGATACCGAACTCCTCGCTGTTATGGGTGTCTAAGGCTCGTACTGCAGGGACCTACGCAAACCAGTTTAAATTGAACTTAGTTACATCTGTGATGCCCTTGACTTCTGTGACTCTAATACCCTATGACTTCCAACTGGGGTTGTCAAAGAGGTCAAATAAAGGTAAGTTGTTGTACTCTACCATAAGCCACAAGAACTGATCCTGACATGGGTAGACAGAGTAACATCTCCCCTATTTTACCCCAGTGTTGAAATAGAAAAAATAACACCAAAGCAAAACAATAAAATGCCACAAGAGGTTAATATTTTCTCAATATTTGGCATCCAAACCCTAACTATTTCTTTCCATTTCCCATCTGTACAACCTCTACCCATTTCCTCATGAACTCTCCTTCTCCATAACTGACTCATCAACCACCCATTTCATCAACCTGTATTCACCCTGCCTTTCCACATACTGGTCTTGAACTGAGTCTAAGAATTTTACATGACATAAGGATGAAAATTAAATGCTTCGAAGGTACCTTTGGAGCTTATCTAGGTTCCTAACTATAATTTAGCAATCAGATGGGCATTTGGGAATTTGGGTTAGAGAAGAACAGTGAAGAAGAGCTAAAACTCGATGGCAGAACTACAGAGACAACCTTTGTTCTCTGGCTCTCTGCAGTGCCGTGCAGCTGTGGCCACTGCCTCCTGCTGGAAATAAGGTTAAAAAGTTGTCAACCAGGAACCATGCATTTAAACTGATATTTTCTACTTTTTGCAGATATTTTATTTCAATTAAAATTAGCGTGGTACAGTGATTCAGTTATCTGATCCACCACAATAGGTCAAGCAACTAATCTTTTTTTTATTCCCGAACCAAACATGTTTCTGTGTGAGAAGAAAAAAAATACTCTTGTGAAACTTATTCTTACAAGGAGTTAGCTAGCTTCCTTTTGGAGGAAAAGTGGAGTATACATGAGCAATATCACAACTCTCATAGATGGTTTTATTTTTTTAAAACCACACTCAGTGGCACACAATGACTTTCCACTGACAGATTTACCCACTAATTTCTTAGAAAATACTTCAGTGTGTGGTTTTTTTAGGCATTGTACGGATTCTTGTTTCTACTTTAAAAATAAAAATGTAGCAACACTAATGCAGAAAAATAAAACAAAAAACTGTCATTACAGCCACGTGTCTAACATATTAGTCCTGTGTGCAAATACATAGTAATTACAGACCTAGCTTGTGGGAAAAAAAGGATGGTTACTATATGCAACACTATGATTAAAGCATCTGTTACTAGTCTGCTAATTCATTTTTTAATGTTACTGTGATGTACATGAGCTGCATGATTTCTACTTCTCTCATTTTCAGAAAGGCTAAAATGGATATAATGTCTTTTTGAGTCTCAGCTGGAATGCAGATTCAGCAACATTGAAGCTGGAAGATAAATAAATGGTATTTAATACAGATATTGGAAGAGGGTTAATATGGAATCTGCCTGGTGGGAGTGAGTACATAAGCTTACTGGGCTAAGTACTTTGCTGATGTAAACAGTGTGGACTTCACACTTCTGACTCTTGGTGATTTAATTATGTCAGATTATTCTCTTTCAGTTTCTGACCTAAGATGAGTATCAGTTGTTCTTCAGCAATCTAAATTTTTAGAAGGCCGTCTTGTGACAGGACAAGGGGTAATGGTTTGAACTACAAGAGGGTAGATTCAGGCTAGACACAAGGAAGAAATTTTTTACACTGAGGATGGTGAAAAAATGGAACAGGTTGCCCAGAGAGGTGGTAGATACCCCATCCCTGGAAACATTCAAAGCCAGGCTGGATGGGGCTCTGTGCAAGCTGATCTAGTTGAAGATGTCCCTGCACATTGCAGAAGGGTGGACTAAGAAGGTGACCTTTGAAGGTCCCTTCCAACCCAAACTATTCTATCATTCTATCTATGTATTCTTTGGCTTCTTAAAATCTGTACATGTGAATCCAGTATAACCTGAACAGAGTTTAATGGCCAAGAGTGGTGGAGAGTTTCAGTACTTGCTGAACTGGTCACTTGTTTGTTCAGTTCTGTTGCTCTTTAAAGTGTGGTTGTCTCTCCTGAAGGGATGAAAAAGTAAAATGTACTATTCTGCTGGCTGTGAAGGGTGAGGCTTTCCCCTAAAATCTCCCTCACTGCACTTGAAGGTACATGTACAGTAGTTACAAATCCATGGAAGCATTTGCCAGCTTTTGAAGCCTGCACTCAGATTAATTTTATAAAGATGAAACCCTGTTTACTGAATGAGTCATGCATGGGCCCACCAAAGAAGTAGTCAAAAACGCCCTCTATCAAACTTTTATAGGCAAGAAAGGGGAGTTGTCTGTTCTCCCACACATTTCCAGGTCCTATACTACAAACATACAATTCCTCCTTTGCTGTTTTTAAAAAGGAACTGCTTATTGCTTCAAATGTCTGGCTGAGTGGGAACCAGAGCTCCGATTCTGCTGTTCCGCCTGCCCTTCCATCGCCTGATCCCTTGCAAGAAAGTGCATTTGCTGTCCTGGTTCCTACGTCTCATTCTGATGGCATAGATCTCTGTTCTCCTACTTTACATGCTAGTGTGGTTTTACTAGCTTGTTTGGCTTGTTTATATGACAGCTTATTCATTGGTTTGATATTTTGCTGTGTGCTTTATTTATGCAGTTGTCTGTTGGCGTCTGGAAAGGATTTCCCATAATGGTAGATTGGCTGGTCAGACTGGATTTTTCAGATTCCTCATAGCAGTGGTACTAAATGTTAGTGATTAAGTATAACCTTATGTCAGATATCAATAACAGTAACCAAGGCTGGTTCAATAATATGTCTAGGGGACCCTTCCTAAAATAAATAAAACATATGGCTCAAGCCCATACCTAAAGCTCCCAGGCTTTAGAGACTTAAATTTTAAGCCCTGTAGTCACCTTTACAGGTATTTCTTCCCCAGTCTCACTCTTGGGAATATGAAACCACAGGCACACAGCGTAACACAGACATTTATATTAAAAATGAAATGAAGCATACCTTGAATAATGTGGTGGAAGCAATACCAGCCTCTGATTCACAATTATTATTTGCCCCACTGACTGAGACCTAGTGAGCATTTTTCATATCCACAGGACACTTGTGCTCATCTAGTTCATCCACCTCTCCCCTCACTGTGATTTTTAACAGGCTTTGGGATGTCTGACCAGGCTTTAAGGGCTCTCCTCCAGCGCATGGGGTCTGTGGACGCTTGGGGAGTCCCGTCCACTGCCATGTCCACAGCCTGACTGCTGTGTTAGCTGGTCCTGCAGCATCTCATGCTGGGGATGCTGCTCCACCACCCCCCTGACTGGCAGCCCGGGGGGCAGAGTTAGTCCCATCAGGAAAAACCCCATCTTGTCCACAGTAGTTCTACGCAGCGTACAAGCCTTTTCCAGAGTAAAAGAGGGGATCAGTCAGTTGAAAGCATTTCTTGCTGTGTATGGGTGGTCAGCTTTCTACAGGGTATATGTCTTCTAAAAATTAGTCTCATTTCTGACTGCAGTTACTGTACCATACAGTGCTTCCTCAGTGGTTCTAAACCACAGAAAACATGCCAATACATGCATGCTCTGTTTTGTTTGCAAAGCCAAGTGCACAAAATGTAGCAATGGCAGAGTTAAGGTTTCCTTGTGTGTCACCAGAAAAAGAGTATCTTTAAATATATGACCACCCACTACCTTTTTTACTTCCTAAAGGATTCACATTTAGTGTACAGGTTCAACTAATGGAGTGGTGAATTCTCTAAAGGTTATTTACAGTGCGTCATCTCTGTTTGAATGTATCTGGTGAATCTGAAAGCATTTAGTATTTCTAGCATTTTGGAATGCAACATACAACTCAAGATAATTAAAAGAAGTTTTTTGAATGCTGGTTGTGCTTTGTATCGAAGATACATTGATTTCTGTTGCTGTAAATTGTACAAGAAAACACAGCTAATAGAACTGCCACTTAAAATACACTCCAACTAACAGCGTAATAATAAGCAGGATGGCTGTAAATGAATAATTAGAACAGTAGAACAGATATTGTTTATCATAATGAATATCAACCTTATTCCTACCTTTCAGCCTTCACACACACAACAGCTACTCTATAGGGAGACTGTAAGGCATTGCCGTGCAACACATCTTTACACCTAAAATGATGGTTCTGTATGTGAGGTTTGCAATGGTAAGTGGTATAACTAATACACCGTTGATTACAGTTAATATCCTATCTGAAAGATTTCCTAAGCCTATTTATTACTTTGCTGATATGCAAACATATTGACAGAGAGTATTTTGTGTTATACGTACTTATTTTAAAATAAATCTATCATTATGGTTTGTAGAAAGCCTAGAATGTATACGTATGCAAACACACAAACATAGCTCTTGAAAATGTATCAACTGCACTGGACACCTAAACAGGTATTTTCAGTGAGATTATTTCTCTGCATTTTTTGGGTTACAGTGTATAGCAGGTAAAAGAAAAAAAACAGAAATCCTACTGTCAGGTCTCTAAAAGCAACGTTTTTCACTTTTCACATACAAACCTTACTAGTATTCAGTATTGAAAAATGAACGTTTTTACAAAACATAGCTGTATGGTTCAGTGTTTTCAGAAAGAACTAGAAGTGTGCAGTAGCAAATTCAGATGCAGCAAATTCCAACTGCAACTTTTATGAAGTATACAACGATACAAAACATTTGTAAATGCACCATTGCTATATGTGAGTTAATAACTTCTATATCAGGTGTAGCAACAATTTTTGTTGTTGTTGTTGTTTTACGGCAAAATCTTATTATTTTAAGTGCTTCTATCTGCTTATTGTTTTAATTCTCTGAGTTAACTAATTTGCAGTGATCCTCCAGACCTTTGCTGAAGAGTGGATATGCAAACTTATTTATATGTGTTGGCAGCATCACAACCATAAATTGCTTGAGCCATTGAAAAACAATAAACTGAACATGCTTCAAGAGGAACTAGTGCCTCTCATTGGTATTATCTCTTTCAAGATGACAGGAGACCTCAAGAGGCCTCAGAGTTCTTGGTTGTATGAGTTTGTGACTAATAGGTGGTTTGATGGGACGAGCACTCACCACCTAGGGAAACTGAAGCATCTTTGAGCTCGATATCCTTTGTGTCTCATACTTCTGTAGGTTATTGTTGTGAGGCCTGTGGGGACATCTTTTACAGTTTGCATCCAAAGACAATACAAGATCAGCAAAATCTTTTTAGTTTTACTGTTGCTATTGATTTGCTCCTATTCTGTGCTGTGGCTAATTTGTTTGGTAGGAGTAATTTTAAAAGGTAATTACAGTTTTATAGTCTGCCCAACTCTCATATATTTATTTCTTGCCTAATTAAAAGTTACAATCTTAGCAGTGAAAGGCATAATTTTTAGCAAATGAGAGACAGTTTGTATCTTGATTTTTCATTTCACTCTTAGTCTGAAGATTACTCTGAGAATAGATGGAGACAACTGCAAAGTTTACTAAGACATTTGCATTTACAAACCCAAGTGGTGCAGAGTTGTAAATAATGTAGTGACTTACCAAGAGCACACAAGAAACTCTTAAGTGTTCTAAACAAAGGAGTAGCTTGTGAAAGTTTTCGCAGTAGCAGAGACCACAGACTGAGAAACACATTGTTAGAGTCTACGTGTCTTGTAGATTTTTCTTGACATTACAAAAGCATAAGATAAAGAGAGGAAGAAATATGGTGGTCAAATTACATGCATTTTAAGTTGGATTAAACTCACCTGAATGTCTGATGTGAATGTCTCTAAATCCTCAGTCTTAAAATTGAGCTGAGTTTCTCACTGAATTTGTCTTTCTAATGGAGCTAAAGAGCTGGGTTTTTTAGTATGACTAGAAATATGCAGAAGGAAAACATATTTTGGAGCTGAGGGGCTATGCTGATGGGTTTCACACAGATTTAACCCTTCTCTGAGCCTCAGCCATCCCCAGTGTAAATGGTCTGCTGTGCATTTGGCCTGGAGGGGCAAAAGCAGATTCCACTGTTCACAAGCAAGAGAGTTAGGGAGGGAGAGTTTTATCCTGTAACTTCTGTAATCATCTTTCATTAAATTCTAATGTCTGCCTCCAACAACAGTGGGAACCAGAGTCCTTCAATTTTGAAAGTTAACCATGTTTATTCTTTAAGAAAACCCCACAACAATCTGAATTGCACCTAGGATTTGGGAGCACCATGTTTTCCCAATCCCTTAGCTCATACTCTACCATTAAACAGCATCACAGTCCATGCCTCTGCCTGGAAAGACACCGCTTCAGCTGCATGAGATTATCAGCGCAGCACCCAGCAAACCATTGCATCAATGTTTCAACATGATACCATCCATTTTTCTTATTTTGCTGTGTTCACTCTAAGATCTACAGACTTCCCATCTTGCTCCTCAAAACAAGGATCCCAAGAAACTCCCAAGACCACATGCTGTGGGCATGCTAGAAAGCTGCGGGTTTCAGATAGAAAGGTCTGGCATTGGTAACCTCTTACAGGTGACCCACACATTTGTCTGAGCCCTTCCTGTTAAAAGCTCACCAAAGTTCTTGTGTTAACTCTAGGTGCCATTCTCCACAGATTTGCCAAAAATGCTGGATTATACTTGCTGAGAAGTCTGTCAGAAAACATTTTTCTAGACGAGGTGACTAAAGCCCAAAATGGAAAAAAAATAGCGATGATTGAGTGACCTACCTGAGCACTGTTTTACAGGACAATTGCAGTAACCACTAGCAGACAATAAAGTCTATTGTAATACTAGCAAGACTTGAGCTACCTGCAGAAATGCCAGATTATTATATCATGTTGTTACAACTCTCTTAACTTGACTGTCAGATTGAGGATTCCTGTAAGAGAAGCGAAAAGCCTCCAAAAGCTGCATTTCTGCCTCTTCCATTGAATAAGAAAGTCCTGAGTGTCTGTTGGACATTCTCTGGAGGGAAGCCAGCAACGGGGACTTGCATCCCAGCACTGTGAATCCCGTGGAACCACCGAGGAGCTGCAAGGTACAGATGAGGTAAATGATATTTTATGGCATTAAGACAGCACATCAGGAACAACCATTAGTGTTTCTGAACACAGTGAGACCTAGATTAGTTTGAATTAATGCTTGGGGGCTAGATGACAACCTTACAACCTTCTGAGGATAGGGGTCAGGGTGTTTTCTTGTTGCCCCTGAAGCAATGTGAGAGGGAGACAAGTTTGTGAAGGCTGGTTCCCTCCCACCAGAGGGACATGGTGCTCACACCTCATGTTGCCATACTCTTCAAGCTTCAACTCTACTCCCAGACCTCTCTCTTTGGTTCACGTTTGCTTCCTGAGAAGTTGCCTTTTATAGCAGATTATCATTAACAGCTAATTGCAGACAACTCAATACTGAAATAGATGTGGGTTAAAATAAGTCTTGAAAAATGTACAGGCACGTGGTGACCCTGTCAGACACTCTGGCAGATATCCTGGCTCTTGAATATGAGTTTTTACAATCAAAGTAGTCAAAAAGTTTAAAAACAGACATCTGCAACAGCAAGTGGCTAAACAATCTGAGTCAACCATTTTTAATTACTTGCTGTAGCTGTGTTATCTGTTTTCAGTCCTTATCAGTCAGCTGGGGCTCGTTAAGCCTATAAACAGAAAGTACTAGAAGTAACTGGCAGACAAGAGAGACTTCTAGATGTCTTCCCCTCCCCCTTTTTAAATAATTAAAATAAAGAGGGAAGAATAGTGCAAATATATCTTTTCAATGTTGCTTTTCTTATTATTTTTACATTAAATTATAATTTATAATATTGCCTTCCTTCCACATTCCTCTGAAGAGGAATGAGACCTGCTTCTTGACTAGGTCTTACATCAACTGGAGTCTGAAGTGACTGGAAACATGAACTGTTTCAAATATATCATATTCAGGAAGTATGGTATGGTCTTCAGTGAGACTTCAGATACTTTGTTAAAGTGAGATCTTGAGGATCCTCTGCATTGGATCTTGTGAAATTTGTGAAATTCTGAATTTCATAAATGTTTAATTCCTGTATCAGTTTCCATTTTGGCAGCTCTTGGTCAAATGTGCTGACAGTTGAACAGCTTTGACTGTTTCTGTGAACTGTTTTTTCTGCAGCTGTACAAGGAGTTGTCCGTCACTCATCTGAGGGATTATCTTTCTTACTCCTGTGTTTTGGCATTGTCTTGATAAATAAGCGCTAACAGAACAATTAAAATACATACAATACTATGCTTTCATGGGGTTGAGACATGCGTTTCCCACTCAGCTTTCATTAAACTCAATGAGTCAAAGGACATGTAATATTTTGGAAACCTTATACCAAATAGCTCCAGGATAAATTTTATGCATGGAAGCTGCTCAGGTGTTTTAGAGACCAGGATAAACTTTGTCTTAAAAGAAAAAAAAAAAAAATCATTCTTTGCTTCATATCTTATTTAATGAGACACAACACAGTTTGATTTAATTGCATATCTTACAGCTAATTGACTCTTCAACATAACAAGCCACAATTTAAAGTAATAGCTGTTAGAACAACCTCTGATTGCCTTTTGGCCTGACTCACATCCCAAAAGACACCCAGGCTCTAATGAATAGCATAAAGACTTCTGAGTGAAACCTCTATGGAGGACATGGGTCTGCTGAGGAAAGCTCCACGGAGGGTAGAAACCAGAGGAGGATGGGAGAGATCCATAAGAAGCTGCCAGGAGTATAATCCAGCATCTGTAAATGTTCAAAGTCTAATACTACCCCAGTGAAATCAATAGGATTTTCTAGGGCTGAATAATAACTAGTCTGATTATTTTATTATGCTGATTAAGAGAATAGTCCTAGCAAAGAGTCAAAAGGATTGCTTGTATTAGTGCACTAACACTGATGTTTTCAAATACAACAGCTATGAAACATTTCAGTAAAATTAATAGTGTCTGGATTTTGTTAATTCAGATTAAAAAAATCTCACAGAAGGATTTCAGTAAAAAGAAGTAAATGGTATCTAAAATGAGCTTTCTGATACCTGTTTGTAATGCTTGCATGCACTCTGTCCTGTATAAACCATTGACTTTCTTGCTTCTGTAACCATAAACTTTTTTTTTTTTTACATTTGAAGTGATGTTTTTAAATTTTCAGATCCTTTAATGAACTTCAATAAACCACATGTTGAACTTCACTCACTGCCTCCATCAAGTTCAGAGGTAGATCAGAGCAAGTCCAGTTTCTGAGGAAATTTGGTTTGATATTCTGGTTCTGTTAAACCTCACGAAGATGTACCAAAGCCATAAATGTCAGCAAACATCTAACGCCCTCGAAGCTCAAAGAGATTCAGATCCCCTGCCTCAACTGCGTCAAAATCTAGTCTGGTCTTTTGTTCATATCACACCCCATAAATGTAAGTCACAACAGCAATTTCAATGTACTTAAGTTATATATAATTGGTTCCTAAAGCTACCTGCCACTGTAAACAAGTATATTAAACTCAGACTTATAAAATTCCTTACGTGCAATTGCTATTTAAGTGGTTGGATTTTTTGTTTCTCCCTTAGAAGCAATGCTGATGTTGGTTTCTTTTCCAGCATCGCTAATAAAGAAAAAGCATTTTTTAAAAGTCTGGGTCATTAAGGTGTCAGGAAATCTATAAGAGGCATCGCTTCTTGTAGAACAGATTTAAGAAGAATTAAAACTGAAACCTTCATAATGACTCTTTAAGTCTCTGAGTAGTTAAAAAAAAAAAAAAGACAAAAAAGAGTGTGCAGGGAATAACTTTTTTTTCAAACATCAATATGAAAACTAACATTTTTGGACCACTGTATGGAATACTGTAGTTATTAAATCAAGTAGTGAAAGACATTAAAACTACCACAAAATGTTATCAGAATAAATGCTCTACATGTTTTGTAAAAGATGTATTTATCTCATCTCGCAGGAGCTGTCACTGGTACAACTAACCCTGGAGCTGTAAAACGAGCTGTAAAATGGATTTGATTGCAGAATATTACAAGTTCTGTCATTATGGGTAAGATTAACAACATAGCCTGATGGAGGTCTACTGTTCTTAGTAATACAAGGATGTCTGCTACAATAAATGGCTTCATAATTGTAGCTTAGTGGAAATAAAAGAGCAAAATCAAGCACATTGAAATAATTATGAGCAATAAAGAATTGAATGCTGTGAACAAGATAGTAGCAAAATAATTTCATGGGGATGGGTTATTGAAAGTGTTATATCCAAAGTAAGTTAGCGGTTTTAATGCTGAATAAAGTTATAATGTATTTCTGTATGGCTGAACGATAAGCAGGAGCATTGCATGATCTGTGAGATTTCTCTGCACACCTTTTAGCAGGATTATTGTACAAGCTCCTGTATATGTTCTGTTGTCATCCGTGCCTTCAGGATGTAAACGCCGAAGTGTTAATCTGTGAAGACAATGGGAAGTGCATCACGTGTTGGGACTTGGGAACAAATGTTATTTTCTGCCCGGTTTCTTTGCAGGCTGAAGCCTAATTGTGTGTACATTGCATATATGACACTTCCTGACATTTGAATTGGTTTTACATGTATGAAACTCTTCAGTATTAGTCATCTATTTTTGTAGCTCTACGTTCAACCAAGTGGCTGAGTACATAGCTCTTCCTTCATTTATGGTGGCATAAATTGGGAATGTAGGTCTGGAAAACCAGTGTAGGTAGTTGGCAAATGAGGGTCTAATTATTTGGTCACTGGCTGACTGGGCTCGAACTGGCATCCCCGAAATGTGGTAATTTTGCCTTTGACTTCAGCAGTATCAGGGACATCACTGTACTTGTTCTTGGTGTAAAATGTGATGGATCACAGGAACTTTGGTTGGGTCACAGGAACTACCTCTGTTAGACAGCAACCTCTATAAAATATGTTGGGTTCCCCAAACCTACAGTTCTGCTTCCAGTTACGCACCTGTGCAGCACATTGATTGTCACAGGGGTGTTCAGCACTACCATGAGAAAGCAACCAGGATGTAACAAGTCAGGATGCTTTCAAGTGCCAACCTCCATTCAGCTGCTTGTGGGAAGGACCAGGAGAGGGTGGGAGGGTGACAGGGTGAAATGGTTTTGGGAGAAAAGAGGCAGTGAGAGGGTGGATTGGCTGTGGCATGGAGGAAGCAGCAAGAACAAGAACTGCACAAGGTAAAGAATGGGAGCAAGAACTGGAGGTAGGGGATTTCAGAACTGGGTTTTGTATGTGTTTGCACTGGGGGAAGAACAAACCTGGAAACCAACAGAAGTGTCGGAATTTACTTTTTTTGCCTCCTATAGCAAGTGGCTTAAAAGTACAAGACAAAATTCACAGTGTGAGTTGTCATTTCATTTCTTTAACCTTATTTCTTCAGCTCGTGTTAGGGAAACACATTAAAAACCTTGCAGGAAGAAAGAGCAGAGAATGATGTAACTTAGAACCCTATTATTAATTAAACAGTGCTACAACTTAATGAAGCTTGTTTTACCAAAGTTTCAATTTTTCATTTGCATTATACTAGAAAGACAGGGAGTAGGATTAAATGCAGAACACTATATTATCTCTGCTTAGCCATACAAATGACATTCATATGTTAGGTCTTTTCCTCTAATTGCATTTTCACTTCTTCCTCAGAAACAAAAATGTCCTGATAGAATAAAAATGATCCTTGAGAAGTAGCGTTTTCCTTAGAAATAGTGTGTTCTTTCCCACTTTCTGGTTTTTTGCTCTTGCTGGCTTGTGTTCATCTGGGGTTTGGTCAGTGCGGTTGGTATGATAATGTGGTTCATTTGTCTCCATACAATTGCATGCTTAACACACAAGTTCGACTGCAGAAGCCACAACCATGTGGTGGGATGGACAAATGTATTAGCCATAAGTCTGCCAGGGTCAGGTTCAGTGATGCAGTTTGGTTTTGTTTTTGAAGATGAAGAGAGGATTGTACACGTGAGAACACAGACACATTCCCACTCTAAGATGCCCAAATCCTAATGGGGAATCCTAGAGCGAGGTTCCTCTAAGACGCGTCACCAGGTCCTGACTCTGTGAAAAGGCAAATCTCATTAAGCAGCTGGTATTGCCTCAAAACACGGGAAGGTTTCTTGAATATAGGACAGATCTAAGCCCCATTGGTTTCAGTGGTCTTTGTCCATGGCTTCCATAAGCCTGGGTTAGCCTCTAAGCAGTAGGTTCATTGCTACAGGTAGCCTGTGTTACTTTAAAATGACTCCTTAGGGGATCACATTTGATTTTCAGTTTTCTTTAGACCAGCCAACACTACAAATAATTGGGGAACACCAGGAATGTTAGGGGTGAGACAAAGCAAGAAAAGACAATGGAGACACAAGAATCTGCAGTTGGAGAGAAAATATTATTTCTGTCATACATTGTTTTATCACAAAGGACCAGAGAGAGAGAATATTGGGGTGAATCTCTATCTCAAAGCAGTGACTACTGGGAACAGTTAATAACATTTTTACTGTCACTTGTTTCTGCAGTCCATTCAGTTTGGTGTCTAGTAACACGGCTACGATCTCTAAGAGCTTGCAGTCATTACATCTGAGTTCAGCTTCCCAATCTGTATTGGTGTTAACAGGGATCACGAAGCTTAAGAGTCGAGGCAGCATTTTAGAAATGAAGGAGTGTCAGGTTGCTGAGTGCATCACTTGCCAGTTCTCAACAGTAAGTTGTTATGTTTTTAATTGTCAGCTGTGATAGCACTGCTGCTGGAGGTTCATCATGGCACTGGAAATAGGAAGGACTACAAATTCTGCTATATTTGTTGATCTGCCAGATCCAAGAACAAAAAGAAAATGTGATATCTGAATACCAAGAAAACATGGGAATCAAGGAGAAAACTAGGAATTCTTCATGTGTAGTACGTAATGCATGGTCGGATTAATTTCTGTACTGAAATAATTCCTGTGATCTCAGGTTCATTATTTTTTGTGTTAACACAACTAATTTTCATTAATAGATCTGGGTCTTTTTTGTAGGGAAGAAAATTTCTCTTTGGGCATAAGAAATGCATAAAATGTCCTGACATGAAATGCTGATGAAAAACAGGAGAGTGAAATTAAGTTAAATTGTAATACCATAGGTCTTAGTCAGACTACTAACTACTGCTAGGTCCCTTCATCACACGAAAAGCCCAACAAGTATTAGTATGCATCAAGGGTTTTTCAGATATAGTGAAAACACCAATGCTGCCCTGCTGTGGTAATTTACACACAGTATATGGTGTAATGGACTTTGATTATGTATACACCTAATTCCCTCCCTGTGATGGACTGTGATCTGATCTACATTCGTAATCCTTTTGTAATGCAGTGTGTGGTTGCTGAAGGTTAATTGATAGCAATTGACTAATAAGGTATTTTGCTATTGGAAACCGGTGGCACTAATTTGGAACAAAGATGGTACAGAAGAATCTGAAAACAGTGGAGCACCGATATGGTTTATAATAGGAGATATGTGATTTTAAGTGTACGTTCAGACGCAATTTGTCGTAAGGAGGGACAAGGCGTATTCAGAAGTTTAAATGCATTGTTTTTTTCTGCAGACCTTTTCAAGGCACAGGTTGTGTAAAGCACAATATTGTCTGAGAAAGAAATGCCACCAGTGACCACAGAAATGGAGAAAAGTAGTGGGGGCTGACTTAAATTGATATTAAAGAAATGAAGTGAGCATAAGGTATGTATGAATGACACCAATTAACTGTCCTGTTTCTTTCTTCTCCTGCTGCCCTGTCAGTATGTTTGTATGCAAATTGTAGTATTATCAGAAAAGAAGGGTGTATCTCCTTATGTTGGATAAACAGGCTCAGTCTTACTTTTAGACTGCTGTAGACCAAGCTAGCACTGACGTTTGAAACAACCCTGTCTAAAACATGATGAACACATAATTGTATCTTATCACCCTCAACATCAGTATCTTAACCCTCTGCTTCGTGTTTTAAACTGTGAGGTTTATTTTAGAACCAGGTGCATGATTAGTCTGAGCATGTGATTATTGTAGCAAAGTAATTTGTGTGTGGTAGCCAAATTACTTTAAACCCTTGGTGCTTTTATTCATCGGATTAACATTTGGTGTTGAATAATTGGATATACTTGTCTTTTTGATATCATGCCCTCGAACTCTTTAAACTTTTGTTTTCATTATACTTGTATCTTTGACTATACTTAATGTATACTGCTTAGATTAATTTAGTCAGTAATTTCTTAATTATTAGAAATATTACCACAAATTTCAATATTACATATATGTTTGTGAGTGATTAATTCCTACTTTGTGGCTATAAGTAACTTTGATTTTTAAATGCAAATAATACTAACTTGAATAATTTAAAATCTTAATACTTATTACTACAGAGCCAGGAGACCATGTCTCTACACAAGGCAAAAGATGTAAATTCAAGAAGGGATACCGGTAAAATATTATTTGTACCTTTGTGAGCTTTTTGTAACTCCTTCAGAGAATCTCATAGGGTGGCTTCTTGAAAACACTCTCTGTGAAATATTTCAAAGCTTCAGTGTCAGTGCTTACAATGTTTCGTGTAATACACAAGGTCTAACTTTCACAGGAAAGTAACCAACCACCCTTCAGCTGTGGTCCAAAGACAGACATTTGTGTTGGAATCAATTTTGAGTTTACATGCTGGAAAAGAAGAAGCTAAAATCACTAGAGATCTGTACGTATGCGTAAGCTTGCAACCCAGGCTGGCTGAGACTCGTCAGAGGCTGCTTGGAGGAGATGGCAATTTAACGTGGAAGATCACGGTACTGCTGATTCTCATCTCACCCTATTGCTGGCAAATGATTTCCGAAGGCTGCTGTGCCTTTGCTAGCACCAGCATGGTCTTCCCTGCTCGAAGTAGAGATCTGGGAAACAATTCTTGAATTAAACCCCCAACACAAAAGCAATCACATCACAGAGATCCCTCAAATATATTATGCATGGGTTAATTAAACTGTGACCTGGAATTAACATGTGGAGGACTGGAGTATATCACATGCTGTATACTATCCATGAGTGGTATACAAGGGCAAATATTACTAGAGTAGCACCATGTTAATCTTATTAATTCATACCTTGTTTAACTAAGGGAAGGGCCTCTGTTCCAGAAGCAAGTGCAGTTCAATCAAAATGCGTGTGCATAACTGATAAAGTATCTTAGAGTCACTGGGATATTAAAACTTGGACAATTCATATTTATGTTTCTTTTAACATCATTGGCATCTGAGCAGTTGATATTTAAGGTTTTATTAATGGAACAATTAAAATACCTCCTGTTTTGGGGAACCAGTTTCTATATAAGATTTAGAGTTCTCCACAGGAAAGTGTGCAATTCTCTTCTACAACAGACAACACTCCTGTAACGCTGTTGTGCCAAGAGGTTTTTTAGCCATTATCTAACCTGGACCAGTGATCCGGATCCCCTGTGCCAGCATAGACCCTGCCATATCAGTGCAGTCCCTGCAAGCACAGAGCACAAACAGAGCCTCATCTGGAAGGGCATATGATTTTTCTCCCAGCAGATCAGGATGTCAGGGTGGAGGAAGCCTGTGCATAGGAAAAGAGGGACGACCTTATGCTTGTCTACTTGATGCTGAGCTGCTCTCTGCAGATGCCTCAGAAATGCTCTTCAGGTGGAGCTGCACCAGTGCTGCAGCTCTGGCTGGAACCAATTCCACTCCGATAAGCGGGTAGCAGCACTGACATTTAGATAATTTGGTTTTAGGTAACTTGGCCTTATCTCGTACATTCTACAATGCCTGAAATGTTTTTTATTGCAAGCATTGCTTCCATCATTTTTTTCTCTGGATTTAGGGTTGCAAGAAATAAGTGTAATACTGGAAGGCTTTTCAAAGCTGAAATTTGCAAATCAAGCCTGAATTGTTCTTAACGCCATGGGCCTCTGTAAGTAACTGAACACCTAGTCACTCCAAATAAAACTAATTGCTACTAAGCAATACTATACTGAAACATCACACTGTCATAAACTGATATGTAAACTTTGGTAGTGCCAACAACAGCTGCTTTATTAGAGTTATTGTGACCATCTATCAAAGCTCAATGTCTAAACCCTCTTCATGGATCATTTTTCCCTGGTCAATCCAGTCAAAAATCTCTGTCCTAGCATGCAGCAAGTGCTTTGTTTTTTGAAAAATTTAGGAGCCTTTTAATTTCTTTTCTACATTTCCAAATTTCTTTAGCAAAATGTTCTCTGGTTTTCCTGCTTCAGATGGGGTAGACAAAATAAGTGGACAGCATCTTATTAAATTATTGATTAGTTCTAACTCTAGAAAGAAAAAAGACATGCTTCAGTGAAAATTTGAACTCTTTTGAAACATGGAAAAGTTGAAAGTTTTTGAATAACAAGTCTGATATCTCAATTTGCAGCTGTTGTTTTTTTTTTTTTCTTAAAGTCTGGCATTTAATAGAAAAACTTTACCCAGGGCCCTGAGATTGTGTTGTGGGTTCAGCCCCATTTTCATGTTAGTCTGCTTCAATCATGCCTCCTTCTGGTGCTTTCTTTGCTCAAACCCCTCTGGGTAAATTCTCACATTTCTGATATCCTTCGCTTTGCTTCTCAGGTCTTTAAGTAAACCTGGCCATTTTTTAAAATTATTATTTAATATTTCTAATTTTTGTAGTGCAAAGATTAAAGATGATACTTTGTCTTTTTTTTAACTTGTAACAGAGCCAACATGGAAAAGAAAGTTCCCTCTTTCTGATTTTGCTTAGAAGGTCTCAGAGAGGCAAGGGTGACTCATTTTCAGGTCAGTTTATTCAAATTCTCCATT
The DNA here is from genome assembly GCF_037038585.1 of Patagioenas fasciata. Classification (NCBI taxonomy): domain Eukaryota; kingdom Metazoa; phylum Chordata; class Aves; order Columbiformes; family Columbidae; genus Patagioenas; species Patagioenas fasciata. Next base: position 73,132,272 of record NC_092523.1, on the reverse strand, counting down.
ATAACTTCATTTTTAGAACATGTTTGTGTGAATTCTAATTTGTAGCTGCAGTGGAGGTTGCTGATACACTAATGTTAAGGAAGACTTTGGACAAATTTATCAGTGAAATTAATTTTGGATCTACCTAAGTTGAATTCTGTGAACCTAGAAATGTTCATCCACACTATCAACAAACTTTGCATGACCCCTAATTTTGCTCTGCCTTTGTTCTCTACTGTTCTGGTATAAATCAAATAAACAAGCATCACAAGATGGGAGCTGAGGTTCCCAGGTCTCCACTGACTTGACCACATAACATTGGACGTGTGAGCTGTGAACTGGGACCTCTGTATCTACCGTGCTGTGTCATGGTGCTGAATGAGGTCTTGCCGCCTTCATCTCCCGCTTCAGTTTGTTTGACAGCCTCACCAACTGGTGGGTTTGTTTGTTTGTTTGTTTATTTTTGCCTTTTAGCATTGTGCTGCTTCTAGTGAGGTAAATAACAGGGAGATCTACAATAAATTTCACACATCTCCAGCGTGATTGAGGAGGCCTATGGTCAATTCTCTATCTTAAGGTGTTTATTGGCACTTATTCTTGGGTAAACCAGATTTCGCTCTTAAGTGTCATCATGACCTTTCCTCCAAAAACACAGCCTCACTTTCCACTCATGTTGTTTCTGGTCTATCAGAACATCTAACTTCTTGGAAGCTGGTTTGAAAACTTGCAGTATTTTGGCTTATTTTTTAACCTGTTTGTGTTTAAAGATGCTGTGTGCCATACCACTGCTCTCTTTCTGTCTGGGGCACTGCAAGTCTGTTAGGAACTTTTGTAAAGAGAGAAATTGCAGAGGAGGATGTTAGTTTAGGCAATTAAAACTCATAGTTTCCTAAGGTCACTGGATTCTGAGGTATAGTTTTTCCAGGGTATTTTCAGGGGGCTTACAGGGTAATGTTGAGATAATGATAGTGGAAATAATGTAGTTGTCAAGAATTGCAGATATGCCCGACTCTTCTCGTGTTATTAGGAGAGTCTTTCTTTTTATCTCTTCTCATTTTTTCCCCCTACAGTCCCCCCCGAAATACTCTTATCCAATGAATGCCCAAACATGTAATTTTAGATTGTGGGCTTTTGGTATGTGAGCATGCACTGGTGGTAGGGTTTCTGTATAATGACTTGATAAACCTGTCAGGATTTTACTACCAATGCATAATAAATGTGGTTATTATAGAAGATATCCCTTTTCCAACAGTAGCTATTGGGTCTTTAGCAGGTTAGGAATCTTAATTCTTCTGTAATTCTCCTTCTCTCTTTTCTCCTCACCTTTTCTCTTCCTCTTGATTGATCAAAGATTTCAGTAGACTGCAGTATCACATCTTTCAGCCTTTGGGTAGGAAAAAACACTGATGGTAGATGAATAGTTTCTTGTAAATATTGATTTTATTTCTACTTTTGATAAAATTAAATCATTTAAACTGTGCGTGTTGTGAGCTTCTTAGAATGCAATTCATTGCGTTAAAATTCCTGTTCATCGATCCAGTTTGCTGTTATACTACATGACCTACTCCAAAGCATCAGCCCAAACCTATACCTCCCCCTTCAGTCATTGTTATTTCCTAGAGGAAATGCAACTCAGCAGAAGACATTTGGAAGCTGCTTGTGCATTCTTCCAAACATCTCTAATGATGTGGTAGTAGGGGATTGGGTAGAAAGCCACAAGCCATTTGCGCCAGAGATCTTCGATAACACAAGCGCATGCATTTCCTGAAAGCCTCTGCTACAGTAATCTTCTGAAGAGGATTATGTGTTTTGAACAGCCAATTAGGTGCGATTAGGAAGAAAACCTCGAACCATCCCGATGACGGGAGAGAAGGAATGCAGGCAAACTGACAGCTGTTCAATGGGTGAACAAAGCACCATAAATGGTCAAGAAGTTACAAAGTGAAAAGAATGAACCCGCAAAAGGAGATGGAGAAATGACTGGTTTAAGGACACAGCTTCAAACTGGTAGCAGAACCCCACTAACTTGGGTCCTAGACCAGAGCATTAAACTCTCCTACCACCTCTGAATTTACAGGAAAAATGTATGCTTTACGAGGAGAAAGGAATTACTTACAACTGGAAGCTATGGGAAAATTCTAAGTAACACAGGAGCAACCACAAAACACATACTTTTAAAAAACTTTCTGCCTTTTCAACTATGACTTTTGTACTGTTTCTTTCAAGTGTTTCCTTTATTTAGCTATATGAAAGTTGTGAAATACTATGCCAAGAGAGCAAAATTTTGCATCTCCCAATTCTTCCCTTTATTGCTATACAACAACCCACATACCATTGGTGGTCATTCTATGCCTTTTATAGCTATCACTTATCATCTGAACATCCAAACAGGGACCTGTAAGTCTGTTTATCAAATACTACTCAAAGTTTTCATGGTAAAAGGCAAGGTTTCCATATTTTTCTGATTAATTTCTGGATAGAGAACACAGCTGAAATTACATCTATGCATAGCTTCAGATGTTCCTTTCAATAATTTAACTGAGTAGCTGAAGAATGGCACACTTTTTCCAATGAAATATTTTCAGTCTTTTCAATACTATTTGAGAAACAGCACATACTGTTTGTGTTTGATTTTGTTTGGTTCTTTCTTTTTATCTAATTGAAGCTAATTTGAGGCTATGGTAGAGAAATAATTCTCCCTGATGATACCTGCTCTGCAAGCAGTGGAGATGGTGTCCTTCAGTTTGTCTCTGAGACCTTGACTGTTTCAGCTACATGCAATATCTCTGTCCTGTGGTATTGCAACTAACCTTTATTTTCTCTTTGTATCACAAACAAAAGCCTCAAATATTTTGATTTCAGGAATATGCACAGAAGTGCATGATCTGGTCCTGATATGTAATCTCTTAGAAAGAGGTTTCTGCTAGAAGCCAGAGTTCAGATCTGCTTCATTTGCAACTTGTTTGGGTTTTAATTTTTTTTTTAGACAATGCATGCATCTGCAATTTTTGGTGAATTTATGACACCTCATTAATGCCTGGATTTTGCTGCTTCTTAAAGGAATATGTTTGAAAACTATGGTAACTGCAAACAAACACACCAAGCAAATAGAACTATGCAAACGTGTTTTTTTTCAGAAGCTTTTTCAGTGAATCATACTGAAATCTACAAGGAAACAAAATTAGGTTCAGTAATAGCCCAGGAGCAAGCTCATGTGTAATAAACAATGTCTTTAATCATCAAAATTTAATTTCCAGGACATGCCTTACTGTTCACCTTTCCATTGAGAAAACTGTAAATTAAATCTAGGTCTCTGCTGAAGTCCCGGTTGACAGAGGTGATCCTCTGAAATCCATTCAAGGTACTTTTCTTCTTCCGTTTCTGAGTGAATGCAAGCTTGATTGCTAATGCAGACTTCAGTGACAAATATCTTCTTCTAAATAAATACCACATTGGATTTCTGTACCTCTCTGGCTACATTTCAGCTTACACGATTTTATTAGTAAAGTGGCACATGTATTAGAAACTGCCAGGATGAAAGTCTATTAGCTGAGGTTCTTCAGCAAGGACTATCATATCCCAGAGAGTGGGCTAACATCAGATGTAGTAAATAGTCTCTGTATTGCTTGTTCATTTTTGAGTGTTCTTTAAATAATGAAGTTGCAAGTAGGATCATGGTTTTGCCTCCTTTGCCTTTTGCATGTCCACAGGTTGGTTTTTGAGTTTGGAGGGTCTCCAATTGGGCCGCAACCATGCAAACTTCTTCATGTCGAGTTAAAAGGGCGATGCGGTAATTTTGGTCTCCTGATTCACTGCATCCTCATCAGTATTGTTTTGCCATTGTGCTGTAGATTTGACCAGAAAGAAATCTAAGGGGGTTTGCCAGCTTCTGATCTCCATTAACCTGATGTAAATCAGGAGAAACTCAACTGACGTAAACAGAGTCACTCTGCCTTAGCTACCAACTGGGATCCATATCTTGCCCATTCTGCCACTATGCATTCTGCCTTTGCATGCTTGTGAAATCATCATGAACTGATCGTCATCTTGTGTGAATTACTATATTATTTGTTAATCAATAAGATTTATTTTTTATTAATGTGATTAAACCTTGCCAGGCACAAAGCATATTCTGTTCTTCATAAAACTGGGGTAGCAAACACTTGAGTTTTGGCATTTGTCATTGCTGTGATGGGTTTTCTCTTCTTCTGTGTGGAACAAAAATAATACATATTGCACATTAACTTACACCATTAGTTTTCCACAGCACAGCAAATAGAGCATTTATGATCTCTTATCAAACAAGTGTATGAGGAAAATGTGTTGAAAAGGTGCCAAAAAAATGCAAAACACAGTTGACAGGCTTCTGCATTGTGCAGCAACTATTATTTAAGTTACACATAAATAACAATTTTAATCTTGAATGAAACATAACTGACTTCTGTTTCATTCCTGGCCAATAGATGAGCTCAAGATTTACACAAGTGTGGTGAACCCAAGGGATTTACAGAGCATCATAAAAACATTTTACTGTGAGCTTCAGTGCTGTCATCCACAGCTAGCTAACAAATAAGATAGGTTTTTAATATAATCCACCATGTCCCTGCCAGTGCTCCTCGCCTGTTACGTCATCTTGCTTTGGGCCAAGTGTTTCTTTTCCCCAGATGGCCATTGCAAAGCTGCTGACAGCTCTTCTGACTGAGAAGCTGTAGCACAGCAATCTTCCAATTCATTTAGCACTACTGACAAAGGAAAAGCTGTTGATGTCCCAACACGAAAGCACTCTATCAGGCATTACATAGTGTCTGTGTTCTCAGCACGTTTGGGGCATGATAAGTCATAGCACATGCTTTTTGACATCTTCCTGCCTTTCACTGCAGTGTAGGATTTCTTGAAGTTGAAATTCAGGTGGCAGAAAAGATATAAAAAGCCAAGAGTGACATCATCAGCAACTGGTAGCAGTCGTGGAATCATAAATAATATTTCGTAGACTTGGGTGAAAAACAAATCCTCTGAAAGATGTGTACCGCAGTTCTGCTTGCCTAAACTTTTGCCTTTATGCACAGCTTGAGTTGCGTGGACTTTTGAAACTGATATCTAACAGACCTATTAACATCTAGGGAAGCCATTCTTCTCTGAGTGCCTAAAAGGGCTTGCATTAGTCAATGATTATTTTCCATCCTACCCTATTGTAACCATGGAGTACGGGTGGATTAGGAAGTGGCTAAGCGCTCTTATTCCTGTCACAGCCTCATTCCCACACTACTGGGATGGGACGGGGAAAATGCCAACATACTGCTCCATGTGAAAGAGTCTCAGTAGAACATGGGACATGGTGAGAGGTTGCTCTGTTGTGTGTGGGATATCTGGGGCAGCAGCAGTTGTGCCTGCCAGGATAGACCCTGGGCCTCACCTTCCTATTGGGGGCAGCTGAAGCAATCTGCTCCCTTCTATGAAAATTAGATGCAGCTGTTGGGCTCCTGGCAGCTTGTTAATGCAGCCTTTGCTTAGAGAGTCTGGATGCCTCCACTTTAGCATTTTGCTGCCAATATTTATTTTATAACATAGTTTTTTTTTTTTGAAAAAAACAATATATATGTTAAATTATTTTCCTTAGGGTACCACAGTCAAGTCTTTAAAAAGTTGAAATAAGTATAGGGAGGGGGTTTTTCTCTAATTTGTTCAGATATATGAATGTGTTGATGGTAATTGTAGTTAATTTGAAATTATTCCGTTTGTCCTCTGTTACTGGCTGATTGAGCAGGAAGTATCCAAGGCTTTTCAGGTGCTCCATCAAAGGTCAAAGAGTCACTCTGGCACAAGTAGTGAGTGGTCCTCCCTGCGGTAACCTTCCCACCACAGTCATTAGGTAGTTTAAATTGTAGCCATCAGCGCCTGTAGCAGCTCCAAGTAAGCACAATTATTTCGACTGTGTTATTTCAAGTGGGATGAATCTCAGTGCCTGAGTTCAAATTGGGTTTAAAACATAGAACAAAAATGTGAAAATCAAGTAACCCTTCCAATTCCTGATTCTCCAGCTCCCAAAATACTCCCAGTTTCTCCAGCTCTCCAGAGAATGGTTCCACAGCTGAAACTGTAAGACCCTTCAAAATAACTTTATTTCACCCTGGAAACTGTTGTGGTGGAGCTGGCACACCTCCTAGTTTTCAAGTTCAAGGACTGGTAAACCTGTAGTATAGGCAACAGCCCCAGGTCTTTCTTTCTAATACTGCTTTTCCCTCTGTTCTTCCAAGAGTAGGGGTTTTGCATTACAGTTTGTTCTTTTTTTTGAGAATAGTTAGTATGATGGCAGGAAAAAATAAAATAGAATGTGATGTAGTAGACAAGAGACATTGAATATTTGGATAACTGCAGTAAGACCATTAGAGCAGGGTTCAAAAGAAGATTATGAAAAAATTGTCTCTGACAGTGATGAAGCATGAAATGTAACACTGCATATTTCATTCTAGGTCTGTCTGTATCTGCTAAATATATATATATATTTTTTTTTTCTTCTGTTTTCTTTCTGTTCTGTCTTATTCTTGTAATTTGGGTGTTGGGATTGTCTTGTCTATTTATGACTCAAATTAACATTAAATTCAGGGCAGGCCATTCTTAGAAGAATTTGGCTGTCAACATTTTCTCATTTTTCTCTCCATCTGCCTCTTGTAGGAGAATAGTGAAATGGGTCCTTCAACTTAGATCTCCAAAGAAATCCCATGGAATAGTCATAGACAGGGAAATTGTAAGCGGTGGGGGAAGGGGGATCAAGTTTTGAAATGAAATAGTTCAGCTGAAAATAAAATATGTTAATTTTTTTTACTTTTTTTCCTTTTTGCTTCCAAACTTGATTTATGGAAATGCATGAGCAAATCACTTACACAAACAGAACTGCTTCACGTTGAACATATTGTATTTTTAGATTATGTTTCTAAAGAAATATGTTTGTTCCTGAAATGCATAAACCAGCCAGCAATCTGTACTTAGAGCATTTACATTAAGCAATGAAGAGTTTTTTCTTCCAGTTGAAGAGCTGCTGCAAAAGATCCCAGCAGACATTTTTCAGGAAACAAGGGAAAGACATATGTGTGTTTTTCCTTATTCTGGTGAAGTTCCTAATTTAGAATAGCAACCCATACTTGGTTATTAATTTTTCTCACATGACATACAATGCAATGTGCCATCTTGGCCAAAAATGTGTGGGCTTGAGATGCTACCTCGGAAAGTTCTTCTTAATGTAAGATTGAAAATGTTTCTATTCATAGCATAACTTATTGGAAGTGGAATGTTTTGCAAGTGTAACCCTCTGGGAGCTAAAGGTTAGATTATTTTTGTCATGTAAACCCTTTTATTTTACCTGATGGCTTATAAAAATGCATTGCAGCCGACAGCTGAGGTGTTACGCATAGCAGTTGATTTCCAAGATTGGAAGGTATTACCTGGAATGCTACATGAACATCATCTTTTGCTCGTAAGTTTTGAATTTTGAAAAGTCTGCTGTTCCTGGGTGGTCACTGTGGAGATAGCTTCAAGCATACAAAATATAAAAAGTATGCATGAAATATGCCAGTATATTAAATTAACATCCTGCAAAAGCTCCCTTTTTAAAAATCCAGATGCTTATATTGCTTTTGACAGACTCTAGGCGGTAAAGTTTTAACTTTAAAGAAGGGGCTTTCTGTTTCTGTTTTCAAGTTAAAAATAATGAAAGGAAAACACACTGAAATTCCCACATTATTAAATAAAACATTTAAGTGGCATGGGGCCAATCATTGTCACGCCATGAACCAATGCCTTACGGTAATATGTTCCATAACTGTTTGCTAAAAACTACCAATTTTAACACATTTGCACATGATTAGACACAATAAAAAGTTACTTATTGAAGCCAGTGCCACAGTAGTGTTACTCAGACCCAGGGGAAGGCAAACCTGGAGGAGAGGGGTGCTGTGAAATGGGTTCCAGGCTGTGAAAACAGACCTTTAGGAGAGTCCCCCTGTGATGGACTTGGCTCCCATGGCCAGGAGTTCACAGCACTGTCCTGTGCCAGAGAGCGAGGCTGAGCAGACTTGTAAGGGGGAAAACGATGCGACAGATGGGTTCAAGCAGCAGTCATTCAAGAACGATGGTTAAAATGTCATTTTGAAACCCATTGTTACCCAGTGATTGGTCTACCGAAAGTGCACATTTCAAAACGGTTGGGTTCTAATCTTGTTCATGCAAGTTTTCTGGGTATGTTCCTCTTTTTCTTAATAATCAAAGCAAGAGCTTCATAGGTCTGTCATAGGTCTGTGTTTGTAGCTGCCAACACATTAACATGTGGTGTTCTCACTGAATCTGATCAACAAGAATGTGACCAACAGGAAATGGGTCTGTTTGTCATGATGGAGGAATTTTGGCTTTGCTGCTTATGCTTTGCTGACTGAAGTAGTGAAACAGCATTTTCATTATTTCAGAGTAGTTTATTGGAAGTGTAATTCAGCATAAATATTCATTTAGATTTCAAATATTTTTGTTGAAGGAAATAACAAAATTTTAGTCCAGGCAATTCCTTTGTATCAGCCTCAGAGACCACCTCAATTTTGGTTTTATTTTTCTCTTTCAGGACCTTTGGATTAAGAAGCCACTGATATGCTTCAGTTTTTCAGAAAGCATGACACTTCACATCCTCCACAATCATGTGAGAAGAGTTATCAAAACTGGCCTGAATTAACGAAAAGGAGGTGTAATCTCCACAAACATGTGGGAGCCGGAAGGGAAGGGAAGGGAAGGGAAGGGAAGGGAAGGGAAGGGAAGGGAAGGGAAGGGAAGGAAAGGAAAGGAAAGGAAAGGAAAGGAAAGGAAAGGAAAGGAAAGGAACGGAACCCGCAGGGGGAAGTTCTGAGTACAAGTTAATGGTAACATTAGCAGAGATAATTTTTGATTTGCAGCATCTGTACATTTGGATTCACAAGGGAGTTTCTGTCTACTTGGGATTTTACACATCTATCAGCTATTGTAAATCTGAGGAGCCCAGGGAAACCTTATATGACTCTGAGATGCACTCTTGAGGGTTTTGGACCCATAAAGTAATTTATGCATTGTAATCAGGGATAAACATTTGCTTTCAAATAACACCCCCAAATCTTCCCCTCCTCCAGGGACTGAAACAAATTCAGAAAATATGCAGGTTACGAAATATCTCATTGTGACCTTCCTACCTCCAGAAGGTGACAGGGCTCCACATCCCAGCTGCCTGCCACTCCCCCTGGCTGTAGTTTTCTCCCTGTCCCTAGCATATGTGTCATTTAAAGTAGTGAAAACACTGCGCTGAATGAGCTCCTGGGGAGCAGAGGTGGGTGTGATGCCTGTGGACCGTGGCAAGAACAAACACAAAGTTGTAGCACATGTTGCTTGTGCTGCCCGCTGAAATTAGTCGCCTGCAGGGTGCTGTTTGCATGTTCCTCTCTGCACCAAATGTGCTGACAGGATTCAGGATTGGCAATTTCTCCAGTGCTCCCAGGGTGGATGGGATAAGGTGCCCCTGTTAAAAAAGTCCTCTTGCCAAGCCCCAGGGACTGATAGCAAGAGAGCTGCTACTGATCTCTCTTACTGCTTAGGAGGAATTATGTGTTCAACAATGGCCTGAGCACATACAACAAAAAACCCACCACCACTGAAAAGTAAATAGAGCATTAAGATGAAGAAAGATTAGATAAAACAGTCCTTCACGGTGCTTCACAGTTTTCTGTGATGTGAAAAATGCTGCCAGGAAGGCAGGAAATGAGCAGGCAGTTTGTGCTCCATCTCCTAAAAAATGTGATAAGGGCAAGGCAGGTCTTCAGTCTTTACACAACTTTTTGCACTCCCTGTTTTAATTTCACTGTTCTATTTCCATGTAGAAAAGAGGGTTTTTTGGATTCATCTGTTTCTTGGGTGATAGAGGGGCCAAGGAATCAGTGTTTGATGTCATGCATACCAATAGCAGGTGTTCTCTCTCATGTCACAGGAGCCAGCCTTCGTGCAAAGCCCTTGGCTCCAGGTGCCTGGCATGGGGTGGCAGCTTACCCCACACCAGAACTGCACCCGGGTGTCCATGGGGCACCATGACTATACCTGCCTGGGAGGGTTTATCCAGGGGGCTTGAAGCTGAAGAGGAAAGGGGTGGACACTTTCCAAAACTGAATGTGTGCAAGCCCTTTCTTAGCATTAACCTTGCCCCTTCTCTTGTTTTTGTTTTGGTTGGCAGCAGCAAGGAATGGACAGATAACAAACCCATCTCACTCCAGCACTGCACTATTTACTAGTGGATTACTTAAACTGCAAGTGTACATCCTCTCCCATTTCCCCTGTGACTTTTTTCTCTCAAAAAGTCTTACAAACCAGGAGAGCAGTGTGATCCTCATCTTACAGAAAGGGAGCGAGAGGCAGAGGAAGAAAACCAGTTGCCTTGTAAGTCTGCCAGCCTTCCTGGTATAGGGAACCTCTTTGCCTCCTTAGTCTGAGCATCACAATGAGTAGTAGGGTGTGAATTCAGTACTACATTTTCTGAAAGCTGTTACGAGATGCATACCCGGTAAATACCTTCTTTACAGTTATTTCCCAAAGGTACACATGTGACATTGAAGACTAGAAAGCTCTCCTACCACAATACGTAGCTGTACAAAGTTGAGGCATGCTTTGAAGAAGTGAGTGTCACCAAAAGGAATTAACGAACAAAAGCAATCCCGTGTCTTTTCTGGCGGTGCCAGAAAGTGTAGAGAACTGGGTATATTTTATTCAGAGCCCCGCGCATCACTTCGAACAAGTGACTGGGCAATGTATTGAAGGTGAAAGATGACACTGTTGGATTTGAGCTGCTTACAAAAAATGGCTGTGTTTGCACTGAAGTGTCTTTCAGTTGATGCTTCCTTGGGGGAAATACCCATTCCTGCTGAGAGGACTCCTTCCTCAGGTTCAGCAGTTGGCAGGACTCTGAAGCTCAAATGGGACCTTCACAGGTCTCCAGGAAACACTCTTCTGTTCCTGGACCCTCTAAAGGTGTCCTGCTGGAAAGGGCTGTCAGGAGTGTCTTCACTCCATGCTTGTGGTTCCCCCAGAGATACAAGGCCAACTTGGCTTAGCAGTAAAAGAAAACAAAGTTTCTTATTCAACCAGACTGAAAGTCAGATTCAAAACAAAACTCTGGAAGCAAAACCAGATGTGAGTCATAGTCCTGGTAAGCTTATTAAATAGATAATTCCCATCATGATTAAGCCTTTTTATTTATTTTTTTTTTAACCTTAGATATATGCTGAATTTTACAAGTGGAACACAGAACACATCGTGATGTCCACTGGCAACTGCAGCTGCAGTCAGGTATCTAAGGGAGGGATGAACATGGGTCTCCTCCCACTATTGGCAGCTCTCTTGGAGCTCCCTCACTGTGTCCAGTTTCACGTCTCTGGTGTATCAGTGCTGGTTGCTAGTTATCTTTATGGTGCTACTGTTCCCACCTGAGAAAGCCAACTGAGGAGATGTCACATGAGATGAGATATTGGGGTTATAGCATTAATTTTGTGATAGGGATGCTGACAGCATTGAAATGGTTGGAATATCAAGAATAGAAAATAAGGAAAATTATCTAAGAGATTACTAGAGTCAGGCACGATCCACTCATATGAAGCACCATTGCCCAGATTCCTAGTGGCACATTAGCGATGACTTTTTGCAAATTCGTAACTTGAAGCTCAACTGCAATAGGACACAATGTAAATACAGAGTTTACAATGAGCAGAAATACATACTACAATGCTGCTAATGGCTTTCTGGTGAGAAAATTTGACACAGATTCAAGAACTTCCATTGCCAATATGAGCTTTTGATTTAGCATCAAAGCCATAGCAAAGACTTGCTTGTTCGATGTGGCTCTTAACCATTAGCATTGTTCATGATTATAAGAAGCAGGGGAGCAAAGTACAAGATGCAGTTATGATGGAGTGCCCTTATTGAAAATTACAAGCTGCATTGCTCTTAAAACAAAGGAATCAAGACACAACAGATTTTAAGCCATTTTCTTGTCTGGGCACTCTTAGCTCATTTTGGTGTTTATTAGTATAGGGGATAAGGAGTCCTCCCAGCACAAATCAGGAAGTTCACCCATGTTCATCATGACATCCAAGAGCCTGAGTGTTCTTAGTTTTCCATGGATTAAAAGAGTAAAAGCATCCTTCTCCTGTTGTCCTTGGATTCTCTGTGTGGATCAGGTACTTTCAGTCTTTACAGGAAGGATCTTGTTAAAGTACTAGAGACTTCCAAAAGATGAGAAGAGAGGCTTTCATTTTTGTTGTGTGGTCTTGCAGACTTTCTTTGTGCATAGTGCAAAGCTCTCAGGGGGTAAGGTATCCCATTGTCCAGAGGTAACTTAACATTTCATAGGGAGTTTAGCAGACACGGTAGTTATTGCAGTGTTTGCTATACTCTGACACTCTCATTTAGGCTACCTTCAAATCTTCAGGCACTTTTAAATGTCTGAGATTTTATTTCACAGGCAGTATTTTCCCAGAAGTTTAGTTTTTTCCTTTTTTTTTTTTTAAGGAAAACTTGAGTAGCTGCATATTAATCATTACTGAGATTGAAGAAAGTCTGAACTAGATGAGAAGGAGCAAGTGCCGGTCATTTTCTTGTGACCACCTTCAAAAGCCTCTACAATCAAAACAGGTGAAGACTAAAATTGTTCATGTTGTCCAGAATCACCTTTGATTCAGCAGGACATCAGCTTGACGTCGAGAAGAGGTGGATCACAAGGTAAGGAATATCTCACAGCAGTGCTTGTTAGCTAATAAATGTAATGTAGAAGGCAGCTTATATCCAGGATTTGTGTGTGTGACTGCAATTTAGTTCCTGAATGAAAAAAACATGCAATTTAAAATTAGTAGGAAAAACTGGAGTTAGACAAGGGTTTCTTTTCAAGTAGCAGTATGTACTTGATGTATACATATTATAGGTAGGCCTGGGGACAGGTTTGTGAGGCCTCCCAGCTTGGAAAGACCATTCTGTTGTGGTGGAAGAGTATCTGCCCTGAGACCATCGCCCCTGCAACCCAGGAAGCACAACTGCTATGAAACATCCAGGCTTTTTCCTTTGACTCACATGTATCTCTGATTCAGTAGGCTTGGCACTGCTCTCTGCATTTAAACTCTTGTAAGCTCAAATTGAAAAAGTCAATAGTATTTTGTAACCTCATTGTAGATTTATTGAAGCCTCCATCGTCTCTTCTGCTGTCTCCCTGCAAAAATTTCAAAGGCTAAATTGCTCTTTTATAGACTATATATTAATCTCTCAGTCAATTACTATTTCTATAATATTCTACCACTATTACTCCTTAGTTCATCTTCTTGATCTTAAGGTAGGACTCAATGCTCAACATAGCCAAATTTATTTTAAACACTTGAAAAAGTTCGCCTAGATACTCTCCATCCTTCTGTGACAGCTCATTATAATGACACCATGGATTATTATGGTTGTACTTGAAGCTTGCGTATTTCTTCTTCAGTTTTCCCCAAATGTTTGAAGAAACATCAGCTGGTATTAGGTAACTTAGCTTGATTCCTGTTTTCTTATTCATGCTGAGGAGCAGCTTAATGTGGAAATAACTCCTGTTTTTATTAGGATTGTTTGTGAGGTTATTAATCTACAAAACAGCATGTGGCAGGAAACAAAAGTACACTTTGTCTGATCGATGTGTTCGGACACTTCCTCTTTGACACAGTCCAGCCATACCCTGAGACCTTCGAGGGCCATCCCATTCCAGATGTGCCCGCTGGCCAGCCTCCATCTCCCTGTTTGGATAAGGCTCAGGTTCCTTTCCCTCCCCTGTTTCCATGGGAAGGAAACATGAGTGAATAGACTGATAGGAAGAGAGCCACGTCATGCTCCAGCTGATTCCTCAGTCCAGGTAATTGGAGCAACATCATTATGAGAGGCTTGTCTGCAGCCCAGGAACAGCCCAAGTACTGAAGTGCCTCTTTACTGAAGTCTGTGGATTTTTATTTCCTAGACTATGCTGTGAGGGCAGCTCATGTGTCTAAAAACATGTTAAAACCTGGTATATGCCTTTAAAAGCATCAATTCCTGTTGGCCATCTCTCAGGTTTCAGCACTGCTGAGCACTGAGAAGTCATTATGTGATGGGACTGCTCAAAACTGCTGATCCAGTTATCTTATATTGGATACTCATAAGTTGACGAAGATACATGTTAAACTGATGGTTTTGGGAAGCTTGACTCTGTTTCAGGCAGAAACATCATGCTGTAACCAGAAGCTATCAATCATGCTTCGCTTTTTTTGGAAGACTAGTACCCTTAATCTTAATGGTTGTTACAGAAGCTTCTTTTTAAAAGACCTTATTTTTCTCTTATGTTTTCTGCAATATCTGCCTCCCCTCTGATCTGTGTACACAAAGCCTGTGATAACTTTGAGGGAGATTGTAGGAAGAAAGGGGAAAGAAGCAGGAAAATACTTAGAAGAATGATGTAGGAGCTTGATTTCCAAATGAACAGCAAAAACCAGTGTCAGCTCTGAGCACAAGACCCCTTAATGCCTCCAGCTTGTAAGCCTGAGGGGACTGTGCCCGCTTCTTCCTCTGATGACGATGTCTAGCTCTTGACAGCCCCAAAGCTCCTTTGCTGTGAAACTCTTCCATCTTCTCATACTGGTTTGTTTTCTTTAAAACAGGATGAAGTGGATAAAAAAATGAAATTTGTAATCTCCCACTCAGTTTGTCTTAACAAACTGGTTTGAAATACCATTTATCCGGAGATGCTCCTGATGTAAACCAATGAGTTTGAATTTTTCTGAATTTCTTTTGTCTTAATTATCCATTTTTCAAATTACAAGAATGCGAAGACCACTATCATAGTCCACCACCTTTTTGGGGAAAAAAATGCTACAGGAGACCTCTTTTTTTTCCTGGAACTAGAACACTGAGATTTCTCAATCACCTGTTCTGATCTGATATTGATTTCCTTTAGTATTTCTTCTTCCTCCTTAGGGAAATAAAGCTGTTTCTGGTATCTATCAGCCAGTCTTCCCTTTGATAAAAAGAATTCATATAATTCTTAAGTAATGCTAAATCTTCTGTCAACAAATTAGTCTTGTCATCAGCCATAAGGGGCCTCATGATCTTCTTGGTGACCTCTTGCTTCTAAAATACTTGAGAAAAAATCCACACATAATAACTCCTGGTATTTCTGTAATGTTTGTTCTTTTATTTACAACTTTTTATTCTGGTGTGAAGTACATTGGTTAGGGTTGTTTGGTTTTGGTTTTGGTTTTTCTCAGAACAAAACAGGAAACTTTAAAAAATATTCTGTTTGTAAGTATGATGGCAGAGGCTTAAGATAGCAAATGAATATATGTGTAAGGTTAATTCAATATGTGCAGGTTAATTCAGTAAAATCAATAGTTTAGTGACCAGAGTGCTCATTGGAAATCTATGAGTGGTACAGGATATGGGATCAAGTTTCTGCCTTTGTCCCATTCCAGATAGATGCCCAAATCACTAGATTATGTGATCAGTCTATCTTTTTCTAGTCAAATAATTTATTTTCCAAAGTTCCTCTCCAGCAGAATTTATCCAAAGTTCCTCTCCAGTAGAGAGAAATCAGGGTTAATACCTTCCCACAATTCATACAAACGCCGCAACTGTTGCGTTATTAGCTGTTCTTTCTACGTGCTTTGACCAAAACTTTATTCAACAGCTATCTTTACATGATTAAAAAAAGTTTTTGACACTTTCTGACACACAATAGTTCAATTGAAAAATGTAACATTTTTCCAGCCTCACCCCATCACATGACATCACTGAATATTTTGCTGCTTATATTTAGTAAGCTCGGGACTTCAATTTTATTATTTAAGATTTTTTGTTGTGAATTGCTTTGCATGGTTGAAGGCATAAATACGAAGAACAGGCTCCATGACCAGAGTTCATGACAGTGCTGTATTGTACTCCTCATCTTGTTAGCATTAATTGCATTTTTATTTTTTTCTCCAATTCCATATTTACTGAACTGCTACTCCATACATCATTCAAACTCTCATGTTTAAAACATGACCTTTTCACATGCAGCATTTTCCTCTCTCTTTTTCATTATTTTTAACATTATTTGTTATTTTTCACCATTGCATTTTCCATGAAAAAGTACTGTTTGCTTCTAGTTAACATTTAACTGGAACTGTCATACCTAATGCTTTAGTAATCCCCAAGTGCACTGTATTGCCCTGAAGCTGCTTAAACTCAGGCCTTATGCTGTTGCAAGAGTACTTCTGTCAGGATTTCCAGATTTTCAGTGGTGTGGGTTTGCAGATTTACCTCTTCATCTCCAACATGTGTCCAGCTGATTCTTAAAAACTCTGTCAAAAATTGCTATCATTTCACAAATTATAAAGGAAAACACAGCTTTATACCATGTGCTCAAAGCTATTGCTTGATTTATTTCTTCCACTTAATGTGCCCCAGATTATATCCAATGCCTCAATACTCCCATTTCTACTTAGTTTTCTGTCTCCTTTCAAAACCATATTAGTTTATTGTTGCCCCCTGCTCAGTTCCATCTACCATCTTACTTCCTTTTACTCAGGTTTTGAACCTTGGTAATTGCAACCAGCTGGTAATGTCTCCTGAGGTTCCTGCCTCAGTAAATTTTGCTTCCATTTAGCACCTGGATACATTCTTTGCCCTGCCCACTCTCTGAAGAGCAGAGATTTGAAACGGACAGGACGTGAGAAAAACTACTGCACTTCGCTGTCTCTTGAAGTGGAAGTTTTCATGACCAAAATTAAATGCAAAGCAATTGTATTGTGCACTCTGTATACAACATCAGACACGGATCAGAATGATATTTTCTTGTCAGACATTTCCTCCTTTCTGAAGACACCATGTCGGCAGGTTCAGTTTTCCAGAGTTTTGCCCCAAACAAGCAATCAGTTTCTGGAGAAGAGGAGAGGCTGGAAATGCTGCATGTGAAAGACCACCTGCCCTGGTTCTCCTGAGAGCTCCTGCCCTCTGCCCTGTCCCACAATGATAAGGTGTACTGGGTGTTGATAGGGAAAAGGGCAAGACATGCAAGGAGGAGGTAGCACTCAGCACTGTGCAGACTTTGCTGGCAGAGGTGGCCTCACAGGTATGTTAGTGGGAGGAGAGGCATTTCCAGACTCGTGGTGGGTTTCAGATGTTGGAACCTTTCCCTAGTGCAATGGCTTTTACCGAGCAGCTCAGGATTGCTCGCGATGCAGCCAGTTACAGGCACGAAAGGGCTGTGGGCTTTTTTCTGGAGGACTTTGATGGCTGATACAGATAATACAGCGTCTGCTCAGGTGCAATTCACATGGAGGCATGCTGAGACAGCATGCTCTGGAGGGTATGTATGGTGCAGGTGGTTAGCAGGAAGGTCATCTAGATGTAGATGTAGTGAAATTTGAGCCAGCAAAAGACCATTTGCCTAATAAAATCCTCTGGAAGAGGTGAGCACTCAACACAAAACGGTGTTTATATTTTGTTGTTGTAGCGTAGTCTAGAGAGTAATTACATTTTATGGGGTTAATGTGTATCAAGGATCTCACTAAAGGTCCAATAACAGTGTTTATAGCTGTCAAGTATATTGACTGAAAACGTTGATTGCCATCTCCAGCACTACCGAGCCACTCGGGGTCTCTAGTCAAATCATTATGGACAAGGTGCGCAACGATCTCAAATGCTTGGCAGCTTCCCGGTGGAGAAGGGGCATTTTCCCCTTTTCAAGCTGATTAGCATTAGACCTGTGGCTTGGGTATGGACCTGAGGAGCTCCTTCGGTTAACAGTTGCTGTCTCATCCACAAGAGCTGAGCTCTATGAACATCCTTTCAGATAAATAATATTTTGAAAGCATATGAATGTTTACACAGAGCAAAAGGAAGAGATGCAAACATTGTAAAGGGAGTTTGTGACTCCTGTTTCTGGAAAGCTGTGCTCGGATTTTGCAGTATTTGCCCTGCTCTGATTGTGCTTCAATATTTCAGTGTGGGGAAAATAACTCCAATGTAGGAATGCAACACTCAAGTGCTCTTTCCACAACATAGACACATGCACATACATATAATATAAATGAAACTTTACTTTTTATTACGGGAAAATACATTGTTGGCAGCTTACATTGGGAAGTAACTGGGAGAAAATAGCTCTCTTTAAGAAAAGTAAGTAAAGTAGGTGCAGGCAGTGACTTTAAATTGGACATTAAACTAATCCAGGGCTATACTTTAATAAAGGCTAGTGCTGGGAATTCTTATGGATTTTCTAGCTCATTGCTGGGATGACAGAGAAATACAATAAATGTTCTATTACTTACACAAGCTGCTGGTTTTCAGAAAATTAGTCACCGGTGACCTTTTACCCTTTGTCTTGCTCTCTTTCTCAGTAAAAGTACCTGATCAGAATCAAATGCAGCCCTGGTGTATGATGGCATCCCTGCAGGCTGCGCAGGGTTGCTCTCCTTTGGTGTGAGTACCACTCAGCGTAGCGTAAGACAGACTTATTTTTCTCATTGTGTAACTATAATATTGAGGGGGTGGGAGGTGAGAATGAAGGGAGAAAGGAAGAAAATAATTTTTGCATCATTGGTTGTTATTTGTAACTGTAGAAGGAAACAAAGATGCAATTCTACATTTCTTACTAAAGACTGAAGACCAAACTACAAAACATAAGCAATAAAACTGTTCAGAATTGATATTTGAGAACTGTGATATGGCTTGGTGATATCTCCAGCCTCACAAAGCACATACCTTTGTGTTTGGTTAATATTTTTTCTTTTCCCTGAGTGTCAAAATGTGGTGTTTGTGTTCTCTACAATGAGGCACGGACTTTTGCTGAGGGGGAGGGGACTATATTACTTGGTGTGTACCAGCCCTTTGGTAGAATTATATTGATTAGTTTTCCAGTTAGCAGTGAGACCTCCTTCTGACCCTATTTTCAGGGTCAGTAGATCATAATGCAGAAGCTCTAAGAGACCAGCGTCCCTCCCCATATTGCTTTTTGAAGAGTGTATGGACCAGAAAATCATCATTTTATAGATATAAAAGTATATATATATAATTTGTGTGTATATATTTATAATATATTTGTACAAAAGTAGTGGGCTGAATTTGGCTCTGCAAATGCAGGTGTAAGTTATATATCAATTGTAATAACATTGTGAAAAGGAATTACATCCATCCTCTAGTACACAGCTTTAAAAGTGATTTTTTTCCTAAGCTGTTGGGTTTTTGAAATAGAAAAGAAATACCTCATGATTCAGCACAGCAAGGACAGATGTGTCTTTGTTAAAGAGGAACATGCATCTATATTTGAAATTGAACTGTTTTTCTGAGATATTTAGTCCGAGAGCTATCAGACATGAACACATAAAACAAAGAGCTACAAGCTCGGTTGCATTATAGGCACTCTGAGGATGTCCCATGAGCAATCTGTTGGCTTCCATCTTGTATTATATGTCAACCATACATACCTCTAATTAAACAAGAAATCATTTGTCAAAACTTGCTTCACTTTTCATATCCAACATTTTCCATGGCAGGTGTATAACAGACAAAGAACAAGGACAACATGAAATACCTAAAGAATGCTTTCAGTTGCTATTTTTAATTGCTATTTGAAGCTTACATTTGAAATCCTTGGTCCTGTAAAAGGATAAGGACTGGAGTCAAGGACTCAAATATCCTCGCCCTGACACCAGGACCTTGCAGAATGCTTTTGAACTCTGGTGCTCCCCAAGTGTGCTGTAACTGTAGGAGACAGCGCTACTGCCCCAGTAAAAGCCAGGCTGTTCTTTTCATATTAAGAAAAAGGAGCTTGACTTCCAGCAGCTGCTGCCCCTGGTTTCCTGTATTTCCTTAATTGAACTACAGACTGCAAGAAGCTAATTAATATATTCCATGTTAGTTGTGAAACCACCATCTGGGGAAAAATATGACTGGGAGTAACTACACGGAGAAAAAAGTGAGGCAACATGGTACAGGGCACAAAGTCTCCCCTATACCCATCTGGCCCTAGACTGAAGACACTACCTTGGCTGGTCAGGAGGCAACATTTTACCTGCAGCTCTGTTGCTGAAATGTCCTTCTTGGGGTTATCAGTTATCACAAGCTCCTGAGGCTTGTGGTAAAATCAGCTTCCCAACTCTTGGCCCGCACTTTTCACTCAGCAAAGATTCAACAGGCCTTGCAGAGAGTACGCCAACATAGCGACTTGCCTACTGCTGCCTGGACAGTGGTGTGTAGGAACTGATTAGTGAATAGACACTGCTCTCACATGGGTTTTTCAATTGTATTCAGATTTTAGAGTGATCCAACAGAGATGGCAAAACAAATATCCATGCACCATCTCTTTAGTGCCTTATCTCATATTTTGACAAGTCTATGATTTGACCCTCCTATCTAATATGAAACTCTTAGATTTGAAACTGAGACATGATGCCATATCTTTTTCTCATAACAATATGGCACAGGATTTCAGCATTCTGGTTTATGAACATGAAGTGCTCATAAACCCACCCTTAAGTGGCAAAGATTTTCGTCTCCACTTGTTTCTCTGCTGAAACAAAGGCAGATTATTCTTCTTCCTACCAGTATCTTAACATACCTGGTTTCTTCTAGAAGATTTTTTAGTATTCCTAAAGTTTCCTAGTAATGGCTAAACAATTACTATTGTGGCCTCCCTGCACCTGCGTGCTAATCAGATCAAATAACTTCCAAAGAGAGTCAGATTTGTAACAGAAGTGAGCTGACTCCAAAGGACGTGGGTGCTGTAGCAAGCAGCTGGTCTTTCTCCAAATATTCTGGAGCACAGGTATCACCGAGCAGGCTGTCATTACATCCAGCACGTGCGCCATCAGTGTTGAAAACAGGCAAACAGCTGCTAGGTGGATAAGAGTGACCATATTCCATGCACACACGCTGCTTCATTTCTTCACCAGCTGGTATTTGAGGGACTCCTCCCTCTC
The DNA here is from genome assembly GCF_037038585.1 of Patagioenas fasciata. Classification (NCBI taxonomy): domain Eukaryota; kingdom Metazoa; phylum Chordata; class Aves; order Columbiformes; family Columbidae; genus Patagioenas; species Patagioenas fasciata. Next base: position 73,111,300 of record NC_092523.1, on the reverse strand, counting down.
ATGATGGTCGATAGCCCATAGTGTGTCATGGCGTGCATTTATATGGCCATAGTCACTTATAAAAACTATGTAATTTTCTGATGTGTTCCTCTGCTACATTTTTCTCTCAAGGGATCATGCAAATATTAATGAAAAAATTAATTTACCCTTTCTGACTCTATGTCTGTTATCAGTAAGGAATTATTCAAAGCTTGTCCTTGTCATGTTGACTGCATTAGTTCACAAAATTTTGGTTTAACATCTCTAGCACAGAGCGTTTTTCTTTCTTTTCATGTCAATGGCTTGTGAACCATTTGACTAACTGGTCACTCAATTGCTATCAAGTAGTGATCACTCTGGTGGAAGGCGAGAGGCCCTGGCAGCCTGTGCCTCGGGAAGGGTGACACTTTCTGTCCCAGGGTCATGCTGGCTGAGCTCACGCTGCAGCTGGCACAGCTGGGTAAGAGCTTCTGGTTACTGCATTGAAGCATGTGAAATCAGAAATTCATGCGAAGCTCTCCTAATAAAAAAGATAAGGCAGCCAATCATCTTCATAGGCAACTAAAAAAAACAAAGTGAGTGGTATTTCTTACCCTACTTGAGGTCAATTATCTCACTTGACTTCATTTAATCTTCCTCTTGTGATAAGCCTTCCTGGAGCTTTGGTTAATTTTGCTCATAATTTATCTTAAAACCTAACATTGCTTCATTTTTTCAGTTTCAGCAAAAACATTCTTCCTTAAGGGCCGTATGTATGTTAATAAAGATGTAAAGGAATGGTTCTAACACGCTGAATTATGAAAAGAGCAAAACATTCCTTTTTCCTTTAAGGGAAAATGCATTTTGTTTTGTTTTGCTGTTCATCAGTCAAAACAAACAAAAAAAAAGGAAAAAAAAGCGACTAAGAGGGTAATAGCCAATCTCCCTTTCTTCCTTTGCCATACGTCTTTTGCCCACTCCCATAGGGCAGTTATGATAAATTTGATAAATGGTAATGAGACAAGGAAGAACATGCCTGTCAGTGGCAGCATGAAGGTTTAAGTCACTTAATGTAGCCACTTTAGCACTGACTGTTCTTTGACTGCACATCAACTATACACTGTCCTGCATCATCTTTTACCTGCACAGGTGCAGACCAGGACCCACCACAGGTGTAAGACAAAAGTTTAGCCTCGGTAACATGTTCTTGCTGGTATCTCTCTGCTGTTCACAAAGGATAATCCAGAGCAGAAGTCTAATACTGGGTGTTTCAGTTGTCTGTTTGGAGGAATCCCTCTTGCTCCAGCATTTGTATTGGACATCAGGCTCTCTGGGCAAAAATTGACCTTTTTGATGAATCTTCATTAGGTGAAAGTTTAGTATGATGAGTATTTTTTTTTTCTACTTTTTAGCCTACAACATTTCATTGCTTTATTTCAATTATTGGAATTTAATGATTGCTATCTGAATGAGAGAGCATAGTTGCTGCTGTGTAAGGACAGGCTTTTTTATCATAAATTCCCAGTAACAAATTCTTTCTTCACCTTTCTCTGTTCTCTAACTCTGTAGATAATAGAGTGGCAATTATGGTTATTTAGGACCTAAGCCTGAAAACCCTTAATCATGTGGGTATTCATTGCACCCACAGTCTACCTGTTTCATTGATCGTGCTAGTTTATTTTTGGTAGGATCAAGTGGGCGATTATAAAACAAGTAAAAACCACGGAAAGGTGACAGAGCCAATTTAGAGTACAGAAAAGCACTTACATCCCATGCCTCGTGGCTCTTACCCCAAGCAAGAGATAGTCAATCGTAATCATTAAAAAGAGTTAGTCCTTCCAAGGCCTGAAATTACATATTTTTTTTTACTTCAGGGGTATTTCCTGCTGTTCCTTATGCTGACACGTGTGCTGAGCCTTTTGCTGGTGAGTCTCATGGGGCTGGATCCTGCCAGCAGCAGCGCAGGGGCCATTGCTGCAGCCCCCAGAACATGTGTTAAATCACCTGGGCTGACCAAGCACAGGGTCAGGCTCAAGCTGCTTCACTCCTGCTGGGGACCTTTGTTTGAATTTTTAATCCAGAAACAGTCTCCTCTAGCCCAGCCATTCTCATGCTTCTCCCTATCAGCAAGGTGGCTTTATCCACTTTTTGCTTTGTTTCCACTTGACCTTTTTGGAGAGGATCGAAAGCTCAGACCCCTCTGTCGGATAGAGTCAGTAGAGGCTGGAGTAGGGGGAGTTCATCTGCTGCCAAATCCTGTCCAAGCAGGGTTTTCCTCCCCTCAGAGCTTCTCCTAGCTGAGGGAAAGAGGGTACAGGACACCCCACATGCGAAGGGACCCCCTTAGTCCTTCCCAGTGCTACCTCGGGGAGCAAAACCTTTCCAAAGATGGGTGGGGAGGGCTGGGACCTTTCCTGGGAGCACAGGTGGCTCCGGCCAGGGGATGCCACGGCTCCGGTCTCTGCTCCACAGGGAGAAGGGACCCAGCTGGTGGCCCCGAGGGGGACTTGTGGGGCTGCCAGCTCAACACCCAGCTTTGTGCAAGATGGATTAGGCAAGGAGGCATGAGGGTGTACTAACCAAGCAGAATTAGGAACGGGTCCTGGCCAGAAAAGCAAGGATTTTGAACCTAAATCACAATTCAAACTTTCCCAAAGAGAATGTTTAGATTCAGGGCCATCTCTTAAAATAAATAATGAATAAATAAGGTCCCGTATAGATTTCTAACTATGTCACTTTATTAACACTATAGATTTTTCAAACGCGGAGGGGCTGTAAGAATTACATATACATTTCATTAGTAGGGAATTTATGACTACAAGATTGCACTTAAGGTTTGTGCTAACGCTTTATGTACCCTTTTGACCTGGTCCCTTTACTATATTCTGCCCCAATATTATTTTTCATAAGTCAGGAAACGTTTTCCATATGTTTTGCAGCATTATCCAAAGGGAGTTTGCAGCTGTACTGTTCATACTTTGTCATGTTCGTTCTGACTGAAGTGCAGACCCCTCCTAGTGACTACCCATCTGAAAGATCATAACAAAGCATTTTTGGCACATTATGGTTCTACTTTTGTGTCAAGCCTCCCCCACGGAACAAAATTGTTTCACAGTTTTTATTAAAATTTACTATAAATGAACAGCTGAAAAAATAAACAGAAAAGTCTGTGTGTATCTTATTTACTGTCATCACAAAAAGAATATCTGTGCTGGAACATTATAACATAACCTAACAGCCAAAACTAACTTACAGAAATAAGCAGAGACATTAGAAAGGTTGAAGGCCACAGGAGTTCATTATTTTCAGTAAGCTTAAAAGGCAACAAAGGGGGTGGGGGAGAAGAAAAAAATGGCTGAAGGAAAGTTATGAAGGTACATGGGAGCAGGGGAACTGTAGGAGGGGAGAACTGAACCAGGAACCTCTGTGGCACCAGGCAAAAAAGGGGATGAATGCAGTAATACCTTAGTTACTGTGCGTTTCTGCAGCAAAGTCTCCATGTTTAGCTTTCCTTTGGAAAAATGGAATATATTGACCTGAAAGCTCTAAATAAAAACCCGTCTGCGAGTTATTTCAGCTGATTGTGACTCTCCGCTGCTGGGTAGCGATATCTGAGCTCTGATAACACAAGTTGTTCTGTGGGGGACATGAGTTTGCTCCTCCAGGCTGACTTTCAGGAATGGTGTTTAGAATTAAAATGCAGTTATTTGGGGAAGATTTGTACTGATGTGTTGTGGTCGAGAGGTGGTCTCAGAAGCTGCACATCCCCGACGGCTTCTGTGCCTTCTTGTGCTCGTGTGTGTTTTCACCAAATCTGAATTTGATCTTCTTGATGCACTTTAGTGAAAAGAGGTTTCTAATCATAACTGGAAGAAGATATAGCCAAGGAATCAGTTTTAGTAAATCCCATTGAACTCTGTCATGGCAGAGAGACAGTATAAATGCTCCCCTTAAGTCTGCTAATGAAATGCCTGGCAAAGCCAAAAAGGGCAAAGAAAAAATAGAAATCACAGCTGCAATATCAGCTTGAATAATAGAGCTAGGAACCGGGGAGTAATAAAAGATGAGCAAGAGGTCAGAAATAACACAATATGAAGGCAAAAGGAAGGAGCGGAATGCTTTCCAAAAAGCGAGGCAGAGAAGGAAAAAAAAAAAGGTGCTATGGGTCCCAAGAAATGCTGACATGAAACAATTTGAAAAAGGAAAACTAAAAAATACTGTGAAGCCAACAGTTAATTAACTACATGAATTTCATTGATTGTAATTTTAAACTCTTTTCAGCTTGATGCTGGGCTTATTACCCATAGAATCTGTGCTAGAGGCCAGGTCATCCACAAGAAGTCCGTGAAACGGGTCTGAAGAGACATTTAACTTATTTGTGATACCGAGTACTATTGTGAAGTCTCAACCACCTTTTTTCCTTTCTTTTTCTCCTGTTCAGGAATTTTGGCACACAACTTTCGATTTACTTGAGCCATAATCCCTTTGCTGAGAAATAACTGGCTGTGTTAATTTTAGAGATTTTTTTCATCATTGAGTGTAAAGATGAAGGAGCAGCCTTGGGCACCTGTTCCCGCTCCCAGGGTGATGAGGATGGGAAGGAGCCAAGGGGCACCCAGCAGAAACCCCCTGGAAATACAGGTAGTTTTAGGACTGTATAAATGTAACTACTCCATTTGAAGGCAACCACGAGGCTGATGTAGCCCCCGATGAAAATGAGATTGACACCCTTTTTTTTTTCAACTTCGTTAGTGGATTTTATTTCATTTTCTGTGATCAGCTAATAATTTCTTCATATTTAATCTGCAATTGTAACTCAAGTTTTGGTGCTTGGGAAGGACAAAAGCATAGAACTTAAGGTATTATTTTAAGGTAGAGGTCAGAAACTATAAGGAAGTTATTCCTGAAGCATTCACTTTTCAGTGGGAATGTACCCATGAAGGCCATTACAGAGAAGGACGAAAGGTAGAAATCTTCCAGGCTTGAGTCTTAAAATGAAAAGTTACACAAAATATTTTAGAAATGTGTGCATTGATATATATGCATTATACTATCTGATTGTGATCTGCTATTCAAACATATCGTTTTGGCATACCAAAATTATCAATTTTAAACCAAATTTCAGATTCCATCAGCAGATACCTCTGTTGTGGCATAAGCAGGACAACTGGACAATCCTCCACATGCTGCAGTTCTTGAATTAAAATATCTGAAATTCAGCCAGGGTGCTACATAAACATGTAAGTGTATTCATGGACAGGCACAGTCACTGACCCGTCTGCCTGCACCCCTGGCCACGGCTGAGGAGGATGGAGCTGGCCCCACACCACTCTGCCTTGCCTGTAGCCCAGGAGCTGGGCTTGCTGTGAGGCTCAACATTTTGTGTGTCTTCTGCCTACGTGCTGGTGTGCAACACTGGTTTGCATTTTCCTGATTAAATAAACAGCATTGGATGTACAGGCTGCCTGGTACCTGGCCATACCTTGGTGCAAATTAAAAACCACTAATGACGTATTGGCTGATGATATTGTCTCCTCAGCCTTGGGGAAATAGCTGGAGAAGAAAAATGGGTTAAAACAGAAATGTCTTATTGCGATAGCTATTTCTGGAAAGAGAGGGGCAGGAGGGCTCCTGGTGTAGGTAAATGCCGTATCGTTCCAACAGAGATGAAAAAAAACCCCTGTGAAGTGACTGTTCCAGATAACAGCAGCTGTCATGAGTTTTACACTGTATTACCTATGCTTTTCCACAGGGAACATACTGTTCCTTTTCCCCTTGCTACCCATATACATTCATTTAATCCCAGGCAACTACAAATATACATTTAGGCGAAAGCCACTAATTGTTCTGGGAAAGAGGGAAGATTTGCCCTTTAGGTAATTTTGTGTTCTCTTTATTATGAGCCCTCTTTGCATTTAATTAGTGCAAATTGCTGTGGTTTTGCACTGGTTAGCTAAGTTAAATGTTTGAAATGTTTGAGACAGGGACTATAAAAAGTATGAAGCTTTGTTTTTCTCATCTAGAATGCTTTGCAGCTGACCATTTGTGAATTTGTCCCTTCTGGGTTTTTTTTGGAGGGGGGGGGAGGGATGTTTGTTTGTTTGGGGGAGTATTTGGTTTTGGTTTTCTTTTGTTTGGGTTTTTTTGTTTGTTTGTTTTGCAATAGCAAGGACTGATCTAAAAAAGCTTAATTTCACTTTCTGTGAATAAACTGCAAAACTCACAGGTGCAAAGCCAGGCTACCACACATGCTACTGTCTGTTCTGTCTTGTGTTATTACAGTTATCCTGTGCTTTTTTTCTGTCTCTCAGGATAAACGCTTACACATGTAAAACTTTAACATACCTATAAAATACTGATATGTTGTATGCAACTCTGAATGCTATCGAAGTTTAAATCTCAATAAAGTGCTTTAAAATCAAATCATCATGCGTTTCAAGAAGCTCTGCCAAACTAGGTCCTGGTATTTTTTCTACCCCCTAATAACAACCACGTGGCTTTTGGTGGTCCCCTGCCTCCCCAGAGTGCTCACTGCTGGGCACCAGCAGGCACGGTCCCATTGTGACACAGCATGAAGATGCTCAAAGAACATGAATTGCTGGTGAGATGTGTTTCTTTTACACCTGAAAAAGCCTTTTAAGTAAAGATTTGCAGATAGCTTCGCTACTGTTAAAAAAAAGCTCCTCAGCTTTAAATGGGTGAAGGGAAAAGTAGGTGTTCTTATATATGAATACAATTTGTGAGTGACTGGGAAACGCAGGGATGGTTTCTCCTGTAGGGTTTGTGGTAACTTGGAAGTAGGTTACCAGAGAGCTGATGTGCCAGAGTAGGTGTCAGGTCCATACCTGTTTCTAAAGAGACAGACAGCCTTTAAAAACCTATTAGCTGCAGAAATCTTATTGTTGAATGCTAAGCATGCCGTGAAATGCAATTAAAAAGGAAAGGCAAAATTGCCCTGAAAATCTTGAGCCAAAAAGGGATGGAAAAAAGAAAAGTTTACTTAGTGGTTATGAGTCAACGCATTGTGTATGAACAAAAGCATAAGAGACCTTTATTAGATTAGAAAAATCTGACATGAGTTTGAGACTTAGACTCTAAATAATAATCTGAAAGCAAACACAAAATCTGATTTTTTAAAAAGTATTTTTCATTGCTTTGATGTGAATAATTTTAAAATTAAGGAACAAAAATCTTTTCTGTTCTCAAATTGGTTAAATAAATAACTGATCAATGCAAATTATCAGAAAACTATTTAGATGTTTCATTATCTTTGCATGACCAATGTGTGTTACAGAATGTTGTTAAAATTGTGTTTTCTATTTTAGTAGATATGGACTGATTTTCACAATTAATAAAGAGCAGTTTCTAGTTAATATAAACATATTTAAAAGCAATCAGAACAATAAGAAAAGGTACGGTGAACAGAGTACACCTATAAGCCTGTCACATCTGAAAACCATGTTGCATGTCCTGTATGTTTATGAAAGCAAGTAGATAAGATGGAAAGCTATTTTTTTCTCCCTATTTTCGTGTATTTATTTGAAGAAGGGTAAAATCTGGAATTGTATATTTAATTTAAAAGCCTGATACCATCAACTTTACACAGCCTGGATGTCCATGACTCAGTGTCAGAGCCAACACATAAAAAGGACCATTTGATAGATGAGAACCAGACTGAAGGAAAAAAGCTTTTCCTATGTATGAGAATTTGTCAGACTTCTCTGTTGCTTTCTTTCAGCTCAAGATGTGCAAGCTCTGCAAGTGAAGAGTGAAGTTAGTATGGGAAGAGAGGGAGAAGAGGATGCTGATATCTGACAAGCAGCAAGTCTTTGCTTTTTCACTAGGTGTGCAATCTCAACACTGGGATCATCAGGTGCAATTGTTCAGGGTGCTGGTTTAACCAGATGTTTAAAACACTCTCTCTTCATCTGATCACAGACAATGTAATCTCTTAAGCTTTCATGGACTTTTTTCCCATCTGCCAACAAAACAAAAATGGAGCTTCACCATTTTCACATGGTTGATTTTTTTTTTCCCTATCAATAAATAATACAAGATTTATGGAGGATCAGGACAGTAGTAATTATTCCTAGTGAAACAAACTCAGGATTCAATGCTATTTACTGTTTTTTCTTAGGTTTTCTTTCACAGGCAAGAGAGATATCTGCTCTACTCTGAAAAGGCTCATTGCTGTGATCCTGACAGCATCCTGAACATAACATCACATCTGAAAGCAGGCAGTGTGCAAACATACTTATTTTGTTGTGTCGGTTAAGTCCTGAATCTCCAGAAAGTTAGAGATTGTCTGTTTAGGTAAGTTCAGTATTTGACAGCGATAAAATGGAAAGTGATCTTTAGCTCTTGGTGCTGTTTAAAGGAATCTGCTTTGCTGTTTGTCGGGTCTATAAAGTGGAGGATGTGCATGCACTTTCGGCTTCACAAAAGAGAGCATATTTTGTTGTAAATAATTATGATACAGGAGAAAACAGCAAATGCCCTGTTTACTTACTCTTTATCGCTGGAGGATGGCTTGGGGAACTTAAGTGGTTTATGTCTACAGAGCAGGTTTCATGCACATGGAGCTTTACAGTTTGCAGAAACGTTCTGCTCAGCCAACAGATGAATTATTCCCACCATAAAATGGAATAAGGTAGCAATAAACTACTACTGCCTTTGTCTTGGCTTTGTTTCCTCAGTCACTAAACAGGGCAATGAAAGACAAATGGTCTCCATTGGCTTGGGCTGGCTGAAAGAGGGCTGGGAGGGATAGCTGGGAATAGGCAGGTCTGGCAAGGAAAATTGTCTCTGGTTTTAGTTCGTTTAGACCAGAGATCCCGTCTCACAGCACTGAGTACATGGGCAATCATTGTTCTTTCCCTAACTTTAGTGTTCGAATCCCATAGGATAAATCTGGATACATTACTGTGCCCACCAGTATTACAAAAGAGGGTTATCAGTATACATGCTAAGACAAGTTAGGTGGAGAGAACACAAACTATGATTTTTAAAGCTGCATATGCATCTTCTAAGCCTGTTGGAAAATGCTAATATTTTACTTGAACTCTTCAAGCGATTTTCACAGGCAGCCTAAGATCATGAATGAAGCCAGGAATTAACTTACAATATAAGCCTGTAAATTGTTAAGCCAAGGTAGGAGAATGATGTTGTTATGTTACCTTTTTGACATGGGTGCAAACATACCTGTGTATAATGTATTGGGTTTGCACACAGTAAAATATGTTGTGTAATTATTTGGATTACTCTTGCTCTATAGCAGTCAAAGTATTTGTTTTCTATTTTCATAATTAAAGGATAAGCATGTTTAAAAGTACTGTGTGTATTTTCACATCATGAAAAAAACAAAACAAAAGAAGAAAAACCCAAACAAAATAAAAACAAACAAAACCAAACAAAACAAAACAAACAAACAAACATCCCACAAAAGGGATTACAGCTCACAGATTTTTTCCCCCTGGTTAATTCAGTTCCTATAGAAGAGATGATTATTTGCTATCCACATATATTAGGAGCTACAGTCATCCAGAAAAATGAAATGGTTTCCACTCAGTGTCGTAGATTAAGATGGTTTTACTGGGTATTACACATTATAAAATAACCGTGCCTTTTAACAAGCTGGTGATCCTTTAAGGATGTAAAAAGCTGTACCGAAAGTGCTAAAGGAAGATATACAACAGGAAAACCATTGATATTACCTTCCGGATGTTTAAAATGAATGACTGTGCTTACAAATTGTTTATGACCATAATATCTGAAGCTCTGGTGAAAGGATTGTCTGTACTAATTGATTTTATTATGATTATATTTTGCCACTGAGTGACCTTAATTTGTCATTGATGGTACAATTCTCTGGTAGTTCCTCTGGAACTACTACTATGTGTGTTTTATTACTAAAAGCTACAAAAATACACCTTCTTGCAGGGAATTTTTATTTTAACTATTGTTACGGTTTACTTTGAACTAAAGGAAAATGTCATAGAAACCTTTGACATCAAACAAAAAGAAGAAGAGGAAAACCACAGGAACCCTTCAGCGGTTCTCAGAAAAAATGTTCTTCACTTGCATGCACCAGCCCGTTAATTCCTTTTTTTTTTTGTCAAAAAGGTATGTAAAAAATAGGTCTATATTGAAAAAAAATGTAAAATAATTGCTAATTTGTTACAGGTTTGTTGGTTTAATCCCACGTTGTTTATACAAGGCTTTATTGGGAGGAATTTTTGTGTAAAACACATTCAATTAGGCCACTGTAGTCTTCAAGCTTTGACCCAAATCCACAGGAACAATTACTAATTTACAAAAATAATTATCTGTGCTAATATGCTGACCTCACACAGCTTGCTGCTGTTGTTGTGTTGGGGACTTTTTAACATGAGAATATAGAGCAGCAGTCTTAATTTCTAGCCTTAGATGTATAATTTTTTATTAGAGATATGTAAATAAATGTTCTTCTTAACTAAACACAGTTAAGTAGTTGAAGTCCTGTTCGTATTTCTTACACTTCTCCTATCCTCTCCACTCTGCACATACAGCCAGCAATACTTAGTGACTAATGAAACAAATAGCAGCGAGAGTTTGACTTAGCCCACAAAATCAATGAAGTTTATTAAAACCTAAAATTACGGAAAGACACTTTGGCTTGTATTATGTTACTTTGCTTAGTCAAAACAGCTTTTTAACAAAAAATCAAATGTTACAGAAAATCATTATAGAGCAGCATGAGCAATTTGCCTATGTTTTGCAAGAGACTTCTCTACTTCAACATATTTTAAGTAGTTAAATGACTTCAGAGCAAGAAGGAGTGTGGTGGCAAGGATTTCTGGTAGATTGTGTACAATTTCATCAGGTCAAAAATATCAGAAAGTACATTAGAACTGAATTTTCAGGACAGAAATATGTTACTGTGTATTTCTGTAGTGCACGCAAATCACACCTACAGCAACAAGACCAGCTTTAGCAGCAAAGGAAACACTTTACATCTCGTCAAAATATTACAATAGCAGCAAAAACAACAAAAATTACAAAATCTCCCAAAAGAAAGTATGGAAAACAACCCCCAGGCAGCCTGGGAGATCCACGCTGGCATTTGCCCGGTGGGTCAGATGCTGCAGCCCGGCTCTGATACATACCTCAAACTTTGGGAGCTTGACCTGAGCCAGTCCGAGCTCTCTACCGCAGTCATAGCCCAAGTCCGGGTTTCATAAGTCAGGATTTGGGGACAAACCATGCTGGTTCGCCATTTGTCAGTTCTGCTTAAAGCAGGATGAAGAGCTCCCCTGTCCCTCCCTCCTCTTCCTTGATGATGCCTGTGCTATTGCCCTCTTCCCACCTCCCACCAGGGGAGGGATGTTTCTGTGGTTTTCTGCTGATGCCAACTGGATCCCTGTTGCTGACAGACAGAAAAACGCTGTAGTTATTTATATGGTGCTTCCAGAAAGAGCCAGAGGAAAATGCAGGAAAGGTTCCCAGCAGTCATGTCAAAGGAATCCCATTTCCACTCCACAGTAGAAATCAGAGGCCTTTATTTAAACAGATAAAAGGTTCAAAATAATGACGTGGATTTGGGAGGAAATCCAATATGAGCATTAGGACAACAAAATACAACTCCTTTTGCTTCTGCCAGTGTCCTGTAATCAGGAATTTGGTCCTGAGTTTACTTTCAAGGGGATTACAGTTAAAAAATACAGGTGATGGGCTGAGCAACTGTGCCCAGACAGTCTATCAGTAGTTTTCTGACGAGTGGCAGATGTGGGGAAGCCCATCCAAAGGAGCGAGTACAACTGGCTGCAGTGCCTGCCAGCATCCAGATGCTCTTGTTGAGAAAATATCTTTCAAAAGTTTGGCATCTCTGCTCTGAGGCAGTTTGGGGAGCGATGGACTGAACCAATGTGTAAGGACAAATCCATTCTTATCACATATTTTAAAGTAATGTGTAATTGTTTTATTTTCTTGTGGTTTTGTTATTGGCCACATCTGTCCATATCCCTCACACCACTTAAAGACTCAACACAGTTACACACTCAGCCAGATTTTCAGAAGTACTGAGCAGCTTTGATCATACGGCATTTATTTATGGGTGGATTTTCAAAATATCTCACTTCAGTAGGTGTCAATTTTTTTAAAACCTGTCTGTCCTATTCAGGTACTGAAATAAGACCTGAAAATCTGAACTCAGCTGTGATGATTGTGGCACCCCAAAAAACTCTCCCCACACTGTGCAGCAGCCTTGCAAAGCTGTTTGCACACATCGACTTTCCCTCCCGGTCCTTTATCAGTCTCAATAATGTGATAACTTACAACATTTTATTTTCCTATCAGCTAAAATGTTTCTCTGGGGAGGGTAAAACAGGCCCGTTGAATGTTGTGAGGCATATGTAGCACCTTGATCTTGCTTCTGATACTGCTCTGTATGTCATTGTTTTGAGTTTCCTAACTCTCTAGTGCAATAATGATACAACTTGATTAGCCTAGCAGCTGCACTTAGAAAGATGATGTCAGAAGAGAATCTATCACAGCCTTCAAGATGACTAATTTAAACTTTTAGAAAGTTATTTGAGTTTTCCACCATAAATGCACATAGAGAACTTGCTGAAAAGCTTCATCATAGATTTACTTGACATATACTTTGTGCCTCCTGGAAGATAGGAAGACAGAAAGATAAGCTCCTGTTGGATAATTTGTGGAGAATCATTTTGGAAATTTATAACATCATAGTATGGATATTAATTTTTCTCCTTCCTTTCCTCCTCCTCCTTCTTCTTCTTTTCCCTCTTTATCGCTCTCTCTTCCTCTTCCTTTCTCTCTCTCTCTGTCTATTGCACCTGTGTGAATAAAAAAATCTTGCATAACAGGCAACCTGGATAACAAAGATTATTGTTTCTGCGATAAACTAGCAAGGTCCTAACCTTGCAATCCTTACATGAACAAAACTGCACTGAAGTGGTAAAGGAAAGGCTGAGCACTGGATATGTATTATAGAGTATATACACTCTACTTGATTAATAAGAAATCAGTAACTACCATATGCCATACAGACAACAGTGATATATATATACGTGTGTATATATATGAGTGCATGGGCTACCCAACTGTTTGTTTTGTAAATGAGTACTAAACCTTCAAACAGCAGCTTAGTGTGATTTTAGACAGAACAAGTATGATGCATTAAGTGTTTAACTGTATTAAATGCCTTTTTTTCCTGTTTACATAATGATATGCTGTGTTTATCTTACAGGCACTGTAAAAATATTAGTTAGCAGTCATAAATATAGTCCTGATAAAACGATACTAGTTTCCAGAACTGTTAATCTGTGTTAATGCGGCTTCAGCACAGGTCCTGTAACAGCTGTTAGAATTTTGTCCCCTGTAGGTCAGAGAGAGAAGATGGGAAAATCCTTAATAAAATGTTGTTAGAAGCTACAGGTGGGAAATAAAGAAGCTCTTGTGACCTGTAATCTTATTCCCTCATGAAGTCACGGAGTGCACAGCAGCTTCTGTGGCTGAAATTAGACAACACGCTAGCGGCTTTTCAATCTCAACTTTTGCAGTTCAGTTATATCATTTTTGGTGAAGAACAAATGAAGGATACAGCAAGCTCTGCTCCGACCTTCTGTGCTGTTTTTAATAAGCACATGCAACAGTGTGAGCTTCTCTGTCTTAAATATATCCGTGTATTGGAAAGAAAATAGAGTAGTGTTTATCTTCTGTATACATTGTATTGTCAGATTTTAATTAACTCTCAGCCTCAGGTAAAGAAAATACGCTAATTTTAATAGTCTTATCATGACTGTGGCCCAGATTTCATCATCTTAATGAGGCTTGCACGGAGCTTCTCCAGCTTCAGTGGGTCTATCCAGAGAGAACGGGGCCACCACCATCACTTTCTCCTTCTATAAGGCAGGATTGCAGGAAAGAAAAAACAGGGAGGTACAATAGGTAGAAATCAGGAATGGAGCAGTGAATGGGTCATCTATTACCAAAAACAAATGATGTTACGGAAACAATTTCTTTATTATTTATGGAAATATTTTCTTTATCAAATACTTTACAATCAGCCTCATAAGGGTTGTATTTTTCTGTTTAAATAATGGGTATATTCCACATGTTTTTATATAGACAATATATACTCTCTGGATATTGTGACTCCTGAAGGCCTCACCTTTGCATCCTCTCATTCTTTCCTTTTGATATCTCTGTTGCCTTTCGTCAGACTAGAGTACTGTAGAGTATGAAAATGAATATTTTTCCCATTTCCTTTATTAAAAAAAAAAAAAATAAAGAAAAGAAAAAAAACAGTGTAGGATGATATACAGGGTAATACACAGCCCTCTGCACTTCTATAGTAAGTCTTAGACAGTCAGCTGAAAGAGAAGTTCTAATTTAAATATTTAAGCTATCTGAATGAAATGGAATGAACGATATCATAAACCTTTTTATATTATTTTTAGCAAAACTAAAAAACAGCTTGTTTTGAAGTATTCAGCTAATACACTGCATAATACAATCAAATCTCTGCAGCTTTAAAGTCACAGTAATTTGTTTAAATATAATTATGTGTAACCACTTATTAGTAAAATTGTGGAGGATTGCTGAAATATGATATAAAGTGGTGTAATTTATTGGCTCCCAATGCAAAGAGTTGTCATTTCTGGAAATTTAATGTCATCAAAGCTCTTTTTCCAATAGCACAAGGAACACTATTGCTAATAGACTTCAGAGCTTGAAATAAATAAATCTTTGGAATCCTGTTGCATCTCTTGGGGTGTGACATTTGACAGTCTTTTATAGCGCAGAACGAAACAAGTTTGTGAGCTGGAATTCAATTGTGGTGTATTGATTCCTTGCATCAGTCATTATTCCCTGCTGATTGACAGCTGAAAATTGGTTACGTTAAGTATTTCATATGTTATATTGGCTGACATTTGCTTGCCTGCTCCTGTGTCAATATTGTTGTAAAGATCTCCAGCTCTATGAGATAGCAATATACACTGACTGTGGCTTTTGTGTGATGTTCCAGTGTTTTTCCTGACATAATTTAAGACATATTAAAAACCAGCAGCATCTTCCCTCTTGAGAAGCTTAATGCCAATATTATTGTCTTCCAAGGGAAGATCATGTATGCTCATAATCGGGTGCTAATTTCCACCCATACGCTCATGTTTAGGCATTAGGCACTATAACTGTAAAATTGAGCCTGCTTGATTGATTCATGTCAAGCCTCATCTCGGCTCCTGCAGTGGAAGTCATCCAGCTGACCCTTTTTACACTAAAAGAAGAGATTTGTGTTCCTTTCTTTCACCTGGAACCATCAAATTGACTGAATAATCTGTAATACATTAGTGCTGACATTTGTTAGGCAAGAATTAAACAAGACACAGTAATCATTCCCCTGAATAAAAATTGTGTTTGATTTCCAGCAGAGTTCTATTATAAGGACGACACAGCCCATCTCCTCCAGAGTGGGAAACGGTGAATATTTTCTATGTTAATGAATCAAATTAACACTTTAATGACAGATGGACAATCCCTAGCCACTGAAGAGTTAGCTTTCCCAGCTTCTGAAGAGTTTTGGAGCAGGACACAGGTCCTGTGCCTGTCATGAGTACTACAATGAGCTCCACAGAAATCCTTCTCACCATACATGTAAGGGGGACTGTAGTAAAGTTTGACCGTTTACCTAAAAACAGAAAAGAAGGAGAATTTTTTTTTTCTTACAGCTGGCTAGCCCCAGAAAAAACAGCTTCAGAAGTCAATTCCCTATTTATTGCCAACCTTAAAAAATACTATGCTGTAAAACATTGGTGGCATTGATTTATGTCTCCTCCATGACAATAAAAAGTGTGGGGTAATTCCACCTGAAGTCAATGTGGGAGCATCAGCGAGCACCTGGTATGACCAGCGTCTGATCTGATGCCTTTGAGGTCCTGGTGTTACTACTGCATCTGGCAATGTGAAACTAGGTACCTCAAGTGATGCCCTCTGCTTGCCTGCCTGTCCTGTGCTCTGTCAGCCGAGGTCAGGCTGTAGCAGTGTTATGGCTGGACCATATAGGCTGGACCATATATTTCCCTTTCAGGGATAGCCCTCAAGGTAAGATAGGAAAAGTACCATTTGGAGAAACACACATGTTGGCTATGAAGACGACCTGACCAGTTTGTACTACTCATTTAAAAAACATGCTTTCTCTTTGTCTTGGTGTTGGGGATAGTTTGTTTGCAGCTGGGTTGTTCTGGCAAACTGATAATGAAGATGGGTTGCAGAAGAGGCGCACTCTGACGTTGGGCTTTTTCCTTGATTGGTCCGCGATGTTGTGCTGATGGACATCTGGGCTGATCACCTCAAAAATGGTAGCACTGGCTTGGCACAAAAATGTATGAACTTTATGAAAGCAAGGAAAACTCTGCCAAGAAAAAAAAAAAAAGCTGAAACACCTTTCTCCTCCTGCTATAAGGAAAGGGAAATAGGGACCAGGTTGGTTTGACCAGTTGGGATCCTCCCAAGCACTGTTACAGCACCATTGAGTTTTCCCTTTGTTTTAGGCTGAGTAACATCAGGCTAACCCAAAATAGCAAAAGCTGGTAGGGATTGCAGTTCATTAAGAGCATAAGGCTTATTAGTACCTGAAACATTTTAAGAAGCATGTAAAGGGGAGCTGGTTTGTGCAGTTAGTCTCCCTGGTAGCACCTGCTGCTTGCTTTATTTAGGGCAGCTGCCCTGTTGGGGAGGAAGAAGTAGTAGGCAACTTCTAGTGGTGGTTTCTGCTGCTTTGAGGTGACTGGAGATGGTGCTCCCCTGGCAAATATCTCAGGGGGTAAATTTAAGATTTGAAAGCACTCGTGAGAAATCCTTTGCAAAGGGTGCAGCAATGTAAAAAGGATTTATCTGAACCCTGGGTGGATGTGTCAGGCCTTTGATGGCGTGAGGACATGTGCCTGACCTAGCCAGAAGAGCTGCAGTTTCTGGTGAGTGGTTTTTGGGGTCTTGCTGCTAGAGGTGGGAGGAGGCTGTGGTGAAGGCTTTATCCTGGTCTCCTTGTACTTAGTCTGGGTTTTCCCTGGAGAGGGAGGGCAGCTTCTGGCCCAGACATGGTGTTTCATCTTGGTTTTTGCTTTAGTGTGTGTTGCCCCTTCCAGTTATGTTTCCCTGTAACCTGACCCAAATGGCACCTCTGCTGTGTGGTGGGTTTCTTCTGGCAAAGTGCTTATTTCCAGCTCTTATTCTGGTTCTGTCCTATGAGAGCTGTGGGACTGGTGTCACCTACTCCAGTGCGGGCTTCTTGTTGTTGCAGGTCCTCCTGGGTACTTACAGTACAGCAGAACAATGTTTTGGCATTCTTATTTAATTTTAGAACATTGTGGAGATATGCAGCACAATGAAGTGTTGCAAACATCTAAAAAAATATCCAACTTCGAAATGCATGCACTAGCTTCTAAACATATAGCATTTTTTAATCTGTCTGGGGTACAAAACTATCTGTTGAAATGATTCCCAAAACAAAATTTTGAGCATTACTTGCTCTCAGCTTGTAATTTCCCCATTTAAATTTCAATTATGGAACAAACAATCCCACTCTTATTCCTTGTGCTATACAACTCATTAAATGTTTTGAATATTTCATAGCTCAAAGCTGTTCATGTAAATCTGTGAATATATTGTTATAAATAACTAATAGGTATATAATGAAGTATGGCAATGATTTGTGGAAGATTCATATATAGGAGAAAAGAGTATGCTGAAAATTACAAGGGGAAATACTGCAGCATTAGATCTTTCATCCAAGATAAACAAGCATTGCTTGTGCTTTACACATCACTCCTCCTGGTTTTGCACTACATTCAGAACAGCAACTAAAGGGTTTTGTAGGGGACTGTACTCTTTAAAAGTTTTGAAAAAAGCCTGTTTCATGTCAGCCCATGCATAATACTGTGATGTTTTATAATGTGGATGTTGAACAAAATAGGCAAATTCAGGTTCTTAAGAGTTCAATTATGAAAGGATACTAAGTGGGGGGGGGAAAGACTACAAAAGTAGTGGGAGAAAGCAACAGCAAAATACCTTCCCTAGACCCAAAACATCAAGGCTTCCTGCTGGTGTTTTCATGATTGCTGAGTGTCCTGTCTGTGTGTTTGCACCTGGTAAAGTACAAAGCATTCAAAGTAGCACAAATCTTCGTTGTGACTGTGAAGCACTTATTTTTATGGTTAAGTGGAAGAGGTAAAAAGATGAAATGGAGAAATGTGAGGAATTCTGTATTTGTAAAAGTTAAAAATTATAGAAAGCGTAGTATTTTGGGGTTCAGCTGGGATGAAAAACTTTTCATTTCCTAAGGTTTCTATGGAGAGTTTGATGGCCTGAGTAAGCTGCCACAGGATCCTAATCACAGCAACAGACAATTATTTTTGTTAAAAGATTCAGGATTAATCACCACCAAAAACAAGGTTCTACCAGACTAGCGAACTGATATAATTACAGCTGAGTCATGAGGGAAACAATTGTTGCTGGGCATTTGAAGATTGCTGGCAAACTCAAGCTACTGTAAAACTGGCAGGTCACCTTCAAATCAGGTGTGTGGTGGGCACAGCAGACAGAGCTATGTGCACAGCAGGCTCAACAAAAACCCTCAGGAAAGGAATGCAAGAAAATTGAAAGCAACAGAGAGCAATGCATTCACATCTCATTGGTGACGGGTACCTTCAGGTGGTGTTAGAAAGAGGGTGAAGACACTGGTTGCCCAGATGATTCCTTTGTAGGCTTGTGTATATTGGATGGTGTAGCAATATGTAATTAAGGAAAGCTTTTAAAGGTTTTTATAGAGTAGTTGTGCCCAGCTGCATCAAAACCAGTGGAGTGTTAGAAATAGTATTATTAGCAATAAAAGAAAAAACACTGGCATTTAAAACTTGGGTTTTATAGCAGTGAGAATATTCTCCTGGGTGGAGTAAAGGAACTTCTAATACTAGAGACTAAAAGAGAAGTGGAAAAAATGTGCATGGGCAGGTTTGAGTGCTGAAATTTTGAGAAGTACCAAGTGCATAATGGGAAGGGAGACTTAGTTACATAAAAGGATTCATGCTGAACAGAACTCTTTTCACAATTAAGTGATAATCCAAAGTGTTTAACAATATACAATAGGTGTCTTACATCTATGTGCTTTCAAAGTAAATGGCTTAATTTCTATTTTTTAAGGGAATTAGTTGGTTGAAAATACCAGGAGTTCTAGAGTTATGACTATGTTAATGGACAGAAGAAATTACTTTCTCCTTGCACTAAACAGTTTCTCTTACTGCATAAATAAGGCATTAACTGATTCAGAGCTCCTGCTGGAAATAGAGTGGCCAACTTCTGTCATGGAATTTTGTTCAGTGTCAGCAAAATGAGAAATCCTGCGGTGTTCAAAAATATCAAAAGCATAAATGTTAGTTGCAGTAGCATGGTAGATCCTGAATAATGTTCATGTGTGCAGCTAAGCTGCATAAAGGAATCAGTCCTTGCAGTGGAGAAAGGTCTCTTGCTAGTTGCAGAATTTTCCTGGTTTTCTACTATTCTGAAATAGCTTATCTTCTTAACTAGCTTGTGCTGTCAAACTTCAGTTGTGTTCCTGCATATTGTGATAGACAGAAGTCTAAAAGTGGATGACGAATAAAAAAAGGTCTTGACAAAGTGTATTGTAGATCTAAATCTGTTCAAAAGTCAGACACTAGCATAGACAGACTGCAAATAATGTGTTTAAGAGTAGGGTCTGCATTTAAAAAGCTCTACTAGTATGAAATCGTATCACTTCATATGTTTTTTACTTGGAAGTCAGAGTGTTGTGTAGTGTCCAAGTGATGTAAACTTGCTGAGGATTGGAGGTGTGTGAAGACCCTGAGATGAAACAAAAATCTGTCAGTTCCATGAAAATGATACTTTTCATAAAGAAAAAGAATGCACTCATGTACTACAGTCCTGTACTGTAACTTCTTTCAAAGCCAAGAGGAGGAAAGCCAACCATACTAAAATATCTTCCCAAGGAGGCAGCTGCCTTTGTGATGTGGCTTCAAGAGAGCTGAACCTCAGAACATGGCACCAGGAGAGGATGAGAGGGTATTTACAACAGGGTAGTAATTCTGCCTCAGATGATATGGCTCCATCATCCTGATCTTGCTTCTAGTGTGACTGCTAGGTAAACTAGATCAAGACAAGGAATGCCCAAAATCCAGGGGAAACACTCAGTGAGACTTAGGAATTAATGAGGAGGGAAAAAAATATGGAGAACAATAAGCATCATAAACAAACCTTTTTTCAGTTTGATTCCCCTATTCTTGTATTTTATAGCTGATGAAATTATAGCTGCTTTCTTGATATTGTATAACAGTTGTAAAACAATTAGAAAAATCATGTGTTCTGATGTTCTCCTGTTTTACTAATGCCTGTTAGGTGCATAACCAGCACTGTGCATGTTGGCCTTGAAAAGCTTGCAGTGCCTCCTAGGCTTCGTGTGACAAATGGGAGTTGATAAAAGAACGAACAAGATAAATAGTGCAGAAAAATAGCAAGTGATAAACTCACCTCAGTAACATTTTCTGTAAGCATTTATGTGTATGTTTTGTTTGCAAGAAAGTCCAGGTGGAGAGGCATATCCCTGGATGTAGGCAAGGGTTCACACCATGAACCTTTGCAAGACAATATCAAGCTCCATACTCCTGTTTATAAAAGGTTCAGTCAATCGATCTGGGAACAAAAGCAATAGTGCGTGTCTTAGGTGAAGAGTTAGCTGCCAAACAGCACATAACAAACAGGGCAGCAGATCTGCCTCACGAGGCAGTGTCAGTCTTTGGTTACATTGGGTTGGATTATTGGGGCATGGACTTGGGCAATGCAGAAGAGGAGATCAGAGGGTTGGGCAAGCGAAAGATTTCTGGCAGACTCAGGTTAGTAATGTGCTAGTAGAGGAAACTTTGGGTTATGTCCTTTGTTCGGTTTTTCTTTTTCCTTCTACTCAAGTGATAAGGTTTTATTTTTCTGCAAAAGGTCTGCATTCTGATAAAATCATGCTCTCGGATACAGAGCTCAGCTGACTTGGAGGGGCATCCTGAGTCACATAATCACCAAAGAGGGTGATTTGGGAACTACTCACTTTCTTGACTTTTCTGAAGCCAGTGACAGGACTTGCACACTTCCACTTGGAGCACATGAGGGGGTTCTTCTGACCCAAAGCAATGCAACATCCTGTTGCTTGGGGGAAGAAAAAGAGAAGAGTTATAAGAAGGGTGGGAAGTTAGTTCTACAAACATTTTCTGCTGATCTAGTAGAGCTAACTCTGTGCCTTTAATACAAAAATGTACTTGGTTCCATGCAAATAGCAACCAACATAGTCCAATGCACATACTTTGTACCAAATATTAAAAACAATTCTCTGAAGATGTAGTCCATGGCATAGGCTCAAGTTCAGGGGCTGTTAGGGCAGCCTGCAGGCCTGCTTTAAGTTATGGGCTCTGCCTGAGGACTGAAAGCCAGAGGGCTTACCAGGTAGTTACAAATCACACCTGGTACCATGATACATCAGTTCTTTAATGGAATTAGCCCCAACCACACAAAACTTGATATTCCAAACATTATGAATGACTAATTTACATTTCTAGTTTCTTTTTCAAAAGTTAACTCTTCAAGCCATGACTGAGTAGCATAATATTTTAGTGTGGATAGGTGTAGTTCCTGGTGGCCAATGTGACATGCTGTAAACCTAATGCAACAGGCTGCAGCCAGCCAGAGGAGGATGCTGGTGGTTGTGAGTCCCACATCTAGATGCGTATCCTCATAGACAGGTAGCCAATATGGCCCTATTTATGCTCCTGAAATCTCCAAGAGTGTTGAAGCATAAAAACCCTGCAACAATACAAAACTGGCTCCTAGGCGACCCATCTTGCAGCTGATGTAAAGGTCAGCTCTGGGTGCCGGTTTCGTAGTACTTCCTAAAGAACATATTTGCCCAGTAAGGCTGCTGGCACAAATTCGATTAGATTAAAGATCAAGGACTGCTGCGGAACAAAGTCAGCTCTGTAACTGCGTTTGCACACATACTGTTTCCTCACTGTGCTCCTTCTGCCAGCTGCAGCTCAGGATGTGCCAAATACTTTAAGTGCAGGAGTATGAGGATGGATGGATGGAAGCAGCATGTTTGGGAGAAGCTGTAGTGCAAGGGTAGGGATGGGCTATAGGGAAAGTGGTAGCAGTGGGAGGATTTGCCCGCTTCCTACTGCCTATTGCTATAGGCTTTTACAAGGATCTTTCCAGCAGCATGGAGCATTTTGGTACGCTAAATAATTATGGATTTTACATTATGATTTGCTACCCTGAAAGACAGACATTTTCTTGATGTGTGTGTTTACAACAGATGTAATATCACTGAGAAATATCAGTGCACTATAGGGAGTGTATAAGTAGAGTTCTGTGAGTAATGTTTGAAATAATATGCTTAGTCAAATCCAAGGTTGTTAGTTCTGTATTTTTAGTGGTATTTTTAGTATTCATTAACCAAACTGAATTCTGATACTCATTTTCTCCTGGAAATATTAGAATCTTTAGTAGTTCTTTCACCTTTGGAGATTGCAGTATAGCATCACTTTTCTTCATGTTTTTTGTCAAACCTATCCACCCCCTGGTTAAAGAGCAAAATGATTTACTGTCGTTGGCTACAAGTACTACTTGTGCTAAAGCTTTATCTTGTCGTCAGCCTGAAAGACTATTCCTATTTATGCCATTTGCACTTGCTGGGTAAGCTGTTGAGGGTGATGGGCATCAATTTCCATAGCTGCTATCTGATAGCCAGTGCCTGTCACAGAAAATTTAACAGGTCATTCAATGCTAGTCAACAAAACACCCATGAAGTCTCTTTTCATACCAATTACTATTTAGCATATGTATACAAATTGATTTAATCAATTCTCAGAGACTTCTCTATGGTATAATCTGGCCACATGTGTCCCTGGAGCCTGGTCCAATGGCATCCCTCCCTAGTAGGTCTCCTCCACCACAGAAACCAGTGTCTCTGCTTGCCATTGCAGCTTATTTTGGACACTGATACTTTGTTAGGTTTCACAATATTTCTTTCCATTTTCACGATTGATCTGTTACGGATGTTTGTTTAGCACCTTGGGTATTTTCTTTGCAGCGGGAGAATAGGTGTTTATTATTTGTTGCTATTGATTTCACATATAACTACTTAACCACTAAGTGCCAATCTTGAGGTCTTAATTTTCCATCTATGTTGTACTTTTATTCTCTGGTTTTTATGTATAATTTGTAGGGAGTAATATTTTTAAGAGGGAGTTTTATTTATTGGGAGAAACAAACAAATAAAACTGAAGACAAAACAACAACAAGAAAGCACGTGCTTTTGGCCCAGTAGATTAACTTTTAAATAGATTTCTGGAAAACGGGGATAACTGCAGGGTTCGAATGCTATGTACTTACAGGGGGAGAATCTGTGCTATTTTTTCCTGGGTCTTTATTCCCATTTCTAAATTGCCATGAGAGTAAAGTTGCCTGCAGCGACTGGTGGGCTAAGTAGTCCCCTTCCATCTCCTGAGTGTCACCTGCTAAGGTGAGGAGTCTGAAAAAGCCTGGGCACATTATGTATGGGTGGCCTTTTGTTTATGATAGACAAAGGCAAAATCCTCTGGATTACTGGAAGATATCATATAACACACAAGATGGAGTTACTATTATTCTTTTCTAAGACATATTGTGTTTCCCTTGGGCAAAGAAAGGAAAGTGCAGCCAATCCCGGGAGGGTAGCTCCTATTAGAGATTTATGCAAGCCTGAATTATTTGGCTTTAAACTTTTTTCTCTTTTTAATAAGGGGGATGCTTTCTTTAGGCACAGCATACTGAAGGAGATAGTATCACTGGTAATCCGTGGCTTAGGCACAGGGCTTCTAAATGGTTTGAATTAGGTAGAAGATGAGACTTTTTTTGTTTCTGCATTTCAGGTTTCAATGCAAGATTTCCCACTGAAGTAGCAATTGGAGTTTTTGCTCTGTATAAGTCTTTTTTTTAAGGTGTATCCATCCAGTGGAACAGCTTCAAAGTTGTTGAACTGTGTAAATGTTATATTAACATTTTTCTTTTGCAATTATAAACGTTTACTTGTTGTTGTTGAAATAGCCCTTCCAATGCAAAGGGAAGAAAGCGGGAAGTGAAAGCACACAAAGAAATGAAAAAGTAGCTCTGTGCTCAATTTTAATTTTTGAAATAAGTCATTTCAGCTTCTAACTTACACTTCTCGAAGGCAGTGGTTAAGGATAGACAAACAAAGAATTCTGGAAGAAATAATTTAATTTTGTTCCTTTGTTACATTAGATCATTTAATTTTCACGTGTTTGGTTTGCATATGGAGATTTGTCCAATGAGTCCTGCTCTTTGAATTTGTTAAGCAACACTGAGGAAAGCTCCAGGAGGCTCGTGTCCATCAGCCTGCAATTCACAAATTACAAAATGGCAAGCAATTGCCCGAAATAAAGATGACAAATAATGTGAATTAGCTATTAGTCCAGAGGGTTTCAAGCTCCTGTGGCTTGTTTGAATTAAGTCTAGTGTGCTTAACTCAAAGTGGCAACTGATCCTTTAGGAAAAAGCCCTATATAATCCAATAAAAAATATTCTTTTTATGGGTTACTTAAAACATCCAATACACTGAATAGAATAATTTTTCTCTGGTGTTCTGCTGGGTCATGTTTTAATATCTTCGTAATGTAGTAATTTCTGTGGGTAACTTGCACAGAAACCAGATTAATCCGCCCTCATTTTTTCTTGCAACGTTTTTTCATGTTTTCCATACTGGTGATACTTATTCTTTGAATACACTTCACTGTGTGACTACTGTGTCTATAGCAGGATTTCTGATGGAAAGTGTAACTATTATTTCAACGTTAACACGCAGTTTGTGCGATGTGGCTTCTTTCCTATCGGTCATCATCATTCCAACAGATTTATTTTTTTGCTGCCTAGCCAATGCCAGGAGCATATTTGTGGTGTTACTGTTGCTCAGCAGCTGTGATCTCTTCACTAGGTCTGACAGTTGCTTTTTCTCCAGGAGAGCAGAGATGCAAGAAGGACAGATGCATTGATCCTCAACGCATTATCAGATCTTGTCACACACCCACTTCGAAAAGCTGATAACATCTAATAATCTTACTCAAGGCTCATTTTACACATCATTGAGCTTTTACAGTTAAACTTAGAAAAATGCATTGTCTGGTCTGTCAAGGCATGGTGGTCAATAATTGGGCTGCTATTCATCCAAAAAATAAACTGTATGCTTTAAGGAGACTTGGTCCGTATAGAAGAGTATTTTTGTCCCATTTATAAGCTGCAGACATATTAGTATTTGCATCAGCTGTCATTGGTGTTCCACACTTTGATTCTCTAGACCTTCATGTGGCTCTGCTTCTACTCAATGGTATAAGCCACAATATTAATTGGAAAATGAGCCATATCGTTGTATTTTAATCCAGGATAATAACTGAGAACAGTAACTGCAGTGTCCTCACAGGAATCTATTGAAGGTGAAAAGATACTTCTTAAACTGAAGAAGAGGTATCCAAAAGAGAAAAATGCACAGGAGCCTTAATTATATGAAATTAAAATGCTAGTCTGCGGCCAAGTAGGTAGTAGGTCAAGACTAAAGAATTTGCCAAGTGACTGAATATTATAATACTAACAATAAGTTACACCAAACCCAGTGACACAAAAACCTGCAGGAAAATCTGTCAGCCTGGTCAATATCTGTAGAGCAAAAGAGCACTTAAGACTGCAAAGACCACAGTAAAGAAAGGTGAGTTATTATCTGTCTATGGATAAACTTGCTCCAGATGTGCTCTGCCCTTGAAGCTTTGAGTTGTGGAGGACATGCCAGAGGTACTGCCCTGAGCTGAAGTGCCAGCAAAAAGGATTTTGGACCAAATCTATTAATTGAGTAGTACGCATAACCAGGACCAGACATTGCTTACCCAGAGTTTAAAGGGACTCAGCACAAATGTGTTGAGCTGTGAACTCTGGCTGTTGATGCTGGCTTCAGGCTGGCCTCAAGCACAGGGGAGGGGAAGGTGGTGAGCACAGCCTGAGCCTTAGTGGCAGGTGTATCTCTTGGTAGTTGGGGCTGGAGAGCATCCTCATATCCCTACAGCCCCAACACTCAGGTTTCCTTTTGTGGGAAGTGAACACAAACAGCAGTCTTGCAAGGCAGTGAGGTGACTGAGTGGGTACCTTCCCCCAGGCCTGAATTGGGGAAGTTTACTGGTCCTAGCAATTTAACTGTTGTCCTAGTTACTGAATGGGGTGGGGGAGTGCCTTCTCATACAGTCAATGGAAGCAAGATGGGGGGGAAACAAAACCAAAAGAACATGTGAAACACTAAAGGAAGCCAAGCTGTCATGAGACCAAAGTGAAAATACTTTCATGGGATTGGAAAGCAATGGTGAGAGGTACAAAACAATTGCTGAAGAGGCTTAGCTGATTCGTGTTTTTTGACTTAGAAGACAAAAATCAGGAAAGATGTTCACAGAAGCTGGGACAACCATGAATTGTGGGGAAGGTTGGATAAAGAGCAGTAGTATTGATTGTGATGCATGAACTAGGGTGTGTACAACTTTCAAAATCACTAAGCAGCAAGCTTAAAATGGCTACTGGGAGTGGGGGTTTTTTTACCCATGGTTTATGATTAAATAGTGAAACTCAGTGTTGCAGGATGCATTGGGTGAAGTTACGAAAGTGTTCATGTTATGATTCGACAGTCATAAAAAAAGGTTAATTTAAGGTCTTTAAACATGATGAGGTGACCACAGTCCTCTGAAACTGAAGGGGATGCATGTTAGCCCTGGACACATCTGTGTGTGCTTTAATTTACTGATATTTATCTGGACATTCTAAATTTCTGCAGAAATTCTGAAGGTCATTTCATGACGTGTTGGCCACTGACTGTGCATAGGTGAATGTCATTATTAACTCCAGGGTAAGAAACAAACAAAAGCGACGATGTTTTACAGTCAAACACAAAAGGGTTTGTGTTCAGTGTGTCTTGGCTTTTAAAGAAGACTTTAAAATTATCAATCCTATTTCATGGACCTTGGTCAATTTGAAACTGCAGTCACCAAGAGATGATCTTTCCAAATGAGACTCCTGAACTGGTGTACAGCAGACCTGGAGTGGCAGCAGAAGTCCTTTACAGTCTCATGGATGTGCACAGGAGTCAAAAACAGTCTATAACTCTAGAAAAATGTATTTTTTTAATATGAATAAAAGCTGCATCTATCTTGCAAAACTTTTAGAAGTAGTGGGTTGTGGTTTTTTTCTAATATTCAAATTAGGAACATGCATTTAAAAGCCATTATTTCTCTGTGCTTTTATCTGGAGGTGTAGCGATGATCTCATGTCATTAAGGCAATTTGAATATGTTGAGTGTGTTTATTAGTTATCAAAGCCATGCTTGCTAGTTTGCAGTCAAAATGCTGGCAAACTATCCAAAATATTGTTCTGGCAATTCTTGGGTGAAGTTTTCCCTATAATTCTATTTCTATTTGTGTGTCCCTTCAAATACGCTATATTTGGTATACTTACACAGTTATCTTTCCAAAGTTGAATCCTGGACTCAAGTGTTTAGAACCAGCTTCTTGTTGAAGAATTAATAAAGTTGGGTCATTTAATTCAATATCTGTCATAAATACATTATCAATGTTTAATTACTGGTAGACATGCAACTACCTGGGCAGCAAAGCTGCAATAGCATTTATGTTTGAAGCACAGTTCTCAAATGTCGTCTAAAACCTCAGGTTTCACTTTTTCTTTTCTGTTGACTCCAGTCTTTAGCCACAGATTGTCCTATGCAGTGTAGCCAATATCTGTGATCTGTGGCACCTAGCTCATTCTTTACATCCTGGGGTGGTTTTAAACTCTAATTTCAGTTTAGAGGAGGAAGTTCAAAATGTTCAGGGTTCTTTGTTCAAGACAGACATCTTTCAGCGACTCAATCAGCAAAGTATTTCACTTCTCTCTTGTTTACATTGTTTCCCTGTGGTGAGACCCAGACCACCGGGTAACCAAGAGGTCACACGTGTTTGCATGTAATATCTACAAACACATCTAATGTAATTTTTGTATGCTAGTCCCAGTTTGCACCTACAAATCCAAACTGCTAAGCCTTCTGGGTTTCATTCTTAGTACGGGAGGTTTCTTGAGTGTTCATTGCCAGCAGGGAAAGGCAGACCTTTTCTCCATAAGTACAAAGGAAGGATGGGCAATCAGCCAGAAGATGATACAGGTCAGTAAAACAGACTTCATCCATGGCTAGCCTGGCTTAAGCTATTGTTTTTATTGCCATTTATGCAAAGGGGAAGGTTTAGAAGGAAAACAGTGTAATGGTTTTAAAGACACTTGAAGTGATCTCTTTGAAAGTCCATAGGAGCAAAATGGATTAAAGTATGGATTTCCCTGCCTGGCAAAGCAGGCTGCTCATGGCAGCCAACTCCTGGTGCTCACCAAAGCTGAGAAGCTCTAAAGGGAGGCCATATGAAAGACTGACTACCCAGAACCAACCTGCAGTGGTTAAAAATGTGCTTTCCCCAGCACTCATCTGGGCTGACACTGTAAATGTTTCAAATTAGCATGGAAGCCGAGAGATGAGTAAATATCCCTTAGGTGTTGCACGAGATATCGCATTACTCACTGCATCTGTGCCTAAACCTCTCTTCAAGTTCTTGGAGTTCAGATGACAGCCCTAAGAAGAAATAGCTGTTAAATGGAAATGCTTGATTTCTGATGATTTTTTTTTTTTAACCATTAGATTTTACTACTCAGTTTCATATCAGTTAGGTCAGTTTAACTCCTGCAGGAGCTTGCGTTGGCCCACATCCAGTCTTTAATCCTGACTTTGCGCAGCTGAAAGGGCAAGTAGTGGCCTCTCTTATGGATATATCGCAGAGAGATTTATTCTCAGTTTGGCCTACAGTAATGTTTATGTGAGCTAGTTGGTGCCCTGCAGGCTTGTAGAGGGGGGAAATTTTTCCTGTGAGAACACGGCTGTGGAAAGCACTAGATATGAGTCCTTGCTTTGATATCAAGGGCAGAACTGCTTGATGCCTCCCTTGAATCAGGGGTACACTGCTCTGTGATGGCTTCACTCACAACCAAAAGATTTAATAGTGCATGGAAATGAAATACTTTGAACACTCACAATTATTTTAATATCAGTGATGTTCTTTATCAAACACTGAAAACTATGTGGGTTCCAATTCAGGAATAAGTGTTTGCCAATACTTGACTTCTTGTGTGGTCATGTGTGGATCAAGTCTTTTACATCAATAAATAAATGTTTAGAAAACGTAAACAAAGTATTTTTATAATGAAAACAAACAAACAATGTAGTATGCTCCTGGTGTGTAGAATGAAACTTTTTTGCTTACACATCCAAAAGGCTGTGCCTGGAATCTCAGCTGCCTGCCTTGCTCCACACAAGGAATATTTTGTTTATTACAGTTTAAAGAATGATAAAGTAGCCTGTGATTGAGCTCTGGTGTTTGTTTATCTGCATTATAATTTGAGGCATGATGTTGTTAGGCTTAAAGACTATGTTTAATCTATGTTTATTCTTCTTATGACTTGATGAATTACTCAGTACCTCAGTCTATTATTAGCTGGTCTTAATGAAGCATTTTATTACTGTTTGAGCTTTTTCATGTTTCAGGTGGTTATGCTTGTGTTTCAGGCAGGGCTTCTACCACACCACAGAAACTGCTTTTAATTCATTGAAAGCATATGTCACTGTGGACAACCTTATGCAGTATTACGTGAAATTGATATCTAACGTGTACCGTAGAAATTGCAGTCTGTGAAAATCCAGTGGTGGTGTCTGGTTGTGGATTTTGTTTGGTATCTTGTTTAAAGGTAGGACAGTAGATAACAAAAATGAGCTAAATCATGCCTAACAAAATGGGATCACAATGCAGTCATGTTCCCAAGGCAGCATTTAAACCCGATCTCTGATGCTCAGAAACATCCACCTAAACGCAGAATTTTGTTGTCAAGTGTGAGAAGGGAAACAAACTGCTCTATAGCATACATATTTATTTCTCTTCCTATATATTCTTGATGTATAATAGGGAATGGCACTGGACGACTAAAGCAGCTGTGCTAATTCACTGTAGAACACAATTTATGTGAAATACAACTTTGATTTAAAGTTCTGGATATCCTTCTATCTCTATACCTCTTCAACACCTTGCAAATCATGTGGAGGAGCATTCAATATGTGCCATTTTTTATTCATACTTACAGTTTTTGCTATTTCTGTGTCATCTTCAATGATCATTGTTGTCATTTTCCTTTTCATCCTCTGAGCCACACTGAACTGTAACATTTTTGTACACAAGTTCCTTTCAAGGAAACAAAAAAATCTTCCAGCAGCTGAGATGGTGTATTTCTTATGAATAATAGGCAAAAAGTTTTCCCAGCTCTTTAAGTCACAGATACACCCAGTTTTGGGCAGGGAGAGGGAGAGTAAAATAGTGAAAATGAGGGGTTTGCCACCCATTAAAAAAAATAAAAGCCTCATCTGCCTCATCTTTCTGAAGCCTGGGGAACCCTAAGGAGGGTTAGATACACCCTCAGAGCAGCAAGGGGCTGTGCTTATAGTGCTAAGGTTTGTTATAGTATCAGGCTCTACCAATTCATCCAGGTTAAAGTGTGGTGGTTTTTTTTTAGTAATGTAGATGATGATATTGCCAGAATTGCTCATCAAACTAACCAAAATCTGGGAAAAAAACTTAGTAAATGTTATCAATAATCTTAACAAAGGGTGGGACTGTTCAGTAGTCCAAATTAGCTAAATAATGGCATAAATTATGTATATCAGACACTTGGTTTTTTGGTATTGCTGTATGAATCCCACAGAGATGTCTTTGTAATTACCAACAGGGCACCAAAGTTGTGCTGAGATAAACCAGGCTCCTGTTATAAAGGAACAGTAAAGCAATAGTTGTCCATGTCCTTCATAGTTATTTCCTTTCTCACAGCAGGTGTTAACATTGTATGTTATCAAAAATCCCATTAACTGTTTTCAAAGACATTTACCAATGCATCAGAAACTTAAATTGTCAAGTAAAAATCTTGACAAAGCAAACCCCAAGGAAGATCAGCTTGTTCACTTCTGGGCCCTCAAAACTTTGAGATGCTGTTAATTAGCTGCAGGTAATCATCAACATACAGATGGGAAATGATAAAAGCACAAAACTCTTCTATGTCTAAATGCAGATTGACTGTCTACAACTATGTGTATCTACATTTTAAACGTGAGTAGATTATGGAAAAAATTGTTGTGGTAAATGTTGGCACTAGCTAACTAGGTTTTGAGCAGATGTATAAAGTAAGAGCAAGTTATACATAAATTTCCCCAGTCTTCATGTGGTCTTATTTAGGTTGGGTTTGGTCCTTTGAAGCAATGGCTGTTTCTTCTTACATTTAACTATATCATAAAAAAAAAAAATTGTAGTTCTATTTACAATAACAGTTATTTGCTCATCCAACATTTACACTTTCAGTTGCTCGTAGAAGGTCGTCTTGCTTTGCCATAACTGTCTTTACTGCCAAACATGTGATGATACCAGCAAACAATGAAACCGCTGAAATTTTTAAGCATGGATTTATGTTCACAATAGTATTTGCACATCTATACAAAGCTATTGGCCTCATAGAATCATTTTAACTTAAAACTCCTGCCCATGTAAATATCTGTCTCAACTGGGTGCATGTTGCAAGGAAGAAACATTTTGGAAATATTAACTAGGAATTTCAGTAAGTGGGGGGTGGGGAAGCAGTACACAGAAAATGTTGATGTTTACCTGCCACTTTACATCACCAAGATATCTTGTCTGCATATTTCTGTGGTTCTGTTTTTGGGAAAAGTGTCCTTTCCTGTGTTGAAATTCCAAGGAAAATAACCTGATTTGCTGACTTTTTTTGTGCTCCTCAGCCCAATTTTGAAGGACCTCTTTAACCTTTTCAGAAGGTCAGTGTGTAGTCCAGAAAATATGCTCTTGGTAACATTTGAAGTGCATAAAACATGCATAACTGAGAAGTTTCTTCATGAATTCAATCTTTGTACATGATAATTTTACCACCGTTTACCATCTCGTTTAATTTTGAAAGCTGCAGCAGGCTTACTGAGGCTGCTGCTGGGGTTTGGAGGAGGCAACTGGCTGGGTGATAAGGCAAGTAGTGCAACTGCTGTTATCACCAGTCAAAAGTGTGAGTGGGGGAAGGGACATGTTGGGAAAATTACAGTTGAACTTAAGTAGGCGTTGGGAGGTTTTGTTTGGGAGTATACCAAAGCCATTGATTATGAAGAGATTTACTGTTCAAGGCTCTTTATTTACAATACAACTGAAGTCAACTATTGCAGTCCTAAAGCAAGGGCTGTGATTTTTACAGGTTTTTAATGGACTTCTGCGGAGTAGCAAGCATAAACTTTGAAATAACGCTGGATAAGAAAGGCAATATTCTTTCCTTTCAACATATTTGTTGTGTTGTGTTCTGCTCTCTGTTACATAAGAGATAAATCTGGAGTTAGCTCCACCATGTTCAAAGCATTGATCCCCCATATACACCAGTGTAACCAGCAGCAGAAATGGGACTACGCAACTTATTAAACTCTTTAGGGGTTGAGTCTATCCTACCTACTGCCTTTTTTCAAAGTTATCTTATTATTGGTTAGTTTCAACAGAGTCTTGTGTCATTTTTCAGCACAATCTTTTCTTATTTTTTCTCCTTACAGTGTATTTTCTCCTTGTAGGCTGTACAAGTAGGTTTTGCAACACAGAACACCAGAAAAAAATGTGCCATATTGATGGTAGGGAGGAAGATGATGTTACTCTGCACATGCGGGGCTTCTCCTTCTGATGCTACCAGAATATGTAAATTCATATCACTGTTTCTTTCAGTTTGCACTATTTGCTTTTTGGGGGGGAAGGGTACTAAGGTAGGAAGATAAACAAGATTAAACAAGCAGGTAAAGGGGCTGTTCCAAAATGGTGTTACTGAAAGGGAATACACTGACGAATTGCAGGGTATGGGGAGTCACAGGCTTCAACAAAATCTAACCTTGCTAGGGAAGCAAGATCATGGCAAAACACTCAAAAAATGGAATACTGAAATTAAAAGCTCAGTGAAGCTATGTATGTGCATCTAAGGGTCTTACAGTTAGCACTTAAATTACTGAATCTTAAAAGTCATGTTTCTGTCAGTTTGGGCAAAACATTTTCATAAGTTCATGTATGTTTTTAAGGAATAGAAATAAAATGTCTTGACTAGTTAGACTGCCATGAAAGCCCTTTTTCCATTTTTTTTAATGTATGAAATGTTAACAGTTAACTGGTTTTGGTAGACAGAACAGGCCTGCACCTTATCTCCCTGACATGCCAGAATTGAAGAGAGCAGAAAGGAGTCTGTAAAACACAAAGCAGCTTCTGCAGATGGCTGGTACACATGCAAAGGAACAGTACCACGTATAGCTGCTACTGCCTGAAATACTTCCAATATTTCTCTAGCACAGCATTAGCAATTTGTGGTTTACGGTAAGGTTTCCATGCTCACACTCTCAAAGTGTCTTAGTTTATTTTTTTGCTGAGGCTTTGCAATTATCCATGTGCATGATTATATAAACCCATGGATGGAAAACATATTTTACAACCATTTATGTACAAATACATGTTATGCACTTTATCACACAGACAATAACAGAAAAGACCGCTGTACGAAGGCAGCTCTTTCTGCTGATGTATTAGTATTTGAAGTAACCTAATTAAAATACAATTCACAGATAATTTCAGTGCATGGTATAGGTAACCGTTAATTTTATTTCGTTCCAGTTTAAAATTTGAAGCAAATGCTGAGCCAAACAGTGTAGACTTGGGCAGGTCTGAGCAGCAAATAGAGTCGCCGATATGAAGTCAGGTGTGTGTAGGTGCTCTTCCCACAACAACAGAGGACTTGAAATCATGCTGCGAACTCCTTTTCTGTAAGCCTTTTGCTAACGATAGCGATGTTTCATGTAAACTGTTATCTGTGTCTACAGATTATTATTTGGGTAGTGCTTGTGTTATACCCTAGAAAAACCTACTGAGTCTGTACTAAGTGGCAGGGAACAGTTACTATTCTTGAGCAAAACTGGGTTGTAAAGCTCTCACAAGTTGCATGATTTTTTCAAACAGGCAGTGTGTTCTCTTCGTAATGAATGGAAGAGCTTGTTTATTTTTTTTTTGACTAATTGAGTTGTGTTAGGACTTAGAGGAAGAAGGAAATATTGTGGAAGAGCCTGTAAAGATGTAAAAAGCTGCACATAGGGTAATTATTCTCCTTTACAAATAAATGAATTTAGGGGGGGAAAAAGGCAAGAGGCGAGAAACTGTATTAGATGAGAAAGTGTAGTACAACCTGGGTGGGAAAACCATATATGAGTTTGTCCTAACTTCTTTAATGTTGCCCTTTAAATACTAGCTTTTTTTTCTAATGTGTACTTCTAACAGTACTAGTCACCTTTTTCTGTGGTTTTAGTAAGTAAAAAAGGGCAAGGGGGGAGGAAAACCTGCTTTCACATTTTCAGTAGGTTATAGGTTCAGTGGGTTACTCAAGTCAGTTCACTGATGACAATTATTTTCCATAGAGAAACTGTTGACCTCAGCCTGATGCAAGTGGAGAACTTAATTTATATATATATACAGTATTGCTGCAGGACAACTTTGACAGTTGTGGCAGAACCCTGGGCTCTCTGAGTCAACAACAAAATACCAGTTATTTTCAGAGTACCAGGAATGCACATCACAGGCTGAATACCAGATAGGGAAATATGAAGTAACCTTTCAACTCAAGAAACAGTTCCTTGTAGGAGAAGCCCAGACCACTGTTTGGGATGGCTTGCTCTGCTGCCACCTTCACTGTCCATGCTGAAGTCTTCATGCTGTTGATCCGGTTTTTCTGGAAAGAATCAAGCTCTTTTCTCTCCTTTGAGCACATGGCAAAGCAAAGAGATCAAACCCTACTGAAGTGAGAAAGTGACCAGTGGAAATGACAGCGCTCAGTCTGCCTGCATTCACTATGGTTTTAATGACAGTCTGCGAAAAATGAAGAATTAGATCAACAGGAACGCGGAAAGCTTTCTGTTGTGTGCTGCTAATGATCATCATGGCAATCATCTCATTGATGTGAGAGACAATTCAAACATTGACTATTCAAAGCTGAAGCAAAGCTAATTAACCATCCATTCTGCTGTGGTTATTTGTGACCAGTAGATACAAGATTCCTACACAACCTGAGAATTCATAAGAAGGAAGAGGTCTTTTTCATCCATGACTTAAGGAAACAAAAATAATTTTAAAAGAAAGCACAACCTGAGCATTAAGTGATTTCCAAATAAAATCCCAAAGCTCTTGTTAGTTTTTAACACCTGCTGAGAGGAGTCCTGGTATTCTAGTAATGCCAGAATGCATGTTCTGGTACACATTAGGATACAGTTATATTCTAAAATGCGGAATGCCTTCATTTTGATATCTAAGAATGAAAAACATATTTCACTTACATTAGCACAAATGCACAGCCTGTCCCATTCGCCATCCCCCCTTCCCAAGGTTTGAGAAAGAAATAATCCTGTTCAATCAACTGCACTTTTTTCTTTTTTAGATTACAAGTAGCTTTACACACTGAAATTGCGGTAAATTGCAACTGAACTAATGAATTAAAATTTTAAGTATATCTAGTCTTGTTATTTTTACTTGATTTTCACCTCTGTAAACTGGTACCGAGTTACTGGGAGTTTGCCTAAAAAGGACTAGGTTTAATAATAATGACAAAAAGTGCAACTGATCTGGGAAAATAAAGGAATGATTTCCCAAGGTAAGTAAATAGGAGCTGTTAGAAAACCACTGAAAGGGAAGAAAGTGTTTGAATTTTTGAGAAAATCAGATGTAGGAAAGGGAGGAGGACTGTTTGTACTAGACAATGATAATAAATCGAGAAACAATTGGGCAGAAGTTCAAAAGAAAAACAGAAAGATTCACTGGTAAGCTCCAGCAGCTTAGCTCTGGTAATGCAGACTGGCCATAAACTCAGTTATAACACTTCAATAAGTCAGGTTTGCAGCTGCTTTGCATCATCTGAGGGCTGCAAACAGTTGCAGCGAGCCAGTTGCAGCATAGCAGTGAATCTAGGCTCTTGCGTGTTTATCCAGATAATGCTTTTTTTTTTTTCCACACAGTGTAAGGGCAGTCCTAGTATAATACAAATGTACAAGTGACAACTTGAGAAATGAGCTCAGTTGTCTCACCTTTTCATGAATTGGCCAAGTTTCTGCTTGCAAGATAGAGCAGGGAGCCGGTGCAGTTGGGTGCTGCATGTTTGTCTTTCCCTGCCTTGTCCTGCTGGGGAAGTTTGTTCTGTCTCAGCTTCACCCTCCTGTATCAATACTGGTGTATAAACATGTGCCAGACTCTGTGGGGTAGTTAAGTCACAGGCAGATGTTCAAGAAAGATCACAGCAAGACTGCCACACTACTTTATTTTGCTACTTTCTTTGTATAACTTGCGGAAGGCTGAGTTCAGATGTTAGTGTCCTATATACTAAACTCTGGGCTCCATTGCCAAGGCTTTCATTCTTTATTTGCTTTTTAGCTTTTTTATTATTTTTTTTTTTTAAGAATGGCACTCACCTGTCCTTGCTAGTTCCCTTTGTTTCCAACATACACACACACACTTCTGCACCCACTGGCTCATTTTTGACCCACGCTGATGAAGAGCCAAATATCTTGGAGACAGTGTTTGCACAAGCTTCATGAATCTGTGAGGAACAGTTAAGGGAATGAAATGCAAAATCAGCGTTATGTTTCCACATCCCTCTTAAAAAAGGTGCAGTGGTAACTGCTTACCCTTTATGAGAGACAGCTACTGTCTCATTCATGCACAGAGCTGCTTCTGTTTAGCCATGTGTGTCATTTTCCCACTCAACAGCTACAGCTTTTGGAAGGGAAGAATTGTCAAGGGACGAAGCTGAGTCTCAGGATCACTAAAGCACATGTAGAGCACAAAATTGTAGAAAACCAGGCTTCTCCTGTTCTCCATGCTATGGAACAGTTGGGTTGATCTATACTTAAAATAGCCAACTTTTTTCCATAGAGAATTCTAATCTAAGTTGACTTAATTCAACTGACAAATAAGATTAACTATAATGACTGCAAATATAGGGATTTTGTCCTTACTGCCTTTTGGTTACTTCAGGTAGTTACTTCTGTGGTTGCAGTTTTTGGGTTGTGCTGTGTATTACTGAGTATGGAGAAGCAGGCTCAGCTCTGTTGTGCAAAATTGCGGAGTTTCCTGAAAGCATTGGTGAGAACATGGCACCTTGCTTTGCAAAGGGCAACATTGTGCGGACTTCTGTTTATTAGCACGGTGCTTGACAAGTCACTCTTGCGGCAGGATAGCTGTTGGCAACCTTGAGATTTAGTGCAGGGACTGTCATTGCCAGGTGTGACATGCAAAAAGCTGCAGACAGTTGTGTGGTTTTTGATGTTACTCTCTATAGCATGCTGACCTCCATGTGTAGTATTTAGTAGATGAAAATACTCCTCCCATAACAAATGTTTTATGAAGAGGCTATGATTTTTAAAATCAAATTACAGATTCTACACAAGCATTCTGATTATGCACTTGTCTTGCGAGATGAGCTTTCATTCATTTAAAAAGAGTCTTTCTGAACCCTTAAGTGTACTTACCTGTAGTATCTAATGTTAGCCTTACCATTTATTAAATGGTGTGGTTTTTTTCCTTTTGCTTCTGTGTGGATCAGGAGCACAGAACAGATCCTCATCTCCTCAGCGGTACAAGCTGAACAGAGACTACAAAGGTGTCTGCTCTGGTTATTTTGAAGTGGGAGGTTTCCTCCATGCACAAGTTTGAAGTGCAGATGTACCTGCGCAGATGTTGCCGGCAGAGTGAGCCCCATGCTATCCTGTAAACACCCAGGGCAGTAGATCATATGCCAGGGCAAAAGGGCAGGAGTGATTAAGACAATATGTGATTTGACTGTCCTCACCTGGTAATCAGTCTCTAGAGAAGGATACACAGTTTGCTTTACCCTGAAGTGGTGCTGAGCCCGTGTCAGGAGTGGGGAGATGTTATTGGCACAGTGACAGACCCCCGCACCTCCTATAAACACCGTGAAACTGGAATGTATTCTGTGCTCGGATTTTGCTGCCCTAACCTACCTCTAGGCTCGACTTGTCTAATGTGAGCTTTTAAAGCCACCAGTAAACAAAATTGTAACAATTAAGTGTACAAACCCCCAGTGGGCTAGGACTGGGAAGGAAAAGCCATGGAAGATCATTAATTTTTCCCATGGTGTTTGACTCAGCATGTGATCTCTTGGCCAGGAAAATACTTGAGGCAGCACAGTTAGTAACACTTCTCCCAGAGGCTGTCATAACCATGCTTTAGACACTGAGTCACAGATGTTTACTAAATCATCAGCGCACACCCTGGTTTCTAAGAATTACAGAGAGATGGGTTCAGCAGAACTCGTTTCGTGAATGGCCCTTTCTGATAGCAGACACCCCGTGTATAAATTCTCCCCATACATTTTTCCTGCAGTTCAAATTACAGTGCTTGATTAATTGATTTGACTGAAGAGAATGCACCAAGCAAAGTTCAAATGGAAAGAGTAAGCAGCTGGACACATGTTCACTTTCTTTCACAGTCTTGTTAGTTAATTTTGGCCGATGATTTCATGCAATCTGCGGTACTGAAGATATTCACAGCACCGTTTCACTGAATATAGTTGGAAGTGTGAAATACATTTCATATAGGGCCAAATTCTAGTCCTTTTGATATCTGTGGGAGAATTGCTGTGCTGTCAGGGGATCAGTATTTGGCCCTTGAAGTCGGTCATGGGTTTGTTTTAGGATGCGTGTGGATTTTTTTGTGGTGTCTTCGTTGTTTGTGGTTTTGTTTGTGGAGTTCTTTGTTTGGGTTTTGCCTTTTTTGTTGTTGTTGCTTTTTACTTTCTACTAGAAATTGGCATTCAGAAAATATCCAGTGCAGCAGAAAGGTTGCATATATAAAATTCCTCTCAACAGAATGATTTTTAGCAAGTTTGATGGGTGAGTCTTCTAAATGATTCAGAAGCAATACTTGCTTTGAAATTGTGGCCTCTGCTCTTTAAAGGAAGTTGATATAATTATATTTCAAAGGAGCAGAAGATTTGCTGTCTTTTTGTACTGTAAGGAAACATCCTTCTAGAAGTCACAAACCTAAAGCTGGCAACGCCTGTGGTGTATCCATGATAGTTCTTTGGTCTGAGATTTTGTGTGCCATCAATAGGCAGAAAGAGACTTTACTGAATTTGTAACACTAACTAGCCCTGAAAGTCCTGTAGTGGTATTTTATATCCTTTCCCTTGGCAAAATTTTGCATTCAGTGCAACTCACTAGTAGATCTTCTGCATCAGGAAATATTTAGACACTTCTGTGAATAGTAATGATTTTTTCCTAACATGTAAGAATGTCTGTGCAGTACCACCCCACAGTCATGTTCAGGGTGCTAAGCTAACCACTGCCAGGAGGATGAAGC
This sequence comes from Patagioenas fasciata, assembly GCF_037038585.1. Lineage (NCBI taxonomy): Eukaryota > Metazoa > Chordata > Aves > Columbiformes > Columbidae > Patagioenas > Patagioenas fasciata. The sequence continues at coordinate 73,071,692 of NC_092523.1, read as the reverse complement.
AGAAACTCTCCTCTCCTGAGGAGAAAGGTGGAATTCTGGACTGTCACTGTGAGATCGAGTGAGTTGCCAGGGACACCTGGTCTGTCATGCTGCTGCTACTCTGCCTGTAGAGGCAAGGCAGGGATGCGTGGAAAACAGCCGGTCCCTTCCTTGTATGCATTGCACAAAACCTGTGTGAATCAGTACCAGTTCTAATTACTAATTTCAAGCAAGGTGTCAAGGTCTGAGTAAAGAAGAGTTTTTAAAAAAAAAAAATAAAAAAGCAGCAGAGGCTGGAGAAGCAGATGTGGGTCCTCTAATCCTACTTCAAAACTATCAACCTGCTATTCAGCTGGATAAAACACATTTTACCTCTAGTCTTATGAGGTTTTTCCTTTACTGTCAGAGACTGTATTCCTTTCTGGACACTTCTCACAGAAAGATGGACTGTTTCACTCTTAGAGCAGAGCGGAGTTAAGATTCACTTTCAGAAATGAGATGTGGTGAAAGAAGATTACTAGACCTCATGTACTCTAAATTTAATGGCTGGTCATAGAGTTTACCTTGATGAAATTTTAGCGAATAACATTATCAGATTTCCACCAGTGTTTCTCTCTGCAGTCTGGTCTTTGATATTAATTCAAATGTGACTTCACTTTGTACATCAGCAAAACAGTTAATAAAAATGTTATTTTCTTTCTAAACAAATAGTACAAGATACTATGTAACACTCTGTTAGGGAATTGCAGAGCAGTTGATGGGATAGCTGCTTGGAAAGGGTCTTCATCAAGATGTCTCTCATTCTTTACTATGTTTTTGTGGTTTGTGACAGAAATAGTTAAAGGGCTGGGAAGGTTCAGACTTCACTTTAACATACTTTCTTTGGCTGCAAAGGAGAAAAATGCCCACCTTCTCCAAGGGTAAAAATTTAATAAAAGGTTGTCAATTGTCAATCTGAATTTTGGATGCATGAAAATAGCTGGTGAATCAATCTTGAAAAAAAAACAAACACCTTCTGCACTGTCACAATCGCAGATACATGTGAACTTCACTGCAAACTTTAATCAGCCCATCTCTGGAGATAATGGAGCCCTACAGTTGTAAAGAGCAGGTACAGGGACATCACATTTAGGGTACTACTACCCCTTTCCTATAGGGCTGGGTGTCTCCAGAAGGTAGTCCATAGCACTTAGCTAAATTAGCTAGGATGCAGATTTAGATGAAACAAGCTGCCCTTCCTTCTCTGTCCATTAGAGAAGAGGCATGAAGTGAGTCAAACTCCATAGGAGTTGTGCCTATATGGTCTCTCTTATGTGGTCATGGCTGAGCTGGTGCAGCTGAAGATGGAGCTGCTGTGAAGCTGTAGCAATGATAGCAACCCAAGACTGAACCTGATCTAGTCCTCAACAGGAAAGTGTAATCTACTAAGATAAATTAGGAGTTCATATTGGATGTAGTGTGTTACACTAGATTTCACTTCTAAGCTGGGTTTCAAAAATCACTGTGTACTCTCTTTAAAACACCTGAGTGCTTTCAGTGGAGCAGAGAAGCATGTGCTGGGTGGAGGTGGTAGGTCAACTGTTCCTCCCACAGACTGTAACACTGCAGGAGGACCGGCAGCCACAAAAAAAGGTGGTGTCAACCTGGACAGATTGTTACAAGGGATTTGACCTCTGTAAGTGCTGGAAAAGGGAAACCAAAACTCAAACATAGCATGCTTGTTAGTCTTTGTGTCAGATCAAATAATATGTGCCTCTATACGTTGAAGTATATTAATGGATTTGTGTGGGTAAAAAGAAGAAGAAAAATATAAAAAAGAAGGATGACTAAAATATGTACATGTAGCTTGACAGTATATTTTCTTTTAGGGAAATCTGGAATAAAAGCAACATTTATGCACACTAAGCAGATGTTTATGATTAGTTCTTCAGTTAACATCACCCAGCTGGCCAAGGATGGCTTTATGGAGGGGAGAGCATTTAAGAATGTCACGTTTATATAAATCAAGAACATGGCAGCCGTGGTACTGTGGCAAAAGTGCTACATTTCCCATTTTAGGTAAGTCTTTTGAATCACATCATAGGACAGTGGAGTAGACTGGTCACCAAAACAGTGTTTCCAGTTTCCTGTCATGATATGACGCATATCTCTATGTATTAAAGTTCATTTTGAGAGAATTAGATATAGACGTGTAATATATGCGTTATATATAAAAACATCTTTCGTCAGATTTGAGGAAATCAATAGGTAATAAAATATTAGAGGCATTCTTCTAATTGCATTTGATAAACTATATCCACTTAGAACATACAAAATTGTAAATACACTGGCTTGAATATAATCTACTACTGGTAATGCGTAATTTTGATAACATTTCTTTGGAATTTTCTTTGTGTATTAGGAGATGAACTATGATATTTTAGGAATGTGAAGTGTCATCAGGACCTTAAACTGTTTTCTTCTTTATGGAAAATCTGCCTTTACAGGAAGATTATCTACTGATTGCGTGGGAAATCATCTCATGTGGGGATATAAATAATATTGTGTGCAACATATGTCTTATCCACAGTCATAGAGCTGTTAGGGAATAGGATGTATTTTCAGAAATACATAGCAAATATTTAGCTCCTCGTTAACAATTAAAACAAAACAAAACAAAAGTACAAAACAAACAAACCCCCCACACCTGACACCTTATCCTACTGGGTGAGAAGGATGAATGAATCTTTCTCACTTGTTTCTTGATGAAGTTTTTCTGGTGGTGTTCTAAAGAGTTTTGTAAATTTTCACTCTATACTAAGTATATAAATGTGAGTGATACTAATTCCAGCTTGGGGGAAAAAAGTCTCTTGATTTAACCCAATGGCTGTTTGTCAGGCTTTTCATGTAGGTTTCATCCTGTGCTTGGCCCTTTTGTTTTCAGGTGAGTCTTTGACTCAGTTTCTATATTTATTAAACAAGAATATTGATATTTAATTTGCAAGCTAAGTTATTATAATGAAAGCTATTATAAACATGTGATACATAGTTCAGTTGAGATATACAGAGAAAGGGGGAAAGGGTATGCAGCTGAGACGTTTTCTTCCACAACTCCTCATTTCTCAGTTTCTTTGGAGAAATTCAGGAGGAGAACATTTATCTGCAAATCTGAATCAAGGCTACTTAATTTTGTTCATGACCAACCATGGCTCTGGTATTTGAGATTTTTTGCTTTCTGAGGTGTCTTTCTAGAAAGCTAGTATAAAACACTTTTTAAAAAATATTCAGAGATACCATTATGGGAGTCTAATTTAAATAAACCACTTCAAACATTCAATAATTGAACTTCAAGGAGAAAGAAAGGGGTGGAGAGTGCTTTCCTTTATTAAGAGATGGGCTTTATATATAGCTGTATATCTAAGCTTTCGGGAAACAGGCTTAAACTACTATGGGGCTCTAAAGACATGCAAATGATGCAAACAACCTCAAAATTCGAGCTATCCACGTTTTTATAACGTAAAAGTGAGTTAGAACTAATGCATAGCACATACATGCATTTTTGTGCTGCATGGAAAGACTTTTAAAATCGTGTTGCTTTTATATAGTCTAGCACAAATTAACTGTTTTTTCTGACCAGCTTATATTAGTACTCATTACAAGAATATTAATTTCTAGAATAATAGTTTTTCTTTCCTGGTCTCATCCGGTTAGCGTGTGATATGTAGAAGAATATCCATCTCTGTGCACTTAAATGTGCAGACATGAGTCCAACTTTGAAGGATGAGGATGATGCTCCCTGGATAATTATTACAATTAAACTAAAGCATAAATGAATCATTCCAGAAGGGAATTAGTGTGTTCTTCTGTACTGCAAGTAGTGTATCTAAATGACATCTCCACACTTGGTTAGAGAAGAACACAATTCATTCTCTGGTCTGCAGAAATGTGTAACTGATAGACATGCTCTCGTATCTGAACGTGGCAAAAATTATTAGCATGTTATGCTTACCCAATTCATTAATTTTGTGTACTTAAACAAAGCACTCTAAATTAAAGCAGCTATTTCAGAGTATGTAAGAAGTTTGGTTAGCACCTAATTGTAGGACTGAGGAATTAATGAAATACAGTAAGCTGATGAGAAAACTAGAAATCTACACTGGCTTCTGCAGCCTTACAAAAACTTCCAAAGAAAGAAAGGTAACACATATGCCATCACAATTGTTGTTTTTCAGAAAAGTAATCAACAAACCAATCAAATTACAAAATTAGAAGCCAAGAACTAACAGTAAGACCACCTTAGGTGCCAAACGCTTTCTCACAGCTGCGAAAGGGACGACACCAGAATCCAAAATCCATGCGGGTTGTTGTTGTTCTTGCCCCCTTGTTTCCAGAATTTAATGTGATAGTTCCCAACAATAAGATGGGGCAAAATGTTGTGAGGTTATTTCCATTGAAGGGCTGGATCTGTATAATACCAGACATCTGAGGTGTCTCAATTCCTGCCAGGAATTTTAGGCTCCACAGTCCTCCAGCTTGATTTGCTATTAGTCTGTTACAGAATTTCTTTACACATTTTTAAGGTCTCTTCTCATCGATGTTAAGAGTTACACTCTTCTGTCACAAAAAAAATAATAATTACTAGATATTTTGCGAGTCTTACCCACCTTTATATAGCCAAATACTAACCAAAAAGCTAAGCAACAAATCATTGTTTATTTTTAGCCCTTTGTATTCAGCCAGCCAGTTATTATCCAGCATGCAGAAAACAGGCTCTGGATCATAAAAGTCACATACACACAGTAGGGGCAGTTAAACTGATAAATGCCAATGATTCCTGTTTAGTGCACAAACAAATCTTCTGTTTGTACAGACATACTTGATTTGACATGACCAACCTGGATTAATATTAGGACACTGGAAAAAATAAAGCCACATATAAAAATGTTATTAAATTATTTTAAAAAATATATAGCTGAAAAATGGAAACTTATTTCTCTACAGTTCAAAAGTTCATGCATTTTAAACTTAGTTGGCTAATTTTGTCTATAAAATAAAAAAGGACAGAATGACCTTTTTGACTGACAGGTATAAAAATCACTATGTTCAGCTTGATTTCTCCCAGCTGTTATTTGTTTTGGGAGTTTTTTTTCTGTTTAACCGAAGACCCTTATGTCTTCACTCTGAAATGTAAGAAAGTTTTGGCTATTGACTGCAGTGGCAGCAGGACCAGACCCTTCATTATTGATGCTTTCTTCAGGCATTCAGAAAGAAAACTGTTTGAAGTGTTCAGATTCTGTTGGAGATATAAGCCTTTGGAAAAGTTTGTCTCTATCACAAATATTAATCACAGTGCAGTGGTTGGTCTATAATGTTCAACAGATGGGATTTAAGTGGCTGAAAGGAGTCTGCTGTTATCAGTTCTGAACAACTAATTGCTGTCCACATTAGAGCATTTACTTTGTTTTACGGTAATTAAGTAGAACGCTCCGGTATCGGAGGCCCTGTGGTGCATTCTCACTAAGTAGAAGACCTTTGTGAATGCAACGTGGGAGCTCAGCCCTGGCTGCTCTTAGCACATTGGTGTCTGCGTGTTGAGAGTCCCCACAATGGGGACTCGATTTCTTCCCCTGTCTCTGCAGGTCATGTTCATGGAGGGACCTGAAGCATTGCTAGCGGCTTGATGAAGGTTCCTCAGAAAGGATCCTCTGCCATGAGGGCTTGAAAATCCCTCCTGTTCTGTGCTGGGAATTGCTGGAGGAGAATGAGTTCAGTAAACGTTGAAAGCTTGAGGAAGCTTGATTCTCCATTTGGAGACAAGCCTGTTCCCCCTTTCTGTAAACCAACCAGGAGCTGAGGCAGCTTCCCTCAAGGGCACAGGCTTCTACCAGCAGCACCTCTCAGACTAGGTAAAACATTATTCCACCATGTTAAAAACAACATATGATGATACGGGTCAGAGTACAGGATATGATGTGAAGAGAAACTTGATTTTTACATAGGGTTCCCATTCTTCTTTAATTTTTTTTTTATTCTCTTATATGATATATCAAGACAGCAGTGGATAATTTAGCTTAAGACCAGACCTTACCCTCTGTATCAGCAGAGGTGGAAATTACATCCTCTGCAATGTTGTGTGAAAGTCCTGAAAACTTGAATGTGTTCGACCATAGAAATCGTGTCATGTGAGGTCAGTAAACTCCCTGTGCAAGTTCAGTGTCCCAGGTTGTTTTAATTGCTAGTCCAGCACAATCAGCAATGTCTCCATTTCCATCTCAGACCAGCAGTTCTCTACAGTCTGAGTCAAAGCTAGCAAAAAAAGACTGGCAAATTTAGGAGTTTTCTTCAAAATAAACAAACACACTGGTAATCAGTCTATGAAGGGTTCTTCTAGACTTAAAATATTTAAGTATGAATTCACATTGTCTTTGCTAAATACTTCATTTCTTTTAGTATCATTTATGGGGGGGGGGTGCATATATATGTGTGTGGTGCATATTGGACAGCTTTAGCTAAAGTGGTAACAGTGCTGAGTGCCAACAGTTTTAAGAAGCGATCAATCAACTGAACAGGGAGATTTTCAAGCAACAGAGTTCTTTCAAAATTGTCTCTCCAGATACAAGAAACTAGAGTTCCTCTTGGTGGCTCTTGTATTTGTAGTGAGGGTGAACTGTCACCTAGAATGAAGCAGTTGGTTTGAGTATAAAATTCACAGGATTATTATACTAACACTAATCTTTGACATACTATATTAATAAAAGTGGTTTAGATCCCCCAAATGAAGTTATGTAAACAACGCACATTGGGTTTGTGAACCATTTGACAGACACCTTCTTATACTTTGTCACTAGATGAGGTATTTTCACAATGCCTACCATACTGGCTGTAGTGTCACAGATATGGCAACAGACATGCAAGCTTTATTGAGAAACAGAAATTGTTAATATAATTCAATGGCATACAACAAGGGCATGAGTTTAAACAAAGAGGAGAAATTGTTTTACTAACATGCTGTGTTTATTCATATGAACCAGCTTGTACCTCTGGGACTCAAATCTGCAAATGATCTGTGCAGTTTTTCTTTTGTAGAATTTAAGTACTTGGTTACACAAAAACGTCTGTGGTTTTTGTGGTTCTTTGGTTTTTTTCCCCGAATATTCTAATGTCCCATGACATATTTAGATAATTGACGTCATTTCTATCAGGGTGCAATACACTTTCCCAGGGAAAGTGCTGAAAGGCTCAGATTTTGAATAATTTAGATCTGGGTGGGGTGAGATCAGTCAAAAAAAAAAACCAATCTAACACAGTTAAGTTGATGTTCAATTTCAACTAGCATCCTCCTCCTCCTGTAGGTCCTGTGATTCTACCACAATGAATTATGCTGCCCTCAAAATGAATATAGAAAATGGTATGACTATCAAAATGGACATGCACAGCCTCCTTGGCTGGAGTAGACACATGAGGCTGCAAATTTTTAATATCCTTCTCAGTCAGATATTTCCTGGAATAAAAAACTTCGAGTACCTGGGTATACCATCTATTATTATTATTATTATTATTATTATTATTATTATTATTATTATTATTATTATTATTATTATTATTATTATTATTATTATTATTATTATTCCTGCATAGAAAAAAAAAGGTCTTGCTTAATTTGCAAGTGAGAAATATGTCTATGCAGATTCAGAAACTGTATCTGAGGGCAATTAATGATGACTGCTCAGCAGGTTCCTCTGGGTCTTATATCTGATGTGCTTGACTGTAGATGCCATCACTGCCTTTGTGAGGCTGATGCCAGCACTTCCGTACCTGGTTTGCATTTCAGTACTACCCGTAACTCCTGTTCCTTTGTTTCATCTCTGAAAGCTAACATATGCTAATATTTAATTCCTATCAGTGCTTACTCTATCACAGAATATAGTATGGCTAAAATAAATCACTGAACCATGAAGAGAGTCCTAGCCTTGTAGGAATGGAAACATTTTTGTGCCCTTTTTCAAAGGGAAGATGGAGTACAAAATATGTGTTTCTTGTAGGTATATCTACATATGTGCTAGCTGAATTTATGGGTAAAAGAAAAACCAGAAGAAACTTCTGTGGCAGCAACAGTTCACATACTTTCCAGAAGTACAAAGAAGTAACAGGAGTTGTTCAGTTTTCTGTACCCCTTAGCTGTACGAAACACATGCTGCAGCTGTAACGTGTGAAGATTGCATTTGCAAGGGAACAAGAACTTCACAGATCAGACATTTGTAATTTTTTAAAAACGTATTTGTTCTCCTTTCGGAACCAGAATTGCTGAGTACAGCTCTGGATGGGGTTTTAAGTCATGCTTTTTCATGCATATGAAAGTGAGAAGCTGCTAATGAATTGGATGCTCATTACCCTCATTGACGCTTGGCAGAAGAGTTGCAAGAAGGCTGCTTCTTATCTAGCACACATCAAATAGTCTTTGTCAAAGCCTTTGTCTACTGATGGTCAGAGAACACAAACTCACAGCATCCTTTGCAGTGATGAAAAATGCCCCAGTGAAACATGTCGGTTTGCTGTCAGCTTAAAATACCAGAAATCTAATACTAACTGTGAGCATGGGAGAAAAAAAACATTTTAAATAAGTTATTATTTTAGTTATTTGAATAATGACTCTTCAAAATGGCATTCTGCAAAACCTTTTGCAAAACAGATTTATATTCCTTATTAAATATGAATAAGCATACATATCTTTTTTTAACCTTATATTTGTAATAATTCCTTTAGACTCTAAAATTACCAGAGAAACACCCCAAATCTAGATAAGTTTTCTTCCTAAATTTTATAGAGAACAGAGAGATCATTTTACACCATGCTGGACTTAACCTTATCCTTTTACAAGGAAGAAATCCATTGTATGGGTCAATTAATATCTGCAGTGTCAGGAAAGGTATTGGAGAGATTACTTTATCCTGAAAGTGATGTCCTGAGCTTCATGCATCTTAGGGTACATTTTCTTGAAATAGGTCCATCTCCAAAATTGGAAATCATACTGAATGGTCACAGAGGGAAAGTATGTTGCTATTGATGCAGGTTCTCAGTCTTAGACAGATTGACATCATGATTTACTTCTAAAGGCAAAAGATCTTGAGTGTTTTTTCCTAAAATTCTTTGTGGAGTATTTTAAGCTTTAGAGTTAGATGTGTGACACACGCTATTTTCTAACCTAAAGGCGCAGCGGTTTTAAATCGGGCAGTTTTAAATATTGCAGTTAGTGTTTAAATTTGTTTTAAAGTTATTGATACAATATCTCAAAGGTAATGATAGTATGGAATATGTTTCTTCACTCTCTCTCTTGTGAAAATTGTTTTCTAATTCAGGTAGCCATCCCATTTATATTTGTGTGCTGTGGAATGAATATGGCATACATGTGGATGGAATGGTGTCTGTACAAAGGCAGGAGCATAAAGCCTGAAAATATTGGTAAGAGACAAGCAAGAGACTTCTCAAAGTAGTTCTGCAGTACCTCAGGTGACAATGGCAAGCCCTTTCTTCTACCCCAGTTCTTGGGAAGATGCTGTCATGACAAAGCACTATGCTGTCGAAGATCCTTTGATAGTTCAGTGCAGAGCGGGTGAGTGCCCACTGGAGACATGGCTGGTGCTGCAGAATTATTTTAATCATGACTGGAGTAGTGCTTGAACCCTCACCATCAGTTCGTGGCCCTGCTGACATCAGTGAGACTTTACTGTGGACTTCAACAGAAGCAGGGTTTCACCTCAGGTCTCCAGATGCAAAAGGCTAATGCATTAACCAACTGCAGCATTTAGCTCCCTGGGTTTGATACCTCTTTCAATATGCTTTAGTGCGAGTCTGTTAATATGACATTCGGAGGTGGTTGCCAAGAGAACTGGGTACATCAGAAACAGTGCTAGCATGGATAATGCATATCACAAGGTTTTGAGAGACTGTCAAAAGGGAGATGTGACTTACCCGGAGCTTGTGTTTGAGGCAGTCCTCTAGAATTGTGAGCTGCCAGAGGCTTTAAGAATTTCTATATGCATAAACATGTTCATATGATGGTGATCACTCAAGTCCCCAGTAGATTATCCAGGCCCCATTGTGCCAGGCACTGTACAAATACATAGTCTTTCTTCACAGAACTTGCAATATAAGCACGTAAGATGTATAAAGTGTTGGATAATTAAGTGTTGTTATTCTTATTTTACGATTTGGGAATGAAGGCACAGAAAGGTTAAGTGATTTGCCCAGGTGTGTATAGGATATCCATGGTAGAGTTATCATCTGAATCCAAATTATCAAATTTCAAGAAAAAATAGACCTGACGGTTCTTCCAATAGCATTGTGATTATCCTTGAGAGTATTAATACATCTGTAACTTCAAGTCATACACTTGTTCTTATGCCTGCTTTTGTAACTTTAGTTTCTGCCAGAAGAGGGGAGGTGGAAAAAGTGGTTGATGTTCTTTCCATGAAACTAAAGTTATAATACTCTTTATTTCATTGAGTAGTTATCCCACAAATGTTGATGTTTCATAGGATGCACAGTACCATGCTGTGCAGTAGGAAAGTGTAAAATCTTGTGTGTATTCAAGTGATGTGGTTCTAGAGCAGTTAAAATTACCCCTCAGCTTGGACTGACCTGTTTTCAGTGAACTACATTCATGAGAGTATAAGTGTGTTTTACATGGTAAATGGCACCTTTTTTGGACATCATCATCCCATGTTTGTCCCTTGTGGCCAAGGAGCCACCAAGTGAGTTCTAATTTGATTCCTCTCCAGTGTCTTGTTGCTTCCTTAATTTCCAAGGCACAGGAAAAAAAAAAGAATAAAACATTAACTCTTCCACTGTCTTGTACTAGTGTAAATTATGGAAATAGATGTGTGTCTAGTCTTATTCAACTTGCGTAGCTACTGTCAAGATGAAAAAATTGTACTTTCCTGTGAAACTTTTTTATCCATTAGTGTTTCAATAACATCAGAGGTTTTAAAGAGGGTTTTGCAGCCAAGAGAATGTGGATTTATTTTTTAGATCATTGACTTTGCTTATTTAAAACTTTTTCTTTTCCCAAATAATTTCAGTTCCAACTTTCCTCTTCTCTTTTTTTTTTTTCTGTGAAAAAGACCATACAAAGGAAAAACTTGAAAAACTTTTAAAAATAGGAAAAAGTTGATTGTAAAATCAGGCAAAGCACCCAGGTTGTCTTTAAAGTCTGAAACTGATTTTTTCCATGTTTCATTTAACTCTCTAGATCTCAGGTTGACAGGTCTCTGCAACAGAAACCATTGACAATTGTTTGGATCTGTAACTAGAAAAATAACTACATAAAACCAGTGAGAGCTGAGAGGTTGAACACATCATCTTAGCTCTAACATCAGAGTTTAGAACACCTAGCAAAAAACAGTTTATAAGAGGATGCAAATTTGCAAACTTTTGCCTTTGCGTTTAACCTCACGCTGGCAAAAATAATGACTTACGACTAACATGCAGAAAGCTACTGACTGCAATGGAAAGCCTGAAAAAGACAATTCATCAGTAGCAGAAGACCTAGAAGAGGGCTTTAAAGACACCTGAAATTCAGAGTAGACACTTTGAGTTCAAAAGTTAGTGATATAACATACTGCATCTTTGCTAAACTGCTAAGAGTGGCTGAAAAGCTGTTATTTTAAAAGCCTTTAAAGCTGTGGGTTGTGTGACACTAATATTTAAGGAAGAACTTTGGTTGTCAAGTGACTATAAAACGGACTGTTTTATAAATTGCAGTAACATGAAATGAAGTTTACGTTCACATTCTCAGAATTTTAGGGTCACAAGTGTGAAAACAAAAACCCCCAACATATTCCCTATGAAAACATTGCATTGTAAACTTCAATTCACGTGCTAAAAAAAATCAGTGTAATAGTTGCCTGTGAAAGCCTCTCACATCAAGTTTCCAACTTCAGTTGCAACCTTCTTTGTTCACGAGACAAAGATAAAAATGGCACAGACACATACCAGGTGCAGTTCTGGCCTGAAAAATCAAGTTACTCTGCAAATTATGTTCTCTTGCTCCAGAAACCTGATCACTGTGTGGACAGTTATACCTGGCTTCTGTGAGAAAATCAATTCCTACTATATTTAATCCTGCTCGCCCTGCAAAGCCAAGGCAGTGATTTGAAAGGGAGTTCAGACCTTCTGTACCATCTGTGCAGCCGTTTTCTCATTTCCATTTGTCTGTGCCAGCCAAGGGTGGCAATAACATTACGAAAGGGTTAACCAAGGTCTTGTTTGGCCTTTGAAACACCAACTAGTAGTGGCAATAAAAAGGAAGGGCAAATATTCATGGAAATCTGCAGAGCTGATGGGGGAATGACATTTTCTACTGGATAGGCAAGCACTTAAGTCTGGAAATGAACAGAGACAGTGTACTGAGATCCTGCAACACTGTTTTACAGAGGTGAGAGCAGAGCTCTGCTTGATGTGAATTGCTCAAGGTGAGAGAAAAAACATCTGGTAGCCCTGTTTCCAGATGTGCATTGTGGTAACTTTTGGGTTATCTTTCTTGAATCGTACCTTTGTACTGGACGGGGGAATTGGATCTTTAGAGGGCGTCTTGACTTGCTTCTCATGGTTAGGGTTGTGAAAAGGACTTTCAACTGCAGCTTCATTGCAAATACAAGAAAGAAATTGTAGTTATTTGTTTCTCTTGCTTTAAGCTCAAGAAATGAATTATGCATGAAAGTGATCCTCGGGAGTGTTTAGGTGAAAAATGTGTGTTAGTGAATTTGGATGGGAATCTGAACTATTTTAAGCAACTTGCCGAGCCACTTTGCAAAATCCAGGTATACAATTCCAACTGAAACCTCTTTCTCAGAAACAGTGAATCACACCTCTGAAAACCTGACACCAGACCAAAGTAGGGGGAAGCTTTTTAGTTAGCTTATAGTTGCATAATGTATAATAGTCTTTTGACTTACTGTCTTGGAACTTGTAACTATGCGTCTTATTTTATTGCAGAGTTGATATTTGATGATTAGTAAATCCAGGAGATATCAACACGGTTTGAAAATTAAGTTCACAGTGCATTTACTGCTCAACTGCCAAAAAAAATTCAAATGCACCGTTTTCTTAGATGAAAATAAAATGGCTAGGGTTACTGACTGGCTCTGTGCAGCACGTGGAGTACTGTAGCTCTACTGTGTGATAACCATTGCTTCAGAACCTGTTTTCAATTATCAGCAAGTCCCAAGTCTGCTGCTGACTCTGTCCCAGACACACAGTGTGTAGCAGGAACTGGAGCATTGTGTAATACAGAATGGAAGCTAAACCAAGCTCTCTGAAAAGACAATTTCACAAACACTGCTAGTCTTCTAACCTGTGAGAAAACTCTAAGAACTTCAGTGTTGAGATTGCCCCCAACTTGAAGTCATTAGGCTCTCTTTTATTAATTCAGCCTATGTGATGCCGATCTCTATCATTTGTTTTTCTTAATTTATGTGCATTAAAGCATTGCCCGAAGGCTTGAGGCATGTCGAGATTGTTTTCAGAAGGACAGAACATCAATGCCTACCAGTGAATGAAATACTTAACAGGAGCAAGAGTTCATGCCTTGCCTTATATGGGCAACTGGAATCTTCAAAGGATGTGTCTATGGAAGCCAATCTCCGAACAGTATAAATGAAAGAGGAGCTGACTAAGGAGGAAGGTAATAATGACTATGAGGAGTAAGAACCAGAGAAGTGGCTGGGAAAGAGACTTAAAAATGTGGAGAAAAGTAATTTAGTTATTAACAGCAGAAGCATATATATGTATTTATTTTTTTCTAAATAACTGATGTGCAGTTGGGGGTATCAGGCACAGTTCAGTTATAATAGCTTCATGTGTTCTAACACATCAACTACACTACTCTACTATGGGCAACTCAGTCCTACTGTGACTGTAAGATCATGTGAATTACTAAAGGATCCACGTTATCTTGCAGTTGAGGTGGACAAAGAGGTTACATGTGACCTGTTACTACAGGTCAGCTGCTGTTACCTGTTCCATCACTGTAACTTAGCTGTGACCTACGGGACACAAAGATGGAACGCGCTGGGAAGGATGAAAAAAGCTATTTAGATAAAGAAGACTAGTTTTGCATATTTTCCTCTTCCTACATGTGTAAAGCTGCCATCAGTTCCGATATTACAAACTCCATTACAAACTTGAACCCTCCCTAAGCCAACAGATTGTATTCTGTGCTACATTACAAGCACTTTCTGTTCGTTCAGCCTCCACATTTCCACGTTCCATTAACTCTTACTCTGTGAGAGGTGTTTGAGGCTGATGTAGAGGGGGGCATTCTCACTGGGACCCACAGGTATGCTGGCAATGACCAACCAGTATATCTAACAATGATGAGACTGGTATTGCTAACCTAAGTATTTCTACCTTTTCTTCTGGATAACTTTGGATTTAAGGAGTGCTTAAGCTTTGACAAATCTTGGCAACAGCTATAAATCGACTTCATTTAATACCTGGTATTTCCCTAAGGCATTTACTTTCAAAGGCTCTTAGGCTCCTTTCTGTACTTTTGGTATATTTCCAGCTTTTATGTCCTTGCAATAAAATGGAAATAACACAGTTGGGTCTATATAAATAGCCATATAATAATAATATATCAACGGAAACTTTACTGGGAGAGGACCCTGTAAAATATAGTTGTAACAGTGCTTTCAGGCAGAATGTACCAGACAGAACAAACACGTAGAGCGAGACCAAGAATATTCTTCATTTCAGATGTGAACATTGGCAACTGGACCCAGTCTACCTCTATGTGAACCAACCGTAGGAGCTGAAAAATTATAAACACGCAGCCCACATACTAAGCTTAAAATCTGAGCTCTGTAGTGTACTGCACAGCATCCCAAACTACGTTAGAGATACTGTAGAGTGATTTATATGGCGGGGAGGCAGGGGGATGCAATAACACTAAAATATTTAATGTTTCCAAGAAGAAACCAAGACTAGATGTGGCAGGTAGTAAGTTGATTATTAGGCGTCACAATACTGGCAGATCGCAACCCGAGTCATTTTAAGCCAGAAGGTTTGTCTTTATAAGTGGTAAGGAGAGTACAGGTAAAACAAAAGATTCAATACTCTCCCTTTTTTGGGATTAGTGTTAGTTATTTCTGAATTAATAGACAAGTACAAACACACTATAACTGATTTGGATATTTCCAGTTGACTCTTTGTCAGGAACTTCTAAAATGAAAGTATATCCATTGAATTACCTTTAGAAAACTTTGGTATTGTTTAACCATAAATAAAATGCATCAGATTTTCTTTCCTTCAAGTGTGAGAAAAAGTGACTAGTAAGAGACATTTTTCTAGCACCAGAGGGGGGGAAAAAAAAAAAAATAAAAAAACCTAAACTGACAGATGGTTTTCATTTATAGAAGAAAAGTGGTGACCAAAAATGTTTGCTTAAAACCACAATTAATATAGCTTACTTAATCTATATCTGTGTATGGTTAATACCAGTGAGAATTCTTCAGGTTGGAATAATAAAATGTTTTTATAAATATGGAGTAAATGACCTGACTAAATAGGTTTTGGGTTTTTTTTCCAGGCTAAACTGGAATTTATGATCACTACAAGACTTATGAACTGAAAAAGATGGCTATTTCTGTACACCAGTTTATATTTATCTCATTTAAGATGGATCATTGCCACTGAAGTTTATGGCAAAAACTCATACATATGCAAGAGTTTACTTTCAAATGGTATCTTCCTATCTCACACAACTCCTTGTTGTAGCTCCACTTGTTATTTCTACCGAATGAAAGATTTCAGTGGTTCCTGTGTAAGTTCCTTTGCAGAACCTGTAGCAACTGTCCAGTATTTTCCCTGGCCACAGCTAATTTTGAAGTAATTTCCATTTAAACTGAAAGGGTATTGTTTGTCTCAGAGTAATTTTGGGATAATTAACATCCTGGCAAAATTACAACAGAAGATATCTTCAAAGGGCTTTTCTTGTTGTCAGTATGATATGGTCCTTCTGGCAGTGGCTGTGGTAGGAAATCCTTCATTTCTTACTTTTCTTCTCCAAGAAGCAGATTTGAGCTGAGGATGCATTTGCAAAAATGTGTCTGCAGTGTGGTGGGGTCATTCTCGTACTCCTGGCACTGCAGGACATGGTGTGGGGTCAGACAGAGAAGCACGTTCCTTCCAAGCCCAACAAATACAATCCTTGTGTATCAGTCTGTGTTGGGGCAGTGGAAAGATTAAAAATGAGGAGATGCTTTGGGGCATGTTTAGAATTGGTTACTTCCAAATAAGAAGTTTCTGCTTGTATTTTTATTTTTTTCCCTTATATGACTTCTTGTGGGAAATTAGGGAAAATGATGGTCTTAATCTCTGATTTTGCCTGTGCAAATAAGGAACAGTCATGGCATTTTTTGGCCTTCCCTGAAGCACAAAGTAACTGGGATCCTACAAGAAACCATCTGAAGCATGACTTCTGCTTAGTCCTTCAGACTAAAAGAGGTTTGACCAAGACTTGGATTATTGTCCAATCTGAAGATCCCTATTTTTGGAAGTTCCTGTTTGAGGTTCACCTGTAGTCAAAATTAAAGAGAGCCTGCCCTGCTCTCTTCCCTTTGGAAATCTTCATTGCAATTGACCTTGAATATCTTGGCTGTGCTAACTATGCAGTGTATCAGTTATTCCTTCTGTGCAGTGAAATATTAGTTGAGGAAGGATAGAACAAAATGAAATTTGAAGATATTCCTACAAATACATCATCATAATGATTTGCTATCAAAGTTAAAAGCCAACTGATTTCATCATTTCCAGATGCAGTGAATTGAGAACTGTTACATCAATGTTTATGTAAGCAGAGCCTACAGACTTAGATTGTCAATTCTTCTTTTAAAAGCCAGATTCTGAGGGATATTGCTTTTAAAAAGAAAATCTGAAGAAAAAATATTCAGTTGGTATTTACATTCTTTTGGTTCTTCAAATGGCAAGCTAAGAGAGATGAATAAAGCAGGTGCCCTTCTCATTCACGATTGTATAAGTGCTCATATTTTGATTCAATTTCTCTTGGAACGTGAAGTCACAGATGTTTCTCTGGTTGTATTTTTAGCTTTTCCTTTTCTATTTTCACTTTTTATGACTGGGCCTCTGTTTTTTTGGGGTAGAATTCACTAAAACTGCAAGGGTCTTGTTCATAAAAATACATGTATTATTCAAGTAACATTGGACAAATGCTGTTACCTTCAAGTGTGGAATGTGTTTGTATATCACCACATGTATAAATGAGAACTTCTTTGTTATTCAGAGGATGTATAATTATAGTAGGAGTTGGATAAAAAGAGGTTCTGAAGTTCAAGACAGGCATATTTGATAAACAGTAAAGAGACACCACCCCCTTTTTTTTCTGCACAAACAAGAGCATAAACTGAAAACCTAGACTGGAAACAAATTGTACATAAGTAAATAACAAGATTCACGAATTAATTTACTTAACAACTAAAGTAAGATCTACTAAATTTGTCCTACTCTTGCTTTAACCTATACGAGATGCTTTGGAAGAAGGTGAAAGCTGAAATAATGCACATCTCCAATCCTGTAAATATATTATATACTGAGATGGGGGAGGTTCTGCTGCTTCAAAAAATTCCCACAAGCAGTTGTGTGCCATGTTAAACTGATGTGTGTAAACTATAATTCAGTCTTGTGAACATTTATATTCTTTCACATGATGAGTGTCAGGGGTAATTGTACTGAAATAATTTTGTGCTGGTACAATTTCAATCAAGGTGGCACTGAGAATAATTAATTTCAGGATGAAAAAGATATGAAAGCGGTTGGAACATTTAATAGAAAACATGACTGATATTTCTCCCACCTTGTCAATGCCTGGGAATAAGGCCTTGTAAGAGCTAGGTTTTCATCAGACTTGCTTACTTTGTATACAAAACTTTTGTATTTGCTTCAGACCCACCTCTGATTTAAGCACACGAAAGAATTATGGCTGCACCAGTGAGATGCACAGAATCCACAAGATCAGTACACAAGCCAGTATATTGGCACCAACATTATATTATGACTCTGATACTGCTGAACTGTTCACATTAAAAGAGATCTGGACTTGAATGTATCATATTGGTTGTAGGCTTGCATGTGTCTGTTTCCTTTTAATGAGTCCTTTCCCTTTGATGCAAAGAATTTCTCTGGCACACTAGTTTTGTAGTTGAAGCTCCAGCACAATGTGATGCTGGGAGAAATAACCTGTCTTGTTTTATTCAGAACCTATAGCACTAGTTCCTGATTTTGTGGGGTTTACAGTTTATCCAATAGGAGTAATAAAACAAGACAGTAACTGCAGTTTGGGGTCTAACAGCGAATTTGTCCTCCCATTTCTTTGTCTCCTCCTTTTTCCTCAGCTGTTTGAGATCTGCTACAGTACAATCCCTATTTTAAACACAACGACCGATGTGAACATACTCCTTACTTTGTTCTGGCATTTTCCTGGGGAAGAGAACAGGAGAGGGGTAGTGTCCTGACTTAATTCTTGCCTGCTTTCCTCTCCAACAAACGGCCAAGCAGAGCAAGACAGCTAAGAGCAACTGGGCAGGATTTAGGCAGGGAAACGGGAGGTTAGTGACTGAGGAAGAGGCACAGCAGGGAAAGCCTGGGCTGCAGGCTGCATTTAGTGCAGAACTGGTAATAGTATTTATGTTGGTAATAATGGTGTCCTTTTGGCTTGTGCTTGTTTAGAAGCTCAGTAAAGCAGATATCAATATCAGAGAAGAAAACCCAAACCACCCAACAAACCAGGACTCAGGACATAGTGCTTTGAATAAGATGAGGAAGGTTTTCTTCTACTTTTGGCCAAATTTCTCTTCCTTTCATGTACAAGGAATATTGACAGGGCTGTGTTTGATTAAATAGTGTGTACATCTGTACTTACATTTTGGGAGAGCCTAGAGAACTGTAATTTTTTTTCACATTCACTCTCTTAACCCTGAAGGGTCAACAGATAAAATCACTTTATAGCATGCTTTTTTTTTCTGTGAGGCTACTACTTATTGCAGAGTATATACCATGAGAAGCTGTACCTTTTTAAATTGAAAAATTGCAGTTATTGTATCAATACACTTGTTATAGATGCCAAAATACATGCTTCTTGAATCTATTTTTCTCCTATTTTTATTTTATTTTGAACCAGAATCTTTTCAGACAGAAGTTTACGTGGAAGTAATTACCTGCAAAAATGACTGATGTCTTGTAACCTGTGTTTTATGAGAATGCTATATTCTTAACAAGGATCTGAAGGATTTGAAATTGTTTGTTCTCACACAGAAGTTTCGTGGGAAAAAAAAATTCAGATCAATTTAGAATCTAATGGAAAGAGCATCAGAAATAAGGGTACAGGAAAGCACGGATTCTTTTCCAATTATGTTTCAATGTTTAGATATTCATTACTTCTGCAAAATGCTTTTTAAAAAGCTCTGAGTATTGCAATAGACTGTTAATGTTATTGATTAGTTTTAAAGTCAACTGCTATATATCATCAAATCTATTGGTGGTTGCAGTTGCTTTTTAAAAAAGAAAAAAGTGTATAACTATATCCACTGACATCTGAGCATCTGAGTGCTAGGTTTAATTCAGTTTCTCATATTTCTGACCCATTAACTGTTATTGAGAGCATATCGCGATACAGTCCATGTTGTCACGTAGCCGGCAAGACTTGGGTTTGAGACGGGGCTCTTTCCATCTGCCCTGGGGACGGGAGGCAGGAGGAAGAGAGAGAGAGGGGGGCTAGGAATTACAATGCCTCATCTGCTCAGGTCATTCAGTGCCTTGCAAGTTTAATCAGGCTTTCTTCATCCTCCATTACACTCATTAGGTCTTGTTAGGTTAGTGCTCGATGTTGATCTGTATCTTGGTCAAGACAATTGTTGCTGATTAACTATAATTACCAGTAATGGTCCCAACCTGCTTTCAAGCAGGCTGTTGCTGTCATCTTGTCCAGGCCCCTGCTCTGTGATGAGCAGTCCAAACCTCCTAACCCTTTGCCTGTTTGCTGTTTGAACCAACAAGTTGCTTCTTGTGTGGGCTCATCCCCTCATCCTTGTACTTGCCACCTAGAAACATCCCAGCTCTGCTTCAGGTATGTAAAAATGCAAAAGTAAAGAAAACAGGAATGACTGGTATGGGGAGGGGGACAGCAGAAGCAAAGAATTAAAAATAAAATACAAATTAGGACAAATAACTATTATAAGTGCTGTGAAACTTAGTGCTACCAAAGTAACTCAATGCTTTGTAGTCCGAAGTAATAAATAACAAACTAGTGCCTCATCTCAAAATGTGTCCTTGTGTGAATAATATTTGTTTGAGTCGACTCTCCTACTTATTTCCATCAGATTATTTTGGGAATAGCTGTCCTCAAGATCAGAGGATCAGACCTTTTATGTTGCAAATGTTGCTTAAGGCAGTTTTTACTTGTGCATGGTTTTCTGGTTAGCCTTATGAAAGCCCCTATATGCTTACACTTCACAAAGACCATAAATAATCATGAGTCGAGTCAGAATTTATAGTTAATTGTGGTATGAACGCCAAGGTCATGTAAATGTTTATGTTCTTAATTCATAGTTACAAATAACGCCTGCTAAATTTCCAGCTGACTTTAACTACAAATAATTTGGGGGATGAAACTGAGGTCTAGTTATTTATGCGTCTTTACTGCAGACATCAAAAGAATGATTTTCTTAAAACAAAAACAAAAAAAAGCATTAGCAGAGTTTGGATGTAAGTGTAGTGAGTACTGCTACTCTAAGCAGCTAGCATAATGGGCACACTATCAAAACTGAGCATGTAGCCATGCTCATAAATCCCAGAAATTCAAGAGTGCACCTGATATTGCAGTTTTGGGTGCACATTCAGTAATTGTACCTGGAAGTCAAATCCTCACAATGAATCTTTTGGGCTAATACTCTAGTGTATTTGTGGACGAGCCTGTAATTGCACCTTCTGATAGCATTTCTCTCCTTGAGATGCACAGTGAGGATGGAGCAACTAACTCCAGGAGGGTAGGGTGGTGGCATAAACTAATGTGGTCACAGAACTGCCAGGCAGAACCTGGCTCATGTTCCAGCCCACAGTGCAAAGGCAGAGCATGTGAACAGGTGTGTACCTGTCAGATCTGATAGGGACAAGACCTGGAAATACTGGAGTTCGATACAGCTTGTAGCAGCTCCTTTATGTGTACCTGGAGGTACGTTCAGGACTGTGGGCTTAGTGTGATCTTCAGAAGAATAACTTCAGGCAATACATTTGAGGAGACAGGAAGTAGACCCAATATTCATGTATTTACTCAACATGTATCTTTAGCAAAACTTGTCCTTGAGGATATAAGAAAGCCATTTTAGTTGCAAAATTAAACACTTGAATGTTGCATCTGTTCCTCCAGCACTAATTGCACTGGGAGGTGCTCTCACTCAAAGCACTGAATGAGACAAGGAAAATAAATAGTCTCATGTAATTAAAGACTATATAGTAGTTTATATATCTATACGAAATATCAGAGGTAGAATTGACTGGCATTTCTAAATGTGGCGTTTTCTTACATTCAAATATTCGATTTTGCATTCTAAGTAATTATTTTCTAGCACGTTCAGCATTCACCATGCTATATATTTAAAGAAAGGTAAAATAAATTCTTTTTGCTGCTTTAGCAATCGTAAATGTGGGTACAATTTGACTGAAGTTTCTAAGTGACCTAATTTTATTGATACCAGCATACATCTATATACACACAGAGGAGCTACCATTTTTAAAGATGACTGTGTTCCTACCATAAGAATGCCTCTTTTATTTTTCGTTGTGTGGCAAGAGGTAATGGCAATCCATACTGGTTTACAGCTGCTTTATGTCTCTGCAAGAGATACATATCTTTGAATGCAGAAAAATACAAGAAGTTTGATTGCTTTTTAAAATAAACATCTGCAAAAAAATCACTTTTCTCAAGCAGATAAAGTGCATGCAATGGGTCTGATAAATTGGAATAGCACCCATTATTTACTCAATCCTGGGATGAGCTAGACAGCTTTCTTTTACATAGTTTTCCTTGAAACATGTGCATCTCAGATTTCATCATAAAATAATCTCTTATACAAGCTAAGGAACCTTCAATGTGTATTAGACACAAGGCTTATCCATATTTATGTACTGTAGTCATACTTGTGTAAAGAAATACTGCATAAATGTATATATTCCACTTCCAGTAATATTTATAGTCCTAATGCATATGTACTTTCAGAATCTGCACATTTATGTACTTATGTATTTGTGCATGATGTGTATGTGTTTCACAGATGCAGATGTAAAATGCACTACATGCTCTAGTAGCTTAGTTTTTCTGCATAGTGCTTTAATTTCTTCCTGAAGTGAATATTCGGCCTGTAAATTTAAGTCAATTTCTAGGGAAAAAAAAAAAAAATTAATTAGCATAAAGGAATAAGTGGACACAATAAATAGTAAATACATTTACATTGTGACTGTCAAACTGCAGTTCATCAAGACTAGCCCATATTTTTTTGAACATTGGCAATAGCTTTAAAGAGGATGCTTTTATATGCATATATATGCATGTGAGTATATGTAAGGTGTATAGATATGTATATATATAAAAAAGTACTGTTGTGGATTTTTCATCCCAAAATCACCAACTCTCTTTGCAGTTTATGGAAGGAAATGGAGATTGTTAGCCAGGAAATCGCATCCCAGAAAGATCACGTTCTTGTGATAATTTATCATGGAAAAAGCTATGTCTTTCAATAGAGATGTAAAGCTGTGGTCTTGCAGTTTGTGGTCAATGAAGATGCCTGGGGTTTTTTTGCTATCTCTTGCAAGAAAAGGGTTATTAGCCCCTGAAGTCTTGGTTACATTCCAGTTTTAATAACTATTTTGCCTACATAATTCCCACTGTAGCTTCAGGTGGATCGTGGAATTTTCTTCACTTCCTGTCATAAACTATTCTGTGGCATTGCTGTGCACTGTGAAACAGCTGCTGTTCTCCTCTGCTACCGTTCTGTGCTTCTCCCCAAACTTCTGACCCTCTTTATTTAATCTTACATCATCTTTTGTTGAGTTTGTACTGGTATTTCAAACAGCACTTATTACAAACCATTACCAAATGGGAGTTATTACAAAAGCTTGATGTGCTATTTTCCAGTTGCATCTTTTAGATCTGCTTGACAATTTACACATGGCCTATCAAGGACTTCAAAAAAATATTGAAAGGAAACAATACAGATTTTAGGGGCTCTTGCTTCCTATGTGAATCTCATTCATTAGTGATAAATGGGAATTAAACAGCAATTAAATGCATTTCAGACAGGCTGCACACGTGTAATGTTGTTAGCACTTTTTTGGAATATGGAAGATGTATCTCTCTTGTAGAAGCTGAGGCAGCGAAGCAAAAGGAGGATGTTAGCTGATTTTTTTTTCTTCTTTTTTCCCCTCTTCTCCAGCCTAATTAAATTATTTTTATGGGAATTTTAGTGCTTATTATTTGTGCTTTTTTGCCAGTAATTTATTACTTCATTGACTTGGGGTTTTTTCTACTTTTTACTATCCATTTCATCTGATCTTCTTAGTCCTTCTTGGTTTTATTTAATAGCCAAAGCAGTATCTTTTTCTGTTTAGGACTGATTGACAGTGGAATACTCTGGTGAAGAGTTACAGAGTCAAACCACAGGCCGAGACACTGTACAGACTGTACATCCTCAGAGTTTGCCAGCAGACTGTTCCTTACAAAATATTACCAGGTCTGACTACGAATTCTGGAATAACACTTTCTTGGCTATTTGTAAAGACAATGTGGAGTGTAGTTAGTAGGTTTACATTTCTTGCCAGAAAACCGTAATCCAATGCTTGCGTCGATACATGAAAAACTTTTGTTATGATTATTTGCCGACAGTTGCTGTGCGTGTGAGAAGTGTGTGCTTTCATTCATCAGCATACTTTGTGCTTGTGCATCCTTTGGGCCTCATTGCTCTCAATTTGATGAAGTAGGGAGGACTGGAAGTCGCAGCACCTTCCAACGATGGTTTCCTCGCAGCAGCAGTGTGTGGGTGCTGCTTCATGGGTGGTCTCCTCGCTTGTCCTTCCTGACAAAACAGCACCTACACAAGTTGTACCTGCAGGAGACAGGAATCCCATAACCATCCTCTGGATAAAAATTGAATGGCTTTGGCCAGTAGCTCATTTTGCGGGGGGTAGTGCACTGGGGTAACAGGCTTGGTTGATGCTCCAGCCAGGACCTTGCTGTGCCTCCAGAATGGGGTAGCAGCAGTTGTGAGCCCCTTTCTTACATGGTAGCTCACAGATTGCAAGGCTTGCCCATTTGTTTGCAAGTTTTTTTCCCTACAGGTTATTTAGCATGAATTTAACTTCATGTCTTTTTAAAGCGCTGCAAAGATGGAAAGCTCTGTAAACCTGTAATTATTTCTACTAGTAGCACTGCTGTATGTTATCAAAAATCTGCAAAATGGACTAAACCAAACTACATATAAAAAGTGAACAAACTTGAATTACATGTCAAGAGCTCTCATTTCCTTCTTGTTATCCCTGCATAAATACTATTGAGACTGGGGTTTAGCCGTCATTTTGAAGGACTCCTCATTGCTGCCATTTGACACTGCAAATAAGTTGCAAATTAGTAATTTGTCTCATTAAAAAAAAAATTGTTTGGTAAAAACCAAGATAGTACAACAGCAACACTGTGGAAAATGTATTACTCCACTTCTTTGAACTCAATCCCACTGCTACTGAGGTCAATGGAAAACAATACCATCCTCTTCCCTGGCAGTAGGTTATATTTATCTTCTTCTGGAATGGTAGACTTCATATTATTTCCATCAATTTTGTTGTGGTGATTTTGTTTCTAGGCTATGTTTGTGGCAGTTTATTATTGTTGTTGTTGTTGTTGTTGTTGTTATTATTATTATTAATAATTTTCTTTCTTGTACCCCCATGCATACTTGGGGGTGTTGTTGACCACACCTGGAATATTGTGTCCAGTTCTGAGCCCCTCAGTTCCAGAAGGACAGGGAACTGCTGGAGAGAGTCCAGCACAGGGCAACAAAGATGCTGAAGGGAGTGGAGCATCTCCCGTGTGAGGAAAGGCTGAGGGAGCTGGGGCTCTGGAGCTTTGAGGAGAGGAGACTGAGGGGTGACCTTATTAATGGTTATAAATATATAAAGGATGAGTGTCATGAGGATGAAGCCAGGCTCTTCTCGGTGACAACCAATGTTAGAGCAAGCGCTAATGGGTTCAAACTGGAACACAAGAGGTTCTGCTTAAATTTGAGAAGAAACTTCTTCTCAGTGAGGGTGACAGACGCTGCCCGGGGGGGTTGTGGAGTCTCCTTCTCTGCAGACATTCAAACCCATCTGGACGTGTTCCTGTGTAACCTCATCTGGGTGTTCCTGCTCCGGCGGGGGGATTGGACTGGATGAGCTTTTGAGGTCCCTTCCAATCCCTAACATTCTGGGATTTTTGTGGTTCTGTGAATAAGCGCAGGGGGCCCCTAACCCCCAGCCCGGCCTTGCGCGCTGGAGACGAAGTCTAGAGCCCGTTCTTGAAGGCAGGAGCCAGCGCGGGGGTGGCGGCCGCCCGCTCCCCGTCCCCCCGGCAGAGCCCAGAGGCCGGCATTCGCGAGCGGGTGCTGCCATCTAGTGCCCCGGCCGGGGCTGCGGCCCCGAGGGCGCCGTCGCTCGGGAGCCGACGGCCGCAAACCGCCGCGGAGCACCCGGGGGTCGCGCGGCAGCGGTCGCGGACACACCCCGCGCGCACCTGCGGGTGCGGCCCTAACGGCCACCCGAGCGCCAACGGTCGCTAACGGTCGCCAACGGTCGCGCGGGTCTCCCGCCGCCGCTTGAAACGTCCCCTCCGGGTGACGTGGGAGCGAGGAAACCGGCGTTTCCTCGGCCGTGAAGGCGAAAGAGAGCCTGTGCTGGTCAGGAGCGGCCCCTCGCCACGGGGCTACCGAAAAGTCCGCGGTGAAGGGTTGTCCTACCTGCAAAATGCGAAACATCCAGGTTCTGTTAATTACTTGTTTCATTTTGATAGCGTGGTCTTGTTTAATTTGCGTGTTGGCTTTATATATTGTAGGGTGCTTTTGATGTTTAAAGCTTTTGGCGAGGAGTACCAATCCAATACTTGGGTATTTTTAATAACAAAAATAGGTTTAGAAAACGTGGCATAAATAGATGCATGTTGTAACTTGCTTCTTAAAGCGGGGAAGTGGGTTTTGGTTTTAGTGTGGTTTACAAACTTCGCTGTAGTTTTCCTGAGCCAGACCCTGAACCAGGCTGCTCCTAGCAGTGACAACCATAAAATAAATATCATCAAACCGAAAAGAGAAATGTTTTCCCCGTAGTCAAAGTGAGTGACATACACAAAGGTAACTATGAAAACTAAATCGTTTCAGCATTAGTTTAGCATAACTTCAGAATGTGGGTCTTAACCCAAGAAATAAGTATGCTAGTTTTTACACGTAAGTAATTAACATCACACTGTCTAGTGATGAAGCTGTAAGGATGCTTAAGTTTGAGGTGCTGCATCTTAATTTTGCACTAATGCTTTTGGCTGGCTGAGGACCTCTGATCACCATGGACAGGCTTGAAAATAAAAGTCTTACATCCATGCAGCAGCAGTCTTTTCTAATATCTCTCTCTCCTGGGTCTCCAATGAAAATAGAGAGTTTTGCCCTTAACATTTAAAGCAAAAAAAAAAAAAAAATCCCATCATAAACACTTCAGTACATTTTCTCCCTTTTATAAAATTGGATTTTGAAGCTGGGAAATATGTGACACTTTGAAATACTTTGTGGCATGGCTTTTTGAGGGTTGAGAAACCAGTTTCAAGAGGCTCTGCTAAGTATTTCTCTTTAAATTTGAAGTCCAGGGTGGGATGTTTTTGTGAAACTTCAGGAACAATACTCTGATCTCATTTTATCTCTTTCCTTTCCAGCTTGCATGCTGGGGAGCGGATAGATGAGAAAGCAGTGGAAGATTTTGGAGAGAAGAGACATCACCTGGGGTAAGTGAGGGGCAATGCTGGGGGAAAGTTGAAGTGAGTCAGCATGACACAGATGTGTCCACTTGGAAACCACAGCAAGATCTTCCTACTGCACTGTGTGAACCTCTTAAAAGCAAAATCCAGACAGAGTCTGTCTCTCTATAAATCTTTCCCCTCTTTCCATTACTAGTTGAGTATTGTTGGCTTTAAGCCACCTGATTTTACAATGATTTATTAACTGCTATGCATTATATATGAGATTCAGGTTTACTGAAGAGTTACCCTTATGGTCAACATTGCATACAAATCAGCTACTGTTAGAGAGGTTTACTGCGTCTTTTTATGTGGCTAGAAGTTTTGTTAGGTAGTGTTAGAATTTGTGACTTGTAAAACAATACAAAAAAGATCCTCATCTGTATTTCATGTGGTGCATGTATTACACAGAGTGCATCGTATAGTCGTTGTAGACTTACAATTATACCTAAAAAAATCTGAGTACTTGGCAGGAGCCCGGGGTAGGACACACAGGACAGACTGATTTTTCCCAAAGCTCCTAATAAATGTGTAAAGAAATCAGTGTTTTGTACCAAAAGAGGAACATGTGAATGAATGAAATGGGTGTAAAATGTTCTTTCGTGTGGAAATACGACTTGCTAAAGTATCTGTGATTTAAATGATAATATGGCATGTTTAATAGATGCTCCTTCCTGAAGAAGTTGCGTTGTTATGCATTACTTACTGTTATTTCTCACATTATTTGGTGGAAGCTCTGTAGGAGAGTCTGGCATTTAGTCATACCCTTGTCTGTGATTATTCCAGTGATGACCATTGTCTCTGTTTCAACACTGAGTATTGCTTTATGGCATCTTTGCTTTGCATTTTCTACATGCAGATGAGATGTGCTCTAAAGATGTGTAAATAAATGTAGAGACAGAGGAAAAAAATAATAAAGTTGATTTTAAACTGACTATAAGACAATTTAAAAATGTGACCATGTTTCAGTAGTTTGGGAATTTTGTGCAAAGGGTGAGAGGAAGGGCAGGAAAAGGAGGTTATGCCTTTTTAAATAAAATAATATAGCAAGTTTCAGAGTCAGAAATGACCATAGGGATGTCAAAAGGACACAGGGAGGATAAAAGGTGGAATACAGGGTTTCACCACGTCTGAACTTACACTGTTGTATTCAAACCATAAGCATTGCTGTCTGCTTCAGGCTGGCATGTGTTATGAAGTGATTGTGAAGAAAGGAGTTATTTTTAGGTAAAAACATTGTGTACTAAACTAGAGTTAAGCACATATTTCCGATTTTATTTCCTTGTTAAAGATATTATACTCGCAACAAACTACAGAAATGTTCATAGACATTATCCGGTTTGCTGGTGTGGGTGTTTTTTTGTTGTTTTGATTTGGTTTTTTGCAGGGTGAGGGGGTGGGTTGTTTGGTTTTGTTTTGTTTTTCCCATATACTACATTCTATTATTTTAGTTTATGTAGTAGTAGGAAAAAAACCATAAATAATTAGTGTCTTGAATTAACTTTTTACCCAGTTACATTGCAAATTTAGTCACTGTTCCTGGAAGGCAGTTTATAGAGAACCATGTTATGAGAATACAACAGGAAAATGATTCTTACTTCTCAGGATATGAATTTAGTATCGTTTCATGTGTTCCAGATATGGATAGTCTGAAAGCTTTAGGCGACGTATAACTGACTCTCCCAGGACTATTTACTCATGATCGTACTGTTTAATTTTTTTTGTTCTTTTTTCACGAAAGAATGAAACGGTCTGTTGGAAAACTTCATGAGGGCATGTTGCCCCATTGAAGATACTTAGTTAGATAAGGATTACCAGATAAAATGTCAGATTACCTTTTCAGACTTGTTTTGAGTTGTTTTACTTAGGATATTTTATAAATAATGCAAGCATCTACAATCAAAACACATTTGAACATATATTACCAGTACTGTCTTCAGAAGCATGGTTTATTTTGTACACAGATTAAATTGAAGATATATTAAAAAAATTGAATTTGTTTAAATGCAGGGCTAATGTTGTTTCTCTCTCATTGACACTTGGAACTGGTCCAAAGTCCTCTATCCTTGGCAAAGCAGACGCTGTCCTATAGACAAAAACTTAATTAAACTGAGTGCTACCTGTGGCAAGGACATTTAGAAATTCACAGAGTTCAAGCAATCAAAACAAAGCATTGGTTTTCAGCTTTCAGATTTGTTCTGGATAACACACTGCACAGTGTTTTTTCTGATGTTCTTTGTGGAGTTTTCTTTGAGAACTGTGGTCTTATAAGAAGCCAAAAAATGAGGCAATGTTTAATGATAGCAAATATCCCCATTGTATGTCACTGTTTCTGCTTCTTTTCCATCTGTTCTGTAAACTAATAAACTCTCTAAGGGAAAACTGGTGAAGAAAAATCAGATAAATAAAAGTGAAACATTAGCAGATGACCAGGATGATGTTATTAGCCACTGGAATGATACAGCTTGATGAAATCACAGCACTGAGGCAATGTTTTGACTGACTTTTTCAGTTTCCTGTGTGAGTGATACAGCAAAAATTTCATGGCTTCTTACGTTGGCATTTCAAATGCTCCTTGTCAAAGCTGGTGAAAACATAGCGTTCTATTGTGCCCTTGCCATTTGAGTACAAAAGGCAAAGCAACTCACTAGTTCATCTCTAATCTGCTTGCAGTCTTTATCAACTCACTTGTATCTTTTTCTACCTTATCAGTGCTAAAGAGCAGAAAATGATCCCCACTGAATTATACTAAAAAGAACATCTTGAGGACTAGTCTAACATATATGAAAAACCTACTATCTGTGCTGTGAGGAGTGAAATATATATCTGAATTTCTTGAATGCTTTATACAGTTATTAGTGTGTTATTGACTGAACAGGGCAAAGCATGAATGAATGGGTAAATATTGTGATATTGATATGTATCTGATTATACCTACTTTGAGTATACAGTTTTCAGCTCAGAACATTATCGTGTAGCATTCCAAGATAATCTGAAGACATGGTGCTTTTTTTAGGGCGAAGATATTGGCATCTGATATGGTGATCTTGTGCCATGTTGTCATGAGAGAGGTTACTATGTAGCAACAGTTCAATATCATCCTTTGGACTTTTCTGATAGACCACTTAACTATCTCAGCTTTTCCAGTGATCATCTCATTTATCTAGGATTATTGCAGTGAATTTACTGTTTGGTTTTCTTCCAGAACTGAAATGTCAAGTCCGGTGTCACGTATGCAGTAGCTTTGTGCCGTGAGAGCTCAACAGATCCACCAAAAGCTGCTAGTAGTTGATCTTTGGATAGAGCTAGAAATAAATAAATCCTCTTTAGCAGATCAATATTCATCCCATTTAATGCTTGATGTGAAACTTGTGGATTTGAAGTAGCAATGCTGATGTACAGCTAATCGTTGAAATGGGCATTAGGGCTTTTATAGCATGGCAACATATTGTCAAACAGGAAGGCAGAAAGTGTTGAGTGCATCCTAAGGGGGAAAAAACTCTCTAACAATATGTAATTTAATGCACATTTGTAATCCACACAGTGTCCTACATTGCAAAGACTTGCTAGGTTACAAACTAATACTGTACATCCAGTGTTTACTCCAGGGGTTTACTTAGTAAAGCAGATGACTCCCCCTTCAGTGAATCTTTCAGAGTCTAAATATATCACCCAATCAGATTTCAAGATATAATTTTCATCTTTAGTACTCTTCTCTCAACTAGTCACATATCTATCCAACTATATGGCAAGTGCACGGAATGCACGCTTCCTATGGTACAAAATATATATGTGTGTATATATATATAGTAGCAAACGTGTATACACTTGTGTAGGTATGTATTACCTACTTATTAAATTTCTGTGTAGAATTTGTATTGTGCATATTTCAGAGAAATGGAGAACTGGTAAAAAAGTTCTGGGGCAGTTTAAGAGCACATTTGAAAAAACTTTGTGGGTTGTTCTTTTTTGGGGGGTGGGGGCTTTCTTGTTTGGGTTTTCTTGTTTGCTTTTTAAGGTGTGATTTAAGGATTTTTTTTCTCTCTCTTTGGTCAACTGTAGTAATTAAATACTTAAGGCCTTTACCTTCTTTCTTAAAATGAATAAATAAAGGTCTTGTTAAGTGTCTAATAATACTAGAGCAGATAAAGATAGTACCGGCAAACATGAAGAAAGTTGAGGGTTGAATTTTCTTCTGTGCCAAAACTATGCTCTGATCTTCGTTGTCTTAGTGCCACTGTAAATAACTTAGTAATATTTTGCCACAGTATGCCCTGGCGTTCAGATTCAGCTGCAGAGTTTCCAGATACTGTCCTAGCTAGTATATACCTTCTTTAAACAATAATGGTGGACTGTTAGTGTAAGGGCATGCAAGCAAAATGAGCCCTTCTGGCTCTGGACCTCAGTCCTTTGGCAATTTCCCTTTCATCAGGCAGAAAGACTTCCACAAAGTTGAGAAGTCTCATTATCTTTAAAGGTGAAGCAATGAAAGTAGTTTTTTCATATGTAAGAGATACTAGTATCAAACATAAATGTATGAATACTGTACAACAGGATAGAATACATTTGTGTCATACTTTTTTGCTATTATCATTAGCTGTCTTGCTAAGGAGTATTTTAATCTTAAAACTACAAGAAACATATAGGGAAATATCTGCTGATGCAAGATGTAGTGAACTTCTACCCTCTGAAGACAAGGTAAGGGGCATTAGAGCTGTTACCTTTCATTATAACAGTGAATCTGTATTGCTTTTAGTAAGTCTTTCCTGCACAACTTCAGCTTGTGGTGGCTCCAAGTTTTGCAGAAAAGGATATGGGAGACAGTGGGAAGGATTAACTTTATCTACCAAACAGTAAATCACTGGGAAGGAAAGAAATGTCTAGTTGTGTTTCATGCCATAGAAGGGAGATTGTTTGGAGGGCATAGATAGTGACAACAGTGGGAACTTTCTGGGTTGCTCTGTCCTCTGTCAGTGAGGGTTAAATAGTCTGGTTAGTATTCTTCTTCTAATCTTGCTTCAGTGACCATGATAAAAAGTGGTATGGACAATGGGCATCTCTTGTGTTGCAAGGAAGAAATGCTGATCTGGTTTTCTTGTATTCACCAGTCTATTTTTTCTGCTACCTTCTTGTATTACTTGCAGCAATATAATATGTTCCCAGTTCTTAGGCAAATATAATAAAAATTAAAGCCATTCTATTTATAAACACTTCTGTAATCACAAAAAAATTTCAGAACATTGCAAGGATAACTTTTTTCCGTCTTATAATTACAACCAAAAGAGGTCAAGAAAGCATACATCTGCTTTTACCAAAGAATAATGAAGGAAGAACTACACTACCATGGGAGGTAGAAAGAATTTTCTGGGCTTCAAATACCTCATTGAGGAAGTAGAAGCATGTCTTGGCATACTATTAAAAAAAAAAATCCCTCAAACAAACAAAACTCTCCTACCTTTATCGTTGACACAATATATATCGATACAAAGGGAACATGTACAACTTATTAGCAGTTGTGTGTGGAAATGTATGGTCTGGCCCATGCTTTCTTTATGTAGTGGGAGAGAAGAGCAGGATAGTAGACATGGATGCTGTTATAAAAGCTTACATTGACATCCCATGAACATCAATGACTTCTGAGGCACTGTGTTCATTTCTGTATTGCTTTTATTAGCCATGTTGTGGAAAGAGTTGCCACATCAGTGTACCTGAGTAGATCATTAATCCAGAGGAAGAGGGAGATCTGCTGGTCTCTCCATCAGAAGAGGATGCTTTGCAGGGGTGGTTACAAAGTGACATTCATTTGATCGCTTCTATGTAAGGCCTACACACCTGAGCACAGCACATGATCGATAGAGGTAGTAGTCTGCCAAACACTTTTGAAGGCTTTGCATTTGTCAGTTATGACAGTATGAAGTTAAAATAGGGGACAAGATAGACATATAGGTTCACATAGCCCTCCTTACACTGCTGCCCATGTGTACAGGTGATGAGTCCTCTGAATTAGCTGAAATTTGCAAACATGAAGTTCTCCATTGTGTGTAAGAGATCGACAACCTGGTCCTAGACACTTTAATCTGTTCTTAATTATGTTCTTATGAAATGTGGTACTCAAATCTATTAGTCGTTACTTCTGTATTTAAATATGTACTGTGAAGAACCATACTTTTTTAATAACTTACTGATTATTTTAACTGAGAAATAAAAAATAGTTCTATTGGTTTATTTTATGAATTTCTAAATCAACTCTTGCTCATAAGGAAAAATAACCAAACCCCAGCCTTGCTGCAGTGAAGTTGTTTTAGCCGGGATGATACAAACCCTTTAGTTTCTTCCCAGTGCTGTGAAGAGGCTGGGGTTTCCCACTATTAAGGGCTCAAACCTGATCCTAGAAAAGACCCTTATACTGTATGATGAAGCCAAAGAATAACTAGGATTCTGCACTGTTGTTTTGGTTTGGGGTTGGTTGGTTTGTTTGTTTGGGGGTGTGTGTGTTTTGTTTGTTTGTTTTGATAAGATCCTTTGAAGTTCAACCTGCAAAGCAAATGTTTTGTTTTAAATGGTTCTTGCTGAATTCTTGTGGGGTGTTGTTTTTTTTTCATTCTGCTTTCAGAGCGCACAGGCGCGTTCAGACAGGAAGTGCAGCCTGAAAGGCTGGGCCAAATCCAGAGGGATTAGTTACAGCAAAAGGCTGCTCTGTGATCCTGAGTTACTTTCTTAGTAGAATGGCAGAAAAAGAAAACGCACACATTCTCGTGTGTGTCTAGATCTTTATGCAAACCAAATCCAGCAGACAGATGGGAAATTAAATCACCCTGATACGTCATTTAGGAACATTCTTGTCAACATAAATGCTGATAGTGTTGTCCTTTTGGGTTTTGAAAAGCAGGTGATTTTTATGAAATAAAGTTTCTGTAAACCATAGTTTTCAATGACAGCAGATCATTTCTTTTTTCTACTATGGCTTTGGAAAAGGTTTATCCTTGAAGGGGAAATGAATGCTTTTTGCTTAAGGTAGAAGTTCAAGGGTAAGTTTTCACATACATGAAGGTATGTTGCAAATGGAGAAAATTTATTTATTTATTTATTTATTTATTTTGCCTAGTGGCCAGTGAAAGAAATTTGTTGAAAATTCAAACAACGTCTGCTATGTAAATACTTGTATAAAAATACCATATGTTTGTCTCAAATAATTATCTCATATTCAGAGATCTAATAACGAGGCCAACAGACTGAGCTGACACAGAGGAACAGAAAAGAGAATTTGTGATATGCTGGAATCATGTCAAAAGCCTATTTCCCTTCCTCCTCCTCCGCAAAAGATAAATGGCAACGGAGTGTTTCGTTTTCTCCATTTATGCTTGTGAAAACGAAAAGAACAGCAGAGGGAGCCCCTGCATGGCTTAAATCGCCTGGCATAAAGAAAACAGTGCAAGTGCTTTCACATGGTGACAAATCTTTGCCGCCCTCTTTTGAGCCTTCCCCGTAAGGCAGCAGTTACTGAAGGCTGGTCCGGGAGCAGGCGTCCCCAAAATTCCACCCTTCAAAAACAGCTCTCGATGTTACCTGCAAAATGCTCTTGTGGATAACTAGACTATTTGTTTAATTAGTCTTCTAATTAGATTTGAATGTGTGGTATACATTAATTACGAAGTAAGCATTTATCACACACACATGTAGGTTTATATATATATAATGTGCTAAGAAAATATTTACCCGATGTATAGCAGTACACAGAATCCTGTCTTAGGCATCTGTCTTGTGTCAGCATCATTTGCAGAGTCATTGAATATTTTCTACCAATGTTGTGTTGTACTGTATTCTCACAAGCAGTTTAAACCCAAATACGCTGTTTGCTTCACCATTGGATAATTTTTTGTAAGCCTTTGATTGAACATGACAAATGGTGCTAATGTAAACTTGAAAAGCAGATCTGGAGACAAAATATCCCAAAGTTTCAGTCTTTAAAGGTGTGCTAGAACAGCCTTATTGTTTTAATTTTAGTTTGTAGAAAAATAAAGTGTGCTGTTCGAGAGAGTACAAAACACTTTATTTGCAACCGGTCAGTTATTTGTTGCCAAAGCTTTTCTATTGCAGAATGATTCATCAATCTGTATACTCACATCTGAATTTATTTTGAGATGGAGTATTTCAAGTTCATAATAGGCCTTCTGGTCAGAGTTGGATACCTCAGAACATGAAGTTACTTAGAGAGGTTCTCATTTGTCTGTAAGAGTAACAAAATCTAAATGTGTCAACAAATACCACTGGACTATTAGTTTGCTCTTTATTCTTTGTTTGGAAGGACTTGATCTCATCTTCTTGTGTTTTTCTCAAAGTATGGAAAATTTGCTAAGATGATAGAACTGCTTCTCCCAATTAATACATAGTGACAGTGAAAAATCATATGCAATCAGCCATCCTTATTTCCTCCCTATTAAGAAGAGTGAAAAACATGGGTGTCTCAAAGGCCACGAAAGAGTTTGGATCAGAGTATGATGTGATTCCTATGCTTGTACCTGCATTTGTTAATAATACCTGTTTGGACAGAAATATAGGAGAATGTTTTGTGTATACAGGTGAGCTTGTTATTTATGCAGAGGACTATGTCTGTCAAATCAACCTCCAGGCTGTTCCTTACAGGCAGGTGCATTCTGCCACTGAGCTCCATAAGTGTTGCTACATCTTTCCTTTTAACAATGTTCATTGCCCTGTGAGCGCAGCATTTGCCAGGAGCAGAGGTTATTAGTGCACTGCTTATACTGCTTTTCCGCTGTGGCGTGTCTGAGTTAGCCAGTCTTGAAATCTGTCTTTTATTTCTCTTTCGTGTTTTTGTTGGTGGGAGATTTATTTCTATCCTGTTCTTACTGTCATTATTTTACACAGGCTCTTGTTAGTCATTGTGTTTTTCATTTCCAGCCTTGGGTCAACTTAAGTCTTGTGGCTTTAAATCCTCCTTCTGTCAAATGTAAGAATGTTCACCTCTTTTTCCATCTTGCAACTGCAATTACATCAGATGAATTGTGTAGTAACGTAATCAGCATTGGCTAGAGACGGATCTGCCAACTGGCCTTATTTTTCTTGTAACACTACCTGCGTAATTTGGTGTTGCTCTAATCACTTATAACTTCTTTCCTTCTGGTGGATTTAGTTGTAGAAATTTACTGTGAGGGTCCAAAACGGTCTGCTATGCTTTACTTTTCTATCAGTCATTTGTTGCCTGAATGATGATTGAGAGCTGATTCCCAAATTGAAGCTGAAGGTCCATTTTGGAGTTGTATTTAATGCAAAGACCTGTACCTTCAGCAGGTTTTGGACTGAACCTGTCTGAACATTTTGCTGTGCTGTATAGGCACCTGGCAGGTCAAAGCAGTGTAAATCTCAACTCTGCCATGTAACAAAGCAGTCAGTCCCTGTGTATCTACACTACACAGCAACATGTCTTGTAGAGATCTAAATAAATAGGTTTCTGTGTAATGGTTTGTTATCCAGCACTAGTTCAGGTCTCAGATGTGCTACAGCCATGCTAATTTTCACGAAACCTAATTAACTGTGCTTTTCTCCTTCATTGAAAGCATCAGCAGCCGGGAGCAAACCCACATAGAGATCTTGTGTTGTTTTTGTACAAGTGTAAGATGATAGGGATTTGTGCACGTGCTTAGCTGTTGGGATATGTGCAGACCCGCTGAAGCTAGTGGAACTGTTCATGTGTTTAACTTTAAACATGTTTGAAAGATCAGATCCCTGGTGGCCAATTCTGTTTCTGATGAGCAAGCAGAAATAAAATCCAGCCTCCACGCAGAACTGCAGGACTAGTTGGAAGAAAAAAATACACGTATTTTTTTCGCTAAAATAGGTAGCCTTTTTATGCTTAGAGTAAAAAAATCTAGCTTTTGTGCAGACCAATTTTTTTTGTAGGATTTAATATGAAGTTAATGTAAAGAACATTTTTTTCTACTTATAAGTAGAAATATTAAATAAAGTTGCAAGTCCTGAAAGAAACTTCTCAATAATCCGAAGTAATTTCTGCAGTCTTGTCAATCAACTCATTCTGTCTTTGGAAGAACTGAGGAGACTAGGAGAAAAAAGCCCAGGAATGCATCTAATACATTTTCATCTTTCATAAGACAGAAGTAAAAAAAAGTTTGTTTCCAGCAGTGTATTTCCTTACAGTTAATTCCTTTTTGTCTTGTAAATTTTGACTGTGTTCTAGATGAACTTCATGGTGCTGAATGCCCTTTATTTCACGGTATCATTTGTTTGTAATACTCAGTTCAATTTCTGTGTGAATTTGGCACTCATCAGTAATTCATTCATTCTATGAACTTGCATGTAAAATTCCTCTGGTTTATCGCAAAATGTGTATGTGTATATGAAGATCTCCTGCAAACAGACCCATCTGTTCAAAAGGTCACTTGCAAAACTTGTTTA
This sequence comes from Patagioenas fasciata, assembly GCF_037038585.1. NCBI lineage: Eukaryota > Metazoa > Chordata > Aves > Columbiformes > Columbidae > Patagioenas > Patagioenas fasciata. The sequence continues at coordinate 73,034,218 of NC_092523.1, read as the reverse complement.
TTTTAGCAACAGTGGCATATCTTTTCATGAGGTACATTCAGACTTCAAAATATCAATTATGCAAGTTAATAAGAGAAGCATATGAACTTAATATGTCATCACCTGAATAACAGGTATTTTCTTTTTAGATTTCCTGAAACTGCTAATTTTTTTTATGTTAAAAAATGTGAGATGTAAGATTTTCTACCACAATTTAAATACTATTGGACAAGTTATACTAACCCTCAGTTGAAAAAAATTTACTGTCATTCCTCTTTAAACTATGAGAAATTGCTATACTCAAATGAAAGTCTTAGTGTTTTGGTGCTAATGTTTCTTTGCCATTTGATGACAGAATGGTGCACTTCAATGCAGAATGTACCATAAAACACCTCTAATGTTAACATTAACACTTTTCTGACTTCTTGCCATATAGAGAATATCTTGATAATGGCTCAATAAATATGACTCCTGACCATATATGTTCTTCATTTCCTTAACTGAAAACTTACAGTTTGCACATGTGCCTCATCTGACCATAATGAATAAGTATACAAAATGCTAACATCCTAGCTCAAGAGAAACACGGAAATGAAGTGTTCTAGCTACTGACCGTAGAAGTATGTGTATCATCCCACATCTTGTCTTGTTATCTTTATATGAATATATTTCTAAACTGTGTATAATGTATATATGTTCATAGTTGTCTCTTGAGGATAAGAAAAAACAGTTACTTCTATTGATACGTCTGACATACATGCACTGGGAATACACAAGGTTTTTTGGACACTGTAGCCAGGGAAAATATGACTTCCCTTAATATGTTTTCCTTTACGAAGAATGAGTGTGTGGAGTTCCGTATTTCTCTCCCAGTATGTTCCACAGTCAAAATACCAAGTTCATAAGTGAACTAGCATTCTTTTTTTCCTAACTGTTAGTCTTAAGGGTTCAGCAATTTGGCACTCAGCCTGTTTTTCTGTCCCATAATATCCCTAATAATAACAATTCAGGAGGGCAAATTGTCTTTGTTTTAATCTGCGCAACCTTCATTTTTTGTGCATCCACCCTGTCAGGGTCCACTTCTCTGCTACTATGGATGGCAAAGGAGATACAATCCAAACAAAAGCACAACTGTCTGAATACCCATCAGCTCTGCAGCTTTCAGGAACTAATAAGTGATAAATCAGAGGAACTCCTGAAGCAACAGTTCTAGTCATAGTGTGGCACAAGGAATCCCTGTAAGGCTGTTCTAATTCATGCTTACCCAGCTGCTGTCCACCGCTGTCCCAATCCCTGAAACAACAAAATTGAACACCAAGCCTATTTCCTTGGATTTGTCTCATGTAATGGTACTGGGCAGACTCTTGAAGTGCAAGGCAAGGCAAAATACAGCCCCATGAGCTGGTTTCATGAGGCTGCTAATCAACACAATCCTGAAGAGGTCTTTTTGTCCTAGGGGAGCATGTGAAAATGTTTTGACACTCCCAAATAAAACCCCAAAGACTATTCCAAAGTACTGCCATTTGTTTGGCATGTATTTCATATACAAAAATCCAATTTACTGGGGGTTTTTTCACTACTTTTTTTTTACTACTGGGGGTTTTTTTACTACATTTTTACTACTTTAGCTTTACAGTGGAAAACATTCAGATTAACCAAAATACTGATTATAATTTATTGAGGTGACTCAGATGAAGTTCATCAAATTAAAGTATTTCTAAAAAAAAAAAAAAAAATTTAATTAAGTTGAAACCTTTGCAGTACTACACTTGTGACTGAACGTCCAGTGTGTGGTATTGAGTGAAAATTTTGATTTTTTTTTTTTTTTTCCACATCTAATCTGCTGTATCAGGAAATAGAAAAAAAAAAAAGGAGTGGGAAGGGTAGAGGTTTGTTTTACATTATATCCATGTCTATCTTTTTTGAGTTTTTCACTAGGAGAAAATCCTCTCCATCTACATGTTGAGAGCACTGTAAAATACATACCAGGATTTGTGAGCTCTTGTTTTTTTCCTTCCAGACCAAAGAAATTATGAGAATTCTTCACAGCTTCTCTTTGCAAGTGGTTACTTGGGCACCAGTGCTAAGGACTTAGATTGACGTGCAGAGAGCTGAGGTCAGTAAGTTCTGTGCAGTTCTCAGATGCCCTCTGCTTCATTCTGATTGTGTAAGAACTATCCTGATGCCTTCTCCAGTGCAGACTGCATGAGCATGCATGTTGTTTCTGGTCATTTCTTGTATAAAAACAACTATTTACTCTAGTCAAAGATGCTTTGTAGATGTCATATAAACCTCACTGTTCTGTATCTACACACAATGGCAAAATTCCTGTTTTTCTCCAACCTTCAAGATCTTTCAAGTCTTATTCTAACTTATTGGCCACTTGCTAGGACAAGGTCAGCTCTGTGACTTTGCAGGTTCCTATAAATTGCTTTGATTCTAGTTTTATGTCTATTCCTTTGTATATTGCCCTGAATATTAGGAAAGAAAAAAAAAAAAGTCAGATCGTAAACCTCATTTGTGCCTTTATTTCTTACCAGATACTCTAATGGAAGCCACATTTCTTCAGATACTGATATTAAATGAGGATATACTAAAAGACAAGTAGATAATATTTTCTCCTTTTGAATGTCACTGTTGTACTAACTTATCCATATTTTACTTGTCTCTGTATTTTTATTTCCTTATTTCCTTTTGTTCCCCCATTCTTTCCTCCTGTGTATCTGTCCTGGTTTCAACTGGGATAGGGCTAAATTTTTTCCTAGTAGCTGGTATGGTGCTCTGTTTTGAATTTAGGAGGAGAATGATGTTGATAACACACTGATGTTTTAGTTATTGAACATGCCTCACACAAGTTAAGGACTTTTCAGCTTCTCATATTGTTCTGCCAGTAAGGAGGCTGGGGGAGCACAAGAAGCTGGGAGGAGACACAATTGGGACAACTGATCCCTACTGACCGAAGGGGTATTAATACCATACCACATGATGTCATGCTCAGTATATAAACTAGGGGGAAATTTAGACAGGGGACACTGCTCAAGGAATGGCTGGACATTGATCAGCAGGTGGTGAAAAATTGCATTATGCATCGCTTGTTTTGTATATTCTTTTAGTATTATTGGTATTATTTTCCCTTATTTTTCTGTCCTGTTAAACATTCTTTATATCAACCCATGAGTTCTACCTTTTTTCTGATTCTCTTCCCCATCCCACTGCAGGGGGCATGTGCAAACAGCTGTGTGGTGTTTAGCTGCCTGCTGGGTTAAAACACGACAGTCATTTTTGGTACCCTACATGGGGCCTTGAAGAGTTAAGATAACAAAAGATCTGACCAGAGCATGTTACAAAAAATTCATTTTAAGCATTCATTGTGACCAGTGACTATTAAAGTAAGATAATGTTGATTTCCCCCCATCTTTCCCTCAGTTGTTGTGCTGGTTCTCAGAGCTGTTGTTATGTAACGCCTTGCTTGCTGTATATGTTCCTTGTTATGCTGTTTATCACCTCTGGGGATTGGATTAAGGTATTTTGCTATACTGTGTAACACTGGCTTATGATATGATAGAATTACTAGTCATGAGGCTAATCTGGTATTTCTACTCATCGTTGCTGTCATCTCCCTACTTCGGGAACCATCTCTCAGAAACCATTAGCAATTACACTCTTTCTCTTTTCTCCTCAGAAAGGCAGTCTAGGAGGGACACTTCATTTACTTGCTTCTTGACTTTCCCTTTCTCATTCACCTTCTCCTCTAGGCTAGTTAAAATAGCTCTTGAGAACTTTGAATATCCTTAGGATGTTAAAACCAGCGTATTCCTATGTCTCCTGAATGTGTTTCAGGTATTGTTTAAGCTTAAACAACTATTTAAGACATTGACCAGAGATCTGCCCTGGGGCTGAATTGTTATGAGTGGCAGGATGTGTGGGATAGTATGGGCTAGTACCTAGGACAGTGGGCACTTCCAGTGTTTCGGAACTTCACCCCGAACAAGTGCAGAATCCTGAAAAATTAGTATAATGTTTGGAATATTGTCCTGTCACCTCGGCAATTCCAAAGAGACACAAATAACTGCAATGTGCTGAGGCCTGGCCCATGCCTACCAAGCCCTGTTCAACACTGTTCAGTACACTCAAGAGGGAGAGGAGGTCTCTGGATCCGACAACTAAATGAGAGGCACTGCAGCTACTCCAACCTGGCACCAGGCACTGCAGCTTGAAACAGAGAACCAACCTGTCCTGATATCAGTTGTCCCTATGCACAAGAAGAAATCCGGGATGTGAAAGTCAGCTTGTTTATTAAGGGAAAATTTGAAAGCAGGGCCGTCATGAGACCAGGAGGAGGAAGAGGCAGAACTAAATGAGACAGTAACCACCAAATCCCTGTCCCTGCGTGAGCTGTGAGACATGTGAAAAGATTTCAGCCATCATCCCAGTGAGCATGTTTTCTGGCTGCTCAGATACTGGATAACAGGACCAGTAACCTGTAATTAGAGAGTGAGTGGGTCACACTGATCACACAACAGGCTCACATAGGAAACCCCAGTCTCCCAGGAATCTTGAAAGTGATCATGGACTGGCCAGAAGACAAAGATTTTGGAATGTTGCCAGAGGAGAAGACAACTTGTATTGAAGAGACCCCACTGCATAGTGAACTACCCAAAAATGAGAAGCGATATGCCCAGTTCACTGATGGGTCCTGTTGTGTTGTAGGAAGACATCAAAGGTGGAAAGCTGCTGTGTGGAGTCCTACATGACAAGTCACAGAAACTGCTAAAGAACAAGGTGAATCAAGTCAGTTTGCAGATGTGAAAGCCATCCAGCTGGCTTTAGATGTTGCTGAATGAAAAAAATGGCCAATATCACAGATGGTCTACCATGAGCAGTAGTGCTTTTGTAAATCACTGCGGCCCAGCAGATCCAGTCTTGACACAGGTGGTATCAAAGCATTCATCCTAACTGCCTGAATCTCAGTTTAATGCCACCATCATATACATCAAAATTATTTGCTGCCTGAGCTGAATGTGCATGAAGATCAGTTTAATTATTTAGAGCCTGATTAGATCTGTAGGGCATCACAATTGCTGTAAAATAATTTCCAATGATGAGATAAGGCGAAAGAGCAGAAATTATCTGATTTATTTCTTCCATGCACATGACTGAATGGTTTTATTTGGTGTGCTTTGTTGAGCCAGACCATAATTCACACTCCAAAATCTGTTCCACTTATGTGTCCTCACTTTTGCAGTGCTGGTTGCTGTGGTAGCACCTACCACGAGCCCACTCTCCCTGCATGGATTAGCCACTTAGAGTAACCAGCTGTCAGCCAGAATTTACATTTGCTTTGCATTTTTCTAAAGGTATGCTGACAATGAAATACCTCTTTCTGATATGAGCTTATTCAGTTTTAAGAACATGTTACTTTTTGGAGGGTGGGGTTTTTCCCATTAAAGTTTGATTATTGCCATAGTCTCTCACTGTGAGATTAAATACTCTCACTCAAACCCTTTAAGATTTTGAACTTTCAAAACTACATCTGCAGACTTGCTGTCATCTTACTTTACAAGAATAAAAGTATGTGCTTAGGAAAAAGGAAAGTGGTTTGGTTTGTGGCTGGTTTTGTTTTGTTTTGTTTTTTTCCTGTCTTTCCGAGAAATTATTTAAACATCTAGAACAGAATGGGAACTTCATCCCACAGTATTGTGAAGTGCCTACCTAGATCCACTTGCTTTGTGCTCCACAGCAGTACTGCTAATGACAACCGACTGACTGGACTTTCTAAGCACACACACTTGGAAAAATGAAGTATGTCTTATTTTGGTGTAATGCCAGAACAATTTCTGTCCAGAAGATCAGTAAACAAAACAGGCCTGTGGTCGGGTTTGTGTTGGTTTGGGGTTTTTGTGTGCGGTTGGTTGGTTGGTTGTTTTTGTTTGAGTTTTGTGTTCGTTTGTTTGGGTTTTTTTTTTGTGTTTGGTGGTGTTTTTTGTTTTAGTTTGCTTTTTAAGTTATTCTTTACATTAATGATTTTTTTTTCTTATTTTAATTGTTATATTTAATGGAATTACCACCTAATTTGTATTCCCAGAAAGAGTGATGTTTATTGCTGCTCTCAGTCTCAGTGAAGAAAAATAATCCTGTTTTAAATCAAACACTTGTTTATATGATCTAATAGAAAACACTAGGCTGTATATCACATTCAAATTGAAAACAGATGTATTAAATTGACAGTAAGAATAAATTTGTCACAGCTATAAATGCTTATTGAGATATATGTTTATATACATATGTGTGTGTATATATATAATTTCTTCTTTCTTGGAGGGTTGGAGGAGAGGACAGGAAAAGAACGTTGCTTTAAAGAATATCACCAAAGGGATGCAGTGCTTCAGATTTAGAATGGTCTGTTAAGAGAATATGAAGAGAGAGACTAGACACATATGAAGTTTTAATTTAAGGGTTTGAAGATTTTATTTCAGGGTTGAAGTTTTTAAATTGAGTTAGGTAGCCCCAAATTTGTTTTGCAAAATTTCTCAAACTAGAGAAAACATGATAAGCCTAAAGTACTTGGGGAAATTATTACATTAAACTAATGCAAGTTGTTCCAGTTTGGGAAAAGAGCATCTCTACAGTGCTTGATACTCAGCTGTAGTGAGCCATTTTTTACTTTAGACCGTGGCACAAAACAGGTGATGGATGAACCTGAAGGTCTTCATTTCTGCATGCACCCTTTCATGATGAATACACTCTTAAAAACAGATCTCAAATACTTTATGCATCTTGAATTGTAACTGTCAAATTAGTCCATTCCTGAAATACGGTTGCATCCTTTCCAGTCCTGTGTTAAGTTCCAGCTCGATATGTGCTGCTAATGTCTGAGCCCCTCACAGCACAGAGCAGGAGTGATCCTGGGCTGACAGGTGGGGATTCCTGATGTGAGGCTTTTCACCAGAGGAGCTCCCCAAGCTTTAGAGATGCTCCTGTACTTGTGGTTCCTCAGCCACAAATCCAGCTAGTTCTGCTGCAGTGCTGATAAAGAGGTTCTAAGGAACTATTAGGAAAGAGGAAGAGGGAATCTCTGTATGAAGAGGTGGGAGAAATCTCTCCTATTTCACTGCAATCACCTAAGTATCTTCAGTAATTTCACATGCACAGTATGCTGGGAAGGCTTTTCCTGACTTTGACTTCCAAGAGTTGAACCCAATTTAAAGAGATGCTGTTTCTCCCTCGTTCCCATCTAGGATAGAACCAGAGTTTTCTTCTGTCACCTCTCAACTCTGGGTATCTGTCTTGCTGGCAGAACTGAACTAGTATGCTTCAGAGGTATCTGATTTTCTACACTTAATTTTCATGGTCTTTTAGAAGGGAATTGTGATACTTTTCAGAAAGAAGAGGCATTTGAGAGCAGAACATTGATCAGAAGGCAAGAAATAAATAAAAAAAGAAAAATAATAAAAAAGAAATAAAATTATTTAAGCAGAGTAGATAGACGGGAAAGGCAACAACTGCGTCAAATGTAAATATGATTATTTACCTTCTTGATACAGTGGGTGGCTGATGAGATGTGATGACCCAATCTTTGACAGTCTTATTGATTCTGTATACAATATCATAATTAGGAACTAAAAGTCTGTTCTTAGATATATTCGTTTTTGTTCTTTGTTTAATTGGCATAGGTGTTGAGGGTTTCAGAGAGCTAATGATGATCAAGTTTTCAGTAGTTGCATAATAGTTCATCTTTGTTCTGATACACATGAAAGGTAGCTTTTTCTGATTTTGTGAAATTTTCTGATATGAAAACAGAAAGAAAGTTGTTCTTTCAGACCATCTTTTGCACTGTTCTGTGTCACTTGGTTCCAGAAATCTCAGGTGTGCTCCCAAACTGTCTCCCCTGTTTTCTTCTTTTTTTTTTTTTTTGGTACTGTAGTAAGAATCCATCCCAGTGTGTTTCATACTTGGGCTATTTGTAAACACCTTCAAATCCCCACAGAAATGCAGCAGTAAGTGTGGTGGGTTGAACTTGGTCAGCTATTGGGCAACTACCCAGCCGCTCTGTCATTCCTTTGACTCAACATGACAAGGGGAGAAAATAAAATGAAAAAATCTTGTGGATTGAGATAAAGCCAGTCCAGTCACTTTCCAGTTACTGTGATGGGCAAAACAGGCTCAAATTGGGGAAGATTAATTTCATTTTTTGCCAATTAAAAATAGAGCTGAATGGTGAGAAGTAAAGACAAACTAAAACACCCTACACACACACTCTCACACTCCCTTCTTCCCAGGCTCAAGTTCATCCCTTCATTGCTGACTCCTCTACCTTCCCCTGCCCAGCAGTGCAGGGGGATGCAGAATGGGAGCTGCAGTCAGTCCATAATAGATCCTCTCTGCCACTCCTTCCTCCTCATTCTTTTGCTATGCACCAATGATGGTTCTCTCCACAGGTGGTCATTCCTTCGTGATATATCCACCTGCTCTCGTGTGGGGTCCTCCATGAGCTGCACTGTAGAGTATCTACTCTGGCATGGGTCCTTTTCACAGGCTGCAGGGAAATACCTGCTTCACCCTGGTCTTCTCACATGGAGCACCTCTTCACCCTCTTTTTTCACTGACCTTGGTGACTGTGGGATTGTTTCACACTTTTTTTTTCTCCACCTCACTCTCCTGTGCAGCATTTTGCCATTTCTTAAACATGTTTTTCCAGAGATGCACTTGGTAGAGGGGCTCAGCTGTACCCTGCAGTGGGTCCACTGGTGCCATCTGGAACTGTGTTTGGCATTGGGGCACCCCCAGTCTCCTCTCATAAAGGCCACATATTAATTCATGTACTAGTGAGACATTGTCACCTAGACCAAATACAGTGGCCTACAATGCAGTAAGCTCCTCCAAGATGTGTGTTGGCTATTGATTTTCACCCGCTGCCACCCACAGTGGATTTATAGAGCAAAATCTGCCAGTCATGGATGGACTTCTGTGTCTGTCATATGCATCATGAAAACTGCATTTTCTTCATGCCAGTTTTATCATTCGGTGTTTTCCTGGGATTTTATGAGCTAGGTGTCCCCTGCAATAAGCCTCTTTCGTGAAGGTATCTAGAATTGTGATGTAAATTTCGTGGCCTCGTTAATGTTTAAAATTTTGAGAGGTGGGGGATTATGCACAACATGAATGAGCATTGATGTAAAGTATCAGTATTGATTTATGAAATGCATATTGGAGAAGATGGCTCACTCTAAGTTTACTGGTTACATAGTGGAACAGTGTTAATATTTTGGTGGTGCTTGAAGAAAGATTGTGCAGTGGCAGTAGAATAGTTATGTATTCGGATGTAAAAAACCCTGAATTTACTCATCTTTTTAGAGGAAAAATTTTCTATTTAGAAATGTGTCTTCATATTCAGTGCTTCTCATGGGTCCTTGCACACTGGAATAATCAAGAAGTATTAGAGAAATTTTAGAATAGTATCTTCTTTATCACATGTATAGAGCACTTTTCTTTTTCTTTTTTCCTCTGGGGATGACCTTGTGAAAAAGTAGTAACACGCTCTCTTTCTGAATTGGAAGAGACCAGAGGCATCCCTGCACAGATGGACCTGTGACCCAGCTTCATGGTTTGTGCAGAGTGAGCCTTCTCCCCTTGTTTGTGATGGAGTTCAGCTGACATGCTAGGCAAACACTTCACACTGAAATGACCTTGAATGTGCTGGGTGCATGTTCAGTAGTTATTAGTTCTGAAATATGAATTGGTAGTCCAAACGCTGCATATTGCTGTTGTAATGTATCTCTTATAAGGAAATGAAGGCATGTAAAGTGATGTGGCCAAGGATGCAGACAGGGTCATAAAGGAAGTGCAGGAGACTGATTCTTGAACCCTCATGTTAAAACACAAGCAGCAGACAATGAATTACAAACACATGAGCAACTGCACAATATCCTTTTAGATTGATATTTAAAATAATAATGCAAAAGAAAAATTCCAGACATCTTTCCTGTCTCCTGATTATATTCCATCACTTCCTTAACATCCTAGCATTGTCTTCCTGTTCCTTTTATTTCAGCACCTACTATCTATTTCTCTAACCTGATCTTTCTTGATTAGCTTTCTCTATCTTCTCTCCACTAGTTTCAGTGCACGGCACCCATTCCTTTTACAGCTATCTCACTGCTTTCCTTCATGACCCCAGTTATGCTGAGATGTCAGTGACCCTTTGGCGTATTTGAAACCTTTACATTTGAGGACTAGGTAAATAAGTAGTAGGGGAGAGTGGTGGTGAGACAATATCAGGAATTTGAGAATCTTATAAAAGTTCTTGTTATATAACAACATAACACAAATAACAGACTTTTGTCACTGTCGACTTTGTCCGTTTCACTCATGTATTTGTTCCAAACTGTTCTGTTAGTTTGAATTGAGGTTATCCTTCTTTATTTGCTCCAGGTTTTAGATCTCAACTGCATTTAACAGTAACTAATAAATAACACTAATTACTCATAAATAATGTTAATTACTTAGAGTGAAGATGTTATGACTACGTGCAGATGGGTCAGAAACATAGAGTTTGTGCACCTCTCTTGCTTTGTAGCCTGTCTCTTATCCACAGTTAGAAGGAGGCAGAAGAAGAAACTCTCAACACAAATCCAGATGTGCACAACTAGGACATCTGTCTCAAGTATGCGTAACATGCATACCCTTATTTAAGGGCAGTCAACCGCTCGGGTTTTCTGTCTGTGACTATTATGTTTTATTAGTGCTCCCTCTATAGGTCTTGCAGGAAGTAAACCTCTTCAAAGACAATAATTTTTACATAGAAGGGAAGACATCCACCAAACCAAAATTCGTGGAGAAATTTAAGCAACCGAGGGAGGTGTTTCTGTAACTAAACCAGTAAAGATAAATATGAGCTTAGGGTTGAAGCTGCTTTGTAAAAGGAGTGTCTCACTGTGTCAGTCCTGGTCTGTGTAGTATCTGAGCCTAAAAAAAGCTTTTGAAAAATGTCTAGAACACAAAAGGGAAATTCTGTCTTTCCAAATATCAGCCTTATTGCCTCTATAGACAAAGTTACTATTTAAATGCAATAGCATTAAACAAACCAGGCGGAAGTTGATCAATAATATTCATATAATCATAGTATGTCCTGAGTTGGAAGCGACCCACAAGGATCACTGAGTCCAGCTCCTGTTGCTGCATAGGACAGTCCCAAAATTTACACCACGTGTCTGAGGATGTTGTCTAAATGCTTCTTGAATATTGTCAGGCTTGGGGCTGTGACTACCTCTCTAGGGAACCTGTTCCAGTGCTCCAGCACCCTCTGGGTGAAGAGCCTTTTCCTAATGTCCAACCTAAACATCCCTTGGCACATCTTCCTGCCATTCCCTCAGGTTCTATCATTGATCATGATCAGTAACATTTTTCTGAAGTTATAAAGCCTATTACACTACTGTTGCAAAAATCACTAAATGATTTCTATTAATGTCATCAACCTGCATAAAGTTCATCCAGTTCTTTCATGTTGTTCTCCTATACTGTCATAAAGGCCCTCACCCTCATATCAACAATATTGTTATCAGAGCATATTGTTCTCATTTATTGAACTACAGCATTTGCAGTATTTACTGTAGTTTTTTAGTTTTTTATTACTCATTCATCTATTATGTTGGAAAAAGAGGCATTTTGCTATTCAGGAGGAGTTTCTGTATTAGTCATATTGACACAACAGCACACACACACCACAAAAGGTGTAGAGGATGCAGTGTTGATCGTTATCCTCCTCAGCCATATTGTAATATCAAAACCAACAGCAAAACACCAAAGACGTTAAGGATAGCTGTGAAAAATTGCTAAAGTAGGGGATTCAGTTATAAAGAAGCCTTGAAATATTCACAGGATATAGCCTAATTTCCATTTGCACAGTTAAATTCAAAACACAGGAAAACTCTACAGGAAAGAAAGTAAATATGCATTTGTGTAATTTCTTTTCTCATATTTTTAACATGTTGGCAGTAAAGGAGGCATTTCTAGATTACTATCTATATTGAATTTGCAGCTATGTAGTTGTATTTTAGTTATTGTATGTATCTCTTACAGCATTTTAAGGTAAAAAAATGATACTGTTCATTCTCTTAAACTGAGGTTTGTACTTCATAGTATTACTTTTCTAATCTTTGAGCTGTGTCTATACATTTTGCTTCACCAATTTTCAGTAAAATATGGTATTCATAAAATTAGTATCCTGCGGAGTACAAGAGAATGTTTTGCTTTTAAAGATCAGAGATGATTCTCGTTCTGCTCTCAAAGGCAATTTGGATGTGAGAGACAAAGATAAATCATAATGTTTCCATTGTTAAACCTCATTCTTCAAATTATGATACTTTAGCACTAGGGTACTTAGCATTGCGTATTTTATATCTAAAAAAATTGTATTAATTCATGTTTGAGAAAATAAACAGGAGTTTAAAATAAAATCCTCCAGGATCTTGTGTTGTTTTGAAATCTAAAGGGCTCTATAATCCTTTAAACCTGTAAACACTAACAGAGACCATAGTCACTAAATCAAATTCATCTTTGCATGCTGCAGAGTTTCTCATGGCTGACAAATACTATTTAGTGAGCCAGCCTCACCTCTGCTGTAACTGAAGTGCTCTAGTACACCCACCAGTGATCAATTTGGCTAATATCTTGAAAATGATTAAATGTTTGTGAAACAAACAATGAGTTGGACACCCCCCAGCTCCCTGGTTGAGTAGTTTATCATTTCTGTAGACTGATGCTTTGTTTAACATTTAAGGTTACATTAGGTCAGTTCTTAATACAATAGTGTATTTGGCAAGAGTAGGTGAGGATTAATTAGATAATGTTTGCAGAAGGCTTTGAAAATGTGAAGTACTATGGGGGCATGAATGAAGGTACCCACTTTTCTCTGGTCTTGGAATAGCTGGTACCTGCAGAAATCTATTCTCATGCTTGATTAAGTGTTAACATTCTGTGTGTCTTACTGTAGGTAAATTCTGAGTTTTATAGTGAATTAATCGTGCTTTTAATCAGTGTTTCATAACCCTTCTGAGGCTATTTTTAAGTGGTCTCCAAAAACTGTTGATATAACTCATTGGTATACAGAAAGCTACACAGGTGAAATTCATAAAAGGGCTCAAACAGCCAGTGCAAATATTTTAGGCATCTTGAAGTAGAGATCTGTGAATCTATTGGATGTATTTATAACAGGGAATTTGGCATTTCTCAAAGGACGTGCAAGTCTTTAGAAGTATCAGATTATTTATGAAGCTGATATTATTCAATTTATGGGTTTTCTCACATTGACTTGCAAATGTTACCTCTTCCCTGTGGTGGATGTTTCCTGCTGTTCATTCATCTGTACCAGGCTTGTTGTGAGACATAACCAGCTGAGGTGCTGGTAAGCTAGGGATATGTGGCAGAATTGGTATCCAAGTGAGCCTAGAAACATCTTCAAAACATAATAGTCTGTAGTACTTTAAGTGAATTAGATTTGAACTGAAGTTTCAAGGTGAAATTTCATTGTGCCCAACCCTATCTCTTGGAGACATTTGATCCCCCACACTTTTCCGTTTTCCAAGATTTAGAATATACATTGATATTTTCAGCAGTACTCCCCTGTACAAGACAGGATCTCTTCCCATCTAAACATTTCTAAAAAAGGCAAATGATGGATTGCACAGTGGACATTTTCCCATCTTCCTTTCACTTTAGCTTCAACAATTAGACTTGCTTGTAATTCTTGGAGATGAGATACGAGACAATTCGACTGATGACAGCAACAGACAAAAATTTAGAGGCAGTGCAATTCTTTCAAACAGACGTTTCCCAGACGGACTGACAACACTTCAACTTGCAAGTGACACCTCTTCTTAAAATTTCTAACTACAAGAAGAAAAAGGTATAGAGTCATATAGTGTCAGCTGTGAAGTAAAACATGATTCATCTCTAGTGTTTGATTATTCCTCAGTTATTATACAGCCTGTCTTTTAACAAATAGTGTTTTCTCCAACCTCTGTGATTTCACAAAAGGTATGGATGGCTCATCTGTCTTCCCTTCTTTTGTTTTTTTTTTGTTTGCTGACCCAACCATTTGCTGGCAACTATGGATTTTCTTTCCTAGCATCTAATGTTCTTTACTGTTTTCTGCTTTGTTTAGCAGTAAATATGCCCTATTTAGGGGCTTTGGTACCATTTAAATTTGCAGTTCAGGCTATATTATGGATGAATTAGGTTCATTTTTATTTAAAAGAATATTTTAAAAAGCACAGTACTAGTGTTTGCTGTAGGGCACTTCACCCACCTGGTATTTCACAGTAAAAAACAAACAAAACACCACCACCACCACTCATTTCTGGATTTCTTGGGCCAAAGAACTCTAATCCTACCTATATATCCAATGTTTTGTTGCTGCATGCAACAAATATCCTGTTAGTGTTAAAAGAGGTGTTTTGATGTTTCATTCCCCTTCCCTTTCTCATTTCATTCTAGAGTGAAGAAATTCGGCAGTACTTTTTTGTGTTCTGTTCTATTGTTCATTTCCCCTCACCTGTAATAAAAACTCTTTTTGACCTACAAGTGTTTCTCTGAGGTCAATGATGGCAATATTAACAATCATACAGACTAGTCAAATTGTAAATGTGCAATGGCACAAATCTCTTCCCATAGATGTTTAACAAATAAAAGCCTTTTCTACAAGGGCAGAGGCTCTGAAGTCCCACTGTTTCCTATAAAATGAAAAACATTCACTGCTTAATAACATTTCATTAACCCAGAAAAGCCTAACAGTACATGGCCAGACCTGATTCTCTTTTGTACTACATGACTGCTGCCTTCTGTCTCCAAGAAATGGCAAGTTTCTCTTCTTTTAAATCTTACCCCACAGTTGTACTAAAAGTTCCACATAAATTTTCCTGCTATTTGTTGGGTTTACTTGGAGTACTTCAGGTTTCATATATAGAAGCTTGACCTAAATTTGACAGTTGTGTGTTCTACAAATATTGCTCTGTAGGAGTTAATGGAAAATTCTACAAATTATTGAATGGACATGATTTTAAGATGATGTTTGCCCTTTTTAGATCCCTTTGAGATAAAATCCATGCTGCTCTTGAAGGGGAGATTGAATAATGAAGTTGATGTCAGGCATGAGTATTAGCCCTGCTAGATAACCTATCCCAGGGGTGTAGGGATGAGGAATCAACAAAAACAAGGTAGGAGTACTCCCAGTCCTTTGGTTAGCATTCTCAATTTTATAAGCCAGATATTGTTCTCTGCTAAGAGCTTAGACACTAGTATTATTAACATAAAGCTAATCCCACTTCAATCCTTCCTGTAGTTTATATTATTTTCTGTTCCAAAGTTTTGGAATACATTACACTGTTCTAGGTCAGCTTTTTTTTCTGAACAAGCTTCCCTAAGTACAAGGGCTTTGTTGCAGCTGCTGCCTTCAACACCAAAGTTGTTTATCTCTGCATATACTTATTTCTATACTTGTATTTTTGCAGCATGGGATCTAGAGGGAACAATGTATTTATGCTAAATTTGATGTAAAGTTGATAACCTTTTCCAGTCCTACTTGTAAGATAAATGTTGACCTCAGATTTTCATTGTCACTTTGATAACAGAAACACCTAACAAGGCAATCTGATTTTTACCATGCTACCACTTCTGCAGGCTCTTTCCTATAACCATGTCATAGCCACAGTCTATTTCTGCTTCCATGGGATGTAAACATGCACAAATATTTGTTTGTTACCAGTTAAAGCAAACCTGTGTTCAGCTATATATCATCAGTTTTAAGAGAAGTTTGTTGATCATTAAAAGTCTATGGACTTTTTTCCCTAATCTCTGGTTCTTTTCTGACAGTTAGGAGGATCAGTGTTTAGATTATTTCCAGAGGGACAGCCCTTTCGGCAATGACTGGAGAATGTCAAGGGGTCATCTGAGAGTGCATCCACTGTTTGAGCCTAACAGGAATGTGTTAGGGTTTTTGTTAGTGGTTTTGTTGTTTGGTTTTGGTTGGTTGTTTTTTTCATTGTTGTTGTTGTGTTGTTTTGTTTTGTTTTAAACAGCCCTTTCATCAGGGTCATCACAACTGTGAAAAAGTCAGGTGTTGCAGAATGGTTAAGAATGTTTACGAACCTTAATACTAGACAAACTGTGAGCTACTACACTTGAATCACAAACTGAAATACTCCCAAAGCCAATAGGAGCCTTGTCCCAATAGTAATTATAAATTGTTTACCAGAATATTAATTAAAAAAAAAAAACTTAATCATACACAAAAAATAGCATGAATCTGAAATTCCCTTTTGCAACCCTCATTTCTGCCTTTCTCTTGTTATAGGAGTTGTATGTACTTCTGTGTGTGGACCTCTAAGGGAAGCTTAAATTGATTTTTGTTTTGCTGTGGCAACCAGGGCAGAGCCAGTGCATTTCTATGAAGAATTCAATCTCTTTTGCTGTGATTGCTATGGCAAAGTAACTCTTTTAAACAGTCATATCTGTATAATGAAACATTAGTTCACTGACCCTGCTTGTAGCCTTCTCTCGATTGCGCATAACGATACTCCCATTTTTATAAGTGTACTCTTTAATCTGAAAGCACGTAAAGAAATGCTCTTGAAAGGGGAAAGGAGCACAAAACTTTATTGAACTAAAGCAACAAGAATAGTGGGACCCAGTTGTTTAGAGCCAACGATGACTGATGTAAGGACACAAGATTTGGTGTATTCTCCTCATGCCTGCAGAAACAGAAACTTGCTGCTATGAGCTTGTGTATCTCCAGTGAATAGTATTTAATGGCATGCCCAGCTGGAGTCTGATCTCATGCAGAGAGCCCTTGGTGGCAGCAAGACCCCATGTAAGCACTTCCTCTTGAGAGTTTGGGGTTTTAGCCATGTGCAAGAACTTCAGCATATGAAATGAGCAATTTCCATGGATACCTGAGTTTGTAGAGTATGATGTCATTAACTATGTATGAGTTGCACCCTGTGCAACTAGGAGTTGTACCTTTCCTTTCCAGTTGTGTATCTGATAAAACAGCTGGCTTCACTGATTGACTTTACTGATCACTGAACTGGTGATCGGAGAGTACAAGTGAAGTGACATTGAGTGAGCTACACAGTGGAGGTGTCAAGTTTGTTTTTGAATGGTACTGCCTGCAAACTTGTCTTTTTTTTTTTTCCTTATTCCAATTGGTTATTCTGCAGTGAGAGAATGGCACCATGGAATTATTATACTTCATCCCTAGCCTGGCTAGTGTGGCAAAATATTGACAAAATAAGGTCCATAACAAAGGCTGCAGTTATTTCTTTCCAAAACAGAGAGAATGGAGAAAGAAAGGCTGTGAACTTAATGGATGATTTTGTTGCCTATATGCTCCCTAAACTGGGAGAGCCAGTATGTTCTGTGTAGTCTCAGCTCCCTGAAGCAGACAAGTTTCTTTTGAGTCTTGTTAAGTAAGTAAAGGAGAGGTCTCAAAAACTGAGAAACATGATGCCAGTCAGCTGCAAAGGCAGAAACAGCATCTTGTCCCCAGCTTCCTGGGGTGCTCAGGAAGTTTCACAATCCCACAGTATAGTAAGAGGTGGTGATTAAAACTGAAAGCCTAAAAGACTAAGCATGCTGCTTCCTCTTCATAAAAGCCTTTGAATACACATATGTGCACATACAGGGCTTGAAAGCTGGAAGTGAAGACCATAGGTTAGATACCCAGGTTGTAGAAACTGGTGTAACTCCATTGATTTTTATATTCTAATATTGATTTTAATAGAGATGTTTTCATACTAGCTGAGATTTTGATGACAAATCACTGTTGCAAGAGCCCTGAAAGCATCGTTTCCATATTTTAAGGTGTGTATTAGATTACCTGTATGTATACCTTGTTTACAAAGTATAAAAAGGGAAAAAATCTATTCTAGCTTACACTGTGCACAGTCCTGCTGAAAGTCATAGGGATATAGGTCATGTACAAACATGCTTTCTATAGAAAATTCAGTTTTTCTCTCATTTTGGTTTTACTTTTTATCTCCAGCCAGTAGTGATTTGTTTAAATGAAAAGATATGCAGGAGATTTCAGGAATCAAATTGCATGAAGAAACTTCTTCACAGTGAGGGTGATAGATACCGGAACAGGCTGCGCAAGGGGGTTGTGGAGTCTCCTACTCTGGAGACATTCAAATCCTGCCTGACACCTTCCTGTATAACCTCATTTGGGTGTTCCTGCTTCGGCGAGGGGATTGGACTGAATGAGGTTTTGAGGTCCCTTCCAATCCCTAACATTCTGTGATTCTGTGTGACTCTGTTGGAAATCATGATCAAAACGGCTAGATATTAATTAATTAATTATGTGACTTGTATCTCAGTGGGATGTCCCAGGAAGTGGATTAGCATTGCTCTAAACATCATCAAGGATAAACAACAGGATACTCACCTTAGAAGAGTGTGCCAGTGGCTTAACTTAAACTCCCATAAAGAGCTTCAGGCAAGACTTGCTCTTAATAAATGTCACGATATTGAATCTGAGGGGCTCTAAATTCTGTTTGCAAGACTACCAACACATGTTGAAGTTCTTCCCAGGACCTGGCCCTCCAAAGAAAGCAAACAGTACTGGGCTGTAGAAAAGCTTTAAACCTAGATTTAATTTCTTGCAAATGGAAGAAATGTGTCTTTTTGAAAGCTTTCTTCTCTATACCAAAGGACAAAGAAGTAAAAATCTGTTTCTCGATTAGCCTGGAGATTTTCTTGTTTAGAATATGGAAATGTGCTGTTCTTTATTTAAGAAGCTTCTTAAAGAAGAAGAGAAAAAATAGGCAAAGGAATTCATACTTTGAGAAAGCACACATATTAGACTGGTAAAAAACAACAGCTACAACAACAGCAAAAACCAAAAAACAACAACAAACCTTCTACTTGGCTTTGGTTTGTTTTGGTTCAAGAGCATCAAGGAAGCATACACAAATGAGGCATTTCCTTGTCCTGCAGTGTTGTTTCCCTGTACATCTGGTACATGCATTATTACAGCTTCTAAACTATAATGTCAAAGTTGTATAGTCCCTAGAGAAGCAGCAATGCATCCTCTGTTTAGTATGGATTTTTGATGAGGGCATAGTACTTGTGGGTGGTAAAGCTGCAGGTGAATAATATAAGGCCTGTGCAAGCCAGTAAAACCTTTCATTTAGATCATAACGTCATGTATTTTGTATATTCAGCATAGGAAAACTGTTTTAGAAATTATTTTAAAATACTAAAATGTTTTGTGACTATTTTGCATATCTTTCCGTCTTAAGTAAGGCATCCTAGCTACTCTGACTCCAGCAAGACAAGGATCGTGGAAAGTGTGGAACAGTTTTCAAGGAAGTGGAACAGTGGAACAGCTTTCAAGGAAGTTTAAATCCCTGCTTTGAAGTCCCCAGTCTTGAGGCATTCATGAGTTAGTGGCAGGTGTTCACTTAGAAAGCTCTCACATTCCCAAAGTTTGGTAGCACTTAGGTGTTTATAAATGGAAGTAATTACTGCAGGACAACAATTAATTTTGCTCCATAATGAATTGCATAAAGATTGGTTTGAATTTGATGAAAGGCATTTCAAGTAATCTCTGATCTCTTTCCTGATCATCCCCAGCCCTACCTGTCAGTGTGGAATGGCAAGCCGTCCCCTTGACAGAAATCCTATGAAAGGACATCTGTGCTGTGTGACAGTGTCATATGGAAGGATTACTGGTTTAATAGAATTGAGTTTTGTTCTTGTTCAAGCAGATGCATCTGTCAGTCAGGCTAAAAAAAGGAACCATGTTTTACAGCAATAACTTTTACTTTGAAATTTCCATACAAATACAGAAATAAAAGAAAAAAATCTATATACAATTTCTGCCAAATGTGCGGTTCATGTAGCTGTTGAAAACCAGACAACAACTACACTTGGAGTATCATACATATATTAACCAAGTATCACAGGAAGTTGTTGGTACAACAGATATAATTTTAATATTTGACTGTATCCTGGACAGCTTCTAAGCACAGCTTGAAAAACAGTATTTAAATGACCACTTTGCAACATGGTATCTCCTGATTTTTTTTTTTTTTCCCCCAAACTTTTTTTTTCCTCCTTTTCTTATTTTATTTTGCTTTCCTTCCAATCCTCTCTTCAGGTATTTCCTCTTTTTTAATGTGTTATATATATATATGTGTATATATATATGTGTGTGTGAGAACGCAACAACTTTTTAAAAAATAAATAATAAAATAAATTTAAAATAAATATTCTTACCACTAAGGAATTGTATGGCTTCAGAATTTGTCTATGCTAAATATTTTGCTTCAAGAGTTACAACACCTACGGGGAGAGTGGCACGATTGTGTCATGCACATGAAGCCTTGTGTTTGGTAAAACACTGGTTTGTAGCCAGGTCTTTTGCTCAACTGAATTTATCAAAGACCATAATATCATATAAACACAGTGATAGTGGAAAACATATGTCTCAGCATATACTGCAGCTGAGAGTGTTGCTTTTCTTCTTTTGGATGAAAAAGAAAGTTTCCATGGTTTTAAGATAGCTTTTTTTTTTTTTTAAGTGAAGTCTATCAAAGTTTGCCTCCAATAATCTGTAGCTGTTATTTATATCTGCCAAGGAGAGCTATAAATTCAGCCTTGACATGGTTTCAATAGTGTGAACCTCCAGATCTGCTCTAATCCCAAGATTAGATACTGAAGTGCTGCTTCAATTGTGCAGTATTATCACGTACTATCACTTGGCCCTGTTTCAAACTGTAGCTTTATTGACAATACTTTCAAAGCTGTTGCTAAGTTGTGAGCACTCTGCTTTATCTACTGCTGCTTTTACAACTCCAGCTAGGTATACTTTCTTACAGGAAGCAGCACTATGCTAATAATAATCACTAGACAAAACGACCTGTGTTTAGCCTTTTTTCATACAGGAGTCTTTGTTCTACTCATAGCCTTTTTTTTTGCATGCTTGGTGATTTAAACTGTTTTTTCTGTGTACCCTCTTGTTACTGTAACTTCTCCCTGGACAATTCTTCAAAGCAATCCTAAAAAGCTGTATATTTATATCATAAGAGTGGCTGGTCTAAGTTTAACTTATGTTGTAGGGTGGTTGTTCAAATGTCATGACTCACTAATACCTTCAGCCATAGGACTTTTCCACAAAGTGTGGTAGAACAAGTCTATTTCAATCCCTAAGGTGTTTAAGGACTACATACAAAACAGAGATGAATAAAATAGCAGATACATCCATGAACAAGGGCAGACCAGAAAGCAGACTCAAGTTCTTTATTGCCTGCATGTCACTAGTGAAGGGGGTGAGTCGATAAATTTCTGTGCCAGCTATAAAGAAGAAAAATGCCATTGTTGAATCCCTTGGGATACCAAGGGCCTAAGCTAGATTTTGAGAACCTGCCTGAAACTATAAGGGAGCAACTGCTCATCCTAATATCCAATGTGAATGGTTTCCAAAAGAAAGCTTCTGAGCTGTGTTTATTTTGGGAAGATCTGTTAGCTGTTTTGCTGCCAATGTGCTGAATAGGTTACAGGGAAAAACAGTGCTGCCCGGTGTGGTGAATCTGACACAGATGATCACTTCAGAATAGAATCGTGGTTATACAACTGCTCCTTTGAAGGCTTGGTAACAGCTCCTTTGTTTTTTTGGTTTTTTTTTTGTTTGTTTTGTTTGTTTGTTTGTTTGTTTGTTTCCTGTTAGACAGTTAAATTGTTGACCTGGAGAAGGAAAATAGGAAATGAATACTGGGAAAGCTGGAACCATCACTGCTGTTCATAAGAACATCAGTAGGAGGGGATACTGCCCTCAGACTTCATTCAGGTGCTAAAATCTGCACTGATGTATGTTTTAACAACAACAAAATATTTTAACTGAAGTGAAGTGTACTGATGCTGCATTTTCTTTTGTCAAATGCTTTAGCTCAATGTAAATACTGATTCAGAAAATCATGTCATCTGTACCTGCACCTCATGTTTTTAAAGGCTAGGAGTCTTAAAACACATATTCTTAAGTAGTATTGTTATGCCTCTCTTCCACTTGGCGTCAATTTACATAATGTAATGTTGTTTTGTTACAAGTAAATGGATAAGAACTCGACTTTTAAAATCATGACATTATGGTTTTGCTCTAGGTTAGTGCTTATTGACATACATGGTATTGTTTCCTGAGGATCTGAGTAAGCATTTTTCTCCATAGACATAATAGCTGCAAGCGTTTCTTTTAGTAAAAGCGAACCCCTCAATACCAACTGAGAAATCTGCTATGTTCCCAAATTGTCCTCTGTACTCTCCTGCCTATTGAGAGTATTGCCAGCAAGCATAACTTCATATGATACACACAGGATTGGTTGGTATACTCAAGACAAAACCAGTTTTACTTATCTGACTTTCCTTCTCTTTTGAATAATTGAATTTACCATATATCTTAGTGAGTCTTTCTGTATTCTTGAGTTTACAATTGTATTGCTATGCTACCACACCACAGAAACAATTTAGTGCACTATCTTATAGAAGATTTTCAGAGCGATTGATTCTGTGCAGGCAGAGTCTGTTCTATATTTTCTGTAAAGTTTACAATAAAACCAAGTAACACAAACAAGGCGTCTAAAATTGAGTTGCTTATCAGTGAAAAAATATTTCTTTGCATTTTCAGTTTATATAGTATAAATTCTCTGAACAGTTGTTTATCCCTTTACACCCAAATAGATGTAGAAAAACCTTAACCTAAAGACTTAAGCAGTCTGATTTTATACATGTCAAAGTGCTGTTTATCTCCTGGGAAACATGGATCGCAGCCAATGGCACAGCTTTGCATCACTGCACGTGATGGCTAGAGAATGCAGTTGCCTCTTATACATACTGGGATAAAAATATTTTGTATCAAGAATGAGAGTTTCCCTCTGAGGAATATCTTGAATTTCACAAGTATTGTTGCCTTTCAGGTATATGATATAAGAGTTGACCATCCAGGAGATATATATGGAGATTCATAAATATCTTAATTTTTTTAAGCATGCCTATGTGTGTGTCTTAATGCATGTGTTTAATCATACCCTTCAAACACACTTTTTTTCTCCTTATATTCCAGTGTGCTTTTACAAGGCTTTCTGTGGCCTGTGCAAGATTGTGAGCTGTGATATTGATCTGGTTTTAAGTTGATCTGTTCTACAGGTTTGAATTTATAGAACTTGGGTGTCTAATGATAATGTCCCATGTAAAACGAGTCATTGGATTTTGTTAGTTGTAGAGAGAAGCTGCATGAATGGTACCTGCAGTGCAGGGATCTTGGGTTCACGCATTTCTCCAGAACGCTTTCTGACAGTCACAAATACTCCGGATAGCCTGGACCA
Source organism: Patagioenas fasciata (assembly GCF_037038585.1). NCBI lineage: Eukaryota > Metazoa > Chordata > Aves > Columbiformes > Columbidae > Patagioenas > Patagioenas fasciata. The sequence continues at coordinate 73,010,870 of NC_092523.1, read as the reverse complement.
TCTGACAGAGATAAAGGTGCAACCTAATGTCATCCCATTATGGACTTCAACATCAAAGCACAGTGTTTGATGAGAAAAGGTTTTCTGTGTGTTCTGCGGAATGCTTCTGCTGTCATCTGATTTGGGGCTGAAAAAACTGTAAACAAAAGAATATTTTCACAGGCAGAGTAGATAGGTCATGAGTGTCCAGGAAAATCTTACTTCAGCAGATGATCTGTACATAATCTTGATTGCCTATATGATGACAGTGATAAGTTATAGATGGTTGCAGTTACTTCAGAGAATACTTTAACTTATCTCCACTTTCTTGTACTATGACAAGCACCTACAGACCAGGTCTTCTGTGATTCCATTAAACTGTATTGTGTGTAATGTCTCCATGCATCTGGTACTATGGTCTTTCTCCAAAATAATTTTGGAGTAAAATGGGACTAAATCCCTCTCAGTTCCCTCACTGTCCCCAGTCACTCTGTTACTATCATTGCTTTTTGTGGGTTTTTGTTGTTGTCGCAAAAACTCACTATATACTCTCTGGTTGCATATGTTAGCGTTTAACCTGTGGTAGGTGTAGAAAAGGTGCATGAAGGGAGCAGAATAGCTGGAGAACTCATGAGAAATTATCTTAAATACTCAAGTCTATAAAGTGTTGAAGAAAGGTGACGTTTCAAGTTTAGTAAAATAGTAAAGCCTAAGGGTCTGATAGCAAAAATTACTCTTACTACATCAAATGCAAACCACAGGTTTTCATTAGAAAACTGAGTGGAGAACACGAACATTTGGCTCTGTACTGGTATGATGGAAAGGACTGTCAAGCAGAAGCCTTTTGCTACAGAGGAAAAAGGCAGGAATGAAGTCAGGCTTGCAACAGCATGTTCTCCTGAGAGACTTAGGGAAGTGGCCTGAAGTGGGGATTATGAGCCAAAGCTGAAAGATAAGGATAAAAGAGTGTGTGTGTGTGCATGGATCACAGAGGATTGGAAAGAGAACTGAATGCAAATTTCCTGCTTACAGTCCTGGGCTGGAACTTGCAGAGGAGGTAGGAAGAAGTCTCATTTGAAAAAAAAAAAAAAAAAAACACACAAAAAAAAGAACCAAATAAACAAAAAACACACAGTACAGAGGTGCTAGTAGCAGAGCAAAAAGCTGTAAAACTGCTACATCTAAAGAGAGCAAGCGATCGCTGAAATAAATCTCAGCTTTATCAGTTTGAGTCACTGAAAAATCCCAAGAGTTTTTATGTTTGGGTGTAGTGCAGAGGACTTAAAGTAGGACCAATACTATTGAATTTCACCGAATAACATAGGTACCAAAGGCACTATCTAAGAAAAGCCTTTGGCTTAAAATGCATATTTTAAGAAGGGATATACTGGAAATTTCTAGTTATACACTGAAATGATAGATTGTTTGAGGTAATGAAATTACAGCAACATGGGATTCTGAGAAGGGAAGTAATAAGCTTCACTGTAATTCCACCAAAGCTCTAAGAAGTATGTGAGCATTGCAGGCTATGCAGCTGACCTTTGTAGGATTGTTCTTCATTGGTGGAGTAGATCTGGAAACTCTCTTCCAGCCAGCTCAGTGTACTCTTAAAGAATACAACCTGGTAAAATAAGTACCTGGTCCTATAAACACTTCCCAAGAGAGTGGTCATACTTGTTTCCCTGACACAAAAATGAATATTGCGTTTGGGAGGTTCCAAAATGAAAACCTCAACATCATGCCATCATCATTCAAAATGTCAATAGATGCTTTTTTTAGAGGCCATTTTAAAAGATCAGTGTCCAGTGATGGGATGCATGTGAATGGTTCAAAGCTGTACCGGCGAAGTTTAAATTGGCCATTAGGAAGCATTTATTTACCAAGAGGGTGGTCAAACACTGGAACAGACTTCCTGGAGAGGTGGTCGATGCCCCAAGCCTGTCAGTGTTTGAGAGACATTTGGACAATGCCCTTAACAGCATGCTTTAACTTGTGGTCAGGTAGCTGGAGTAGATGATCATTGTAGATCCCTTCCAACTGAACTAGTCTGTTCTAAATTATTAAAAATGTATTAGACTGTGGAAAATCAAAGGAAAGCAAATATTTGCAAGATATTTCCAAACTTGTAGGAACAGGTTTACAATGCAATAGCCCTAGAGGAATGGATCTGTATGATTTGAAAGCAATATTAGCTAAAACAGTCATTAGATATGTCATAAGGCTAAGAATAACTCTATAGTCATCGTTCTGTCAGCATGTAAAGGGATAGATTTTTCATGAGGTCACACAAGAACTTCAATCAGAAAAAAGGACAACCTAAGCAAGAAATGCAATGTAGGAAGCTTCTGGGGCACTTGGTGAGATTTCTGCTTTCAGAGGGAAATTGCCTTTTTATTTCACTGTTATAGGCCATCATTAATACAACAATATAAATTTAGCAATTTCTGTGAGCCTTTACTGCAAGGGTTCTCTATGGGAAATTTTGTTTGCTTATAAAACACAACCTCAGATGCCATCCTTGTAGTATGCAGCTCCTCACCCTTCTGCCAGATGTCCATTTGATGTGTTCTCAAGGACAGGCCGTTACTTGACATAGATGCATAGTTTCAATTTGCTAGTACTATGCATGCACTTTCTGCTCATGCAAGTGCCCATGTATGATGGAAGCACAGGAATCCTGGCTTCTACATGTATATTGAAGTCAATTTGGAGAGAGACTATGTGCCAATTTTAGATTTATTACAAACATTAAATTTTATATAAAACTGAACTAAGGAATGGCTGATATGAAGTTGTTTTTAACTCTTGCTCACTCCACCAAATTGGGGCATCTTTTGCCGAATCCCCCAGTAGCTTCTTCTCATCCTCTCTCAATAAAGGTGATACTGAGGAGGAAAGGGATCAAAGCTGACTTATGTTAGTTTGTGTCTTCCCTCAGTGAAAAGGGAACTCTTTAATTCACCTTCCTCTTTTACTCCCCCTTCCTCTACAGGAAAATGAAGGGAGTTATTTTTTTACTTGTTCCTGCCCCTGAGCAGCTTAGGAACTTAAAGTGACCTCTTAATTTTAAAGTGGAGGGAATTGCTAAATGTATGAAACCCTTCAGGAGAGGAAAAGTGTTTTGTTTGGTGTGTTTTGCTGTTGGTTGGTTTGGTGGGGTGGTGTTGTTGTTTGGTTATTTGGTTTTGTGGTTTTTTTGTTGTTGTTTTTTGGAGGGAGTGTTTGTTCTGTGTTTTTTTTTGGTTGGTTGGTTTTTTTGTTCTGTCTTTTTTTAGGTTTTTCAGTAGATTCCACTCAACTCTGAATTTCTTCTATTGGTAGAACCAGTAAACTAAACCAACTCTGAATCTGATGAAGTGGAACATATTTTTAAGTATGCTATAGCTATTTAGGTGTTGGTTTCCTATAGTTCCTCTAAAAATATGGTTAACCTTTCTAGTTCTAAAATAGATAATCTTCATGCTACAGTTTTAGCTTTGGAATCCTGTTACATTTTATGGCATTTCTTCCTCCCAAATATAATTATGTAACGATACCTCTTTTGTTTTACTTTTCAAAGTCTCTTTCAGAACTACATGACTTTTTAAGCTTTTGTCTATAATTCCAGTTCAGAAATTACAAATTGATTTAGAGACTCCAATGTCCATCTCTATATTTTTAAGTGTTGTACTAGCTGAAGTCTGAGTGCTGTAACACGATAAGTAACCTACTTACCCTTTATTACTTTAAAAAATGGCTAGTGCTCCAGTTTGTGGGATGTTGCATAACATGAGACTCCCATGTATGATTTATAACATTGAGATCACCGACTGTGCTGGTTAATGTCAGTCCTGGACTGCTGCTTTATATCAGCAACTATCAAGCTTATTCGTTATCAATAAATAAGAAATGCCAAATAGTTTCATTTAGCTTTGTTGAAAAATGGTTGTACTTTTTTTTTTTTTTTGAGCTATAGGTATTAATATAATTATCTGATTATATTAATCAGGGAAGAAAGAAAAACAAAGGAAGTGACTCAGTTTTCATAATGTTTATTCTCATTGGCAAGCTCTCTTTTGCCTTTCTGCCCCCACATACCTTTGTTTGAGGCTGAATTCATTCCACACAGATGTGAGGACTCATTGATGGTGGCTTATATTTTTCAGGTCATGAGGTTACTCTGTGTCCATCTGACCCTCCGCACAAGTTAAAGCAGTTCCTGGAGCCTTGCAGACTTGGGGATGGGGGAGAGAAAGTCCATTCACCCCCCATCTTAGAAAGCTCTTCCTGCAACAAACTTTGCATCTGTAAACATGTCCTGGGTCCTTTGGGTGTAAGCAGGGAACAGACTTTCTTGTGTCCTTATGCTGGCGAGCAACATCATGAATTTAACTCCAGTTCATGATAGACAGAGGTATAAGACGAGCTGTACTTAAATGAGCTCCTCTTAGCCCTAGCATGGTGGTGACTATTGGGTGGTGTTCTCATGTCTGCTATCTGCACATGTGCTTGCAAGCACTTACCTATGTTATGCAAATTGCTACTCTGATATCAGCAGGCTTCTTCACATAATATAGTTTCAGGTACCTGGTCTTTGCTTGTCTACCATCTGCCTGCGTGTTTGTCCAAAGCCTTCCCATATTGGGAGGTAGGAAATCCCTTTAGGGCTGAAGGAAAGATAGTTGTACAGAGCCAAAAATGTATTTGGGCTTCTTAAATATCTCATAAGGATTATTTTTATATAAAACAAATACATTTAGTTAAATGATGCTGGATCTTTTCACCACTGGCCTAGTACTTAATGATGCTGCCGCAGTTTTGGATGACTTTGGATTCCTGACAGAATTTTATACACTAGATCAATCACATGGTACTTCTGGTATAATTTCAATTATTGTTCTAATTTGGACTAAGACTGTTATATTGGGATATGGACAAATGCTGTCTTCTAAATCCCATTAAATCTTGAACTTCATTTTTTTTTTCTTTTTTCTTGAAGTTCTCTGAGCAAGTGTCTTTCTGAGGATTCTTTCTGAGCAAGTTCTCATTTGTTCAAACAAAGGATGCTGGTCCAACAAAGATTATCCAGTTGTGAAACTTAAGGAGATGTTGGTAGAGCTTTGGAGTACCAAAAAAGCTATCCCCGAACCCTCATAGTGTCCACTGAATCTTTTTCTTGCATTTGTGCCACCCAGTTTGTAACTGCAGTTCTCCTCTGAAATTCACTGTGAAATTACATGGTGAAAGGTAATACATCTTTCCAATCTCTTAGATCCATGAGATGAAATATGAAACATAGGACTTGAAAGACTGGCTTTAGTCACAAAATTTCGACCACCAAATATATGCACATTTCCATCTATTTGAACTGTATTGTAAGTCCATTTTTCAAGGTTATCATGGCAAGTTTCATAACATATTTTTATTTACCTAATACTTGACTTTCTAAATGTAGAAAAAATGAGAATCTTCATTTCCTGGGGTTTTTTAGTTTCTCCTGTGGTTCAAATGTGCTTTCAGTTCTTCACCAGAATGTAGTTTAAAATTTCACAGAATCACAGAATCGACTGGGTTGGAAAAGACCTCAGAGATCATCAAGTCCAACCCTTGGTCCAACTTCATTGACTAGATCATGGCACTAAGTGCCATGTCCAACCTCAGTTTAAAAACTGCCAGGGACAGTGAGTCTACCACCTCCGTGGGCAGCCATTCCAATGCCTGATCACTCTCTCTGTAAATTATTTCTTTCTAATATCCAGTCTAAATTTCCCCTCGCAGAGTTTAAGCCCATGCACCCTTGTCCATAACAAGAGAAGGGAAATCGGAAGAACTCAAAATACTGAGGGTGAGAAAAGAACAAGAAAACAAAACAATCAAAAATAGAAAACCCCATGAACCTTGATTTGGAGAAGGTAGGCCCTGAGCCATCTGCTCTGGCTGAGCCTGTTTTGGGCTGGGGAATTGGACCACAGACCTCCAGAAATGTCTTCCAGCTTCAGCCATTCTGTGATTTGTTGTCCACTTCCATGCAATGTGAAGGCAGGGTAATGAAACCTGCTAAGTGTTTCTGTTGTGCTTTTTTCTTCCACCCATGAATCAGTCACTCACAAACTGTGCTCTCAATAGTATCAATCAAACAGCTTGGATGAAGGTATACGAATAATTCCTAGAGGTCTGTGTAGTGTTTCTATTGTGCATTAATTCATATACTGCATTATGCTGTACCACTCTTTGGTTGTCCACGTTCCTTGAGATTAATGAATAGACAGCTTTCTGGGTGTTGTAAATAATCACTAGTCATCTGCTTACAAGCAGGCAACATGGTCCTTGAATAAAGGACAGAATGAACCTGTCCCATTATTCACAGGTATTTTCTGTTCATTATTTAATCAACTTCAATGTGAACGGTTTTTCTAATGTAACATACTAGATCACAAATTAGATTATAATATAAAGGAGTAGATCACAAGAGTGTGTTATGCATCTGGATATATTTTTACAAGGCCATAGGTCTGTTAGTGGGGACTCACTCACTTGCAAAAGCCTTTGCAAACATAGCAATGGTGACAGATTCTCTCCTGGATTGGAGTCTTGTAATTTATTCATTTAATAAAAAGAAGGTACATTGCTTGGTACCAAAAAGCATGGAGATTGTGTGAATAAAACTCATAAAACTTAAAGGGATTGAAGCCTACAGATAAGCACAGAAAAACAGGAATTTGAACTCAAATAGAAAATCTTCAGCCTATATCTTTCCTATGTCATCTTCCATGGTTTTACAGTTTCTCTATGTATTAAAGTTTCTAGATAGTTAGGTAAACTGTGAATGTATGGGGTATCATCTATGGAATGTTAGCTTCCCCACATGCACATATATTAATAAGATAAATTCCAGGTGAGAGGGCTTTTTGCCACTTCCAAAACAGAGTAAAAAGTGCTGCAGAGAGCTGCTCACACAGGAAATGTTGATGTATCATTGACAACGTGGGTAAGTCACACTGAATTCCTGTACAATGCGTTCCGTCTGCAGATAACAGCTTAGAAAATAGGCTCTTTGCTGCAAAAACCTCTTTTTGCCTGTGAATATAGTGGGAGTGTCTAGTAAAGTTTTGCATACAATTGACTAATTACTTTTCCTTTTACTCTACCTAAATTATGCTGAAATAGTTTTTACCATGCATACACAACTATTGTATTTTATGTACGTATCTACTGTAAAACAATTTCATTCAGAAGCCTTGTCACAGTGCAAGATTATTGGAGTTGACTGTGAGATTAGAGCATTATCTACAAATGTGTGCTTTACTGTCCCTGGTAATAATATGCAAGCACGGCTTAAAACTGGAAGCAAACATATGGAAATTATCCAGTAGATACAGACTAAAGCCAGTCACTCAAGTTGCTCTTCATTTGTTAGTATAAAGAAGATTTGTTAAAACTTCAGTTTTCAACAGTAAATATGTGTGTATAGATAAATACACATTTAAAACATGTATTTATTTAAATTTTGTATATCTATATATAGCATTCTTATATCTATAAACCATGTATCCATATAAAAAATATATATATCACTTAAATATGAGAAAGGCCAAAACAAATCTCAATCCAAACTGCTTGTCCATACTTTAGTATGAGGATCAGTGCAAAATCAGTGTAAAAACCTGACTAATTTGATAGCATTTCATACTGGCATTATAGTGATGTCTATGACTAGGAAATGGTGCGAAGTAGTGGTGAATCAGACTTCTGGCAGGATTTCATTCTACTCGTTGTTATTCCTTTTGTAGTACTCCTTTACCGTTGCTGTTGTCATTCACAGTTTTCAGCTTCAAAGCACAGATCATTTAGACTGGTTGTGTCTTGTCACCAAGTAGTACTGTCCTAATTATAAACCTCTATCCCATATCAGTCTGTTTTTCTGATGAGAGTGAAATTCTAGTTTACAGATTTCACCAAACCTGTTTGATTCATGGGGGGTTGTGACCTGGCAGTGCAGTGTTTGACAAAGGCCATAACTCATTCAAGAGCTCACGTAGCTTTTATTTAGAAATACTTTGTTTCAAAAGGAATTAAAAGGAGCAACCTTCCTAAATAATTTTTAAAGTATGCCATGATACACTGCTTTTTTTTAACATCCAGAAAAATCTTGATTCTTGTCCACATGTTTATTTCATTTGTTTGTCCAGCAAAATGTCAGGCTACTTCTGTAAATTTGATGCATCGGCTGCCACTAACACAACTAAGAATTAACTCATTGTTTTCAGCCCAAACTGAAATTTATTAGTATTCTTTACTGACTGCATTTTTTTAATAATGTATTCAAATTTAAATAATAAATTCAAAGTATTGTGCAATTTACTAGTGCAAATAAACATAGGCCATTGGCAGAACTTGTTTCTGTGAGATACTCAGTTCATCAGACATGAACAACTTTCCTTATCTGGATACTGTGGGAAGCTAGCCAGACTCTTAGTATAATCAGCGAAAATAAAAAGTCTACACAAAGATACTGTTATCATTCATATATAGAGTATTTTAATAGATATGTAAATATGTGAAGTGAAAAAACTATGCCCAAAAATAAATTCATTCACCTTAAAAAATTCATTGTGGAAAACACTTAGGAATGAGAGATTGTATGTCACCTCGTTAAAAACCATATAACTTATTTAGCTCAGATTATGATTGCGTTATAAGAAACTATGTTTCCAGAAAGCTGAGTAAAAATATGTTTAGATGAAATTAACTGGCAGGTCTGAATCCATTGATCTTTCATATTTACAGACATTTCACAATAGACAAAACAGTAGTATTTCACAGCAGCTCTTTTTCAAATATGAACAAAAGTCTATGCAGAGGAAGGACGACCTTTTTATCTTTGTAGTCAAAAGGCTCATAGATTTATTTTTAGACATGATGCATGTGGTAAAATGGCCTAAAATTTTCCCCAGGTGCCAGGTTGTGAGTGGTTCTGAGGCAGCAGGAAGAATTTTGTTAAAGAAAATATTGTGGTGAATGTATGAAACACTTTACAATAATAAAGATGAGGGGGAGGGTGAGGGGAGGAGACAGAGAAATGTACAACTAAATGTCTCTGTCTCCTAAATACTCACAGAAGTGCTGTTTGAAATTGAGCAGAAATGGGCAAGCCTCACATTCCTCCTGTGGTCATAGAGCTTCCCACTCTTCTAATGCACTCCAGTAGACTTGCAGAGTTCAGCTGCCACTGCAGAGCCCACATCTGGTATGGAGAGCATGCTTTAATAACCCTGCAAAAAATTTAGGAATACTCACTCATCTTGGAAGCAGTTCTTCTTGGAGAAAGGGGACCATAGTGTCCTGCAAGGAGGCCCTGCAGTCCCCCATGATCAATTTTAAGTGCACAAGTGCTATGCCAGATATGTTGCTGCTACTGTGCGTCCCCTGTGCACTTCATGTGTGAGTTTTGAATTCCAGATCTCAAACCTACAGGTTTCTAGGCAGGATTGTCTCCAGAGTCCTGGAGGTGCTGGGTCCTGCATTTGTACACAAAGCCGATTTGCAGTGAACCCGGTCTCCGCTTACCATGTTCAGTGGTTTGCGTGTGCATGTGTTCATATACTAATTAGGGGTGTATGTGCAGTAGGTCTAATTTATTCTTGTCTATTGGGGTCAAAAAGAGTTTTTTTACTTTCTGATCTCTCACTGAAGTAAACAAGGGTCTGATTCTGACCATTTCCATGCTGATCAAACACTATCTTAGCTCAGAACCCCATTGTGGGGTGTTGTTTCTAAGAGGGGAAGTAAAACCACATGCTGTTTAAGTGTTCAATTAATAATTAAGGTGTTTAGCAGAAAAATACTGTATTGTATAAGCTGAAATTACTGTCCCACATTCTTCCACAGATCTTTAATGAAATCAGTGGGACTTAAATACAACTGAAGAAGAACTGATTCTTAACTTACAAAAACAGAGATCTTAATACAGTGTCCTATTTTGAAAGCAGATTGGAAAGAATATAGTTTCAGGACTGTCTTTGTAAGATTTGATAAATAAATTCTGATTACTCAACAAGCCCAGTTCTTCACAAACCTGCTGGCAGGCTTCTGGTGCTTATGATGAAAATAAATAAATAAAAAAATAAAGTCTTGCAAGGCCTAGGGGGCAGAATGTCAAGTTTTTACAGGGTTAGGCTGTAAATTAGAATGATTCCACATTTAAGAAAGGATACATCTGGTAGGCAGAAACAAAACCTGCATGTATGTTTACCCAGGAGGACATGAACTAAGCTTAAGATGTTGTTAGTCCAGTGACAAGGTGGAGAGCTTGGATGTATGAAGGTTTGGCTTTTCTTCATACTTAGAGTAAGGTGGTTCAGAATGGACTGCCGAATCGAGCTAATGGAAAATATGCAGTCAAAGCTCCTATGTGCCAAGCGGAGCACAAGATCCTTGCACTGGGGGAGAAAAGAATTTGGTTAGCTGACTTGCTGAATAACACGTCCGTAGCTGCACCTGTGGGACGCTTTGGCTGGGGGTGCAAGAATGGCTGTGGTATGTACATCACAGCTCAGGACACATGGAAACAACCCACTGAAGGGATGGCTTGCACTTGTTTAGTGAAATTAGACCTGTCTCAAGCTGTCTGAGGGTAATTTAGAAGAAATGTTGATCCTTCAGAACCTGTGGATTTGGATTTCCACTGGAATTTTGTCTGGTAAAGATTTAAACTTGATAAAGAGCCAGAGCACAGTCCTTAAACTTTCCTCTTTCTCCAAATCAGTGTGGAGATTAGGACTTGTTACATACCAAGGTCATTTTTCTACCGGTAATGTGCAGTGATGTGAGAACTTCTCAGACTGATCATTGCCCGTTGGACGGACTTTGCTCAGTGGAATTTTACTCCAAAATGTTATAATGGAAAAACAGATAATACCTCTCCAGAAGTTCATTCTGTGTGTGTGCCTGACTATTATTAATAGCCGTTACCTGTAGCTAAGAAACTTGGGTTCCTAGTTGCAAATGGCCTGCAAAGAACTGTTAGAGAAAAGGTCAGACAGGACTGATAATTTAATGTTAGTCATAGGTAATTTTATTGTTATGTGTGCTTACAGTTCTTATCACCTCCAAACACATACTCATTAATTTAATGTGTCTTGATACCTTGGATCTGCTCAATGAAAACATGAACCGTGCTATGAGTTTTCAATTAAAGCTTCTGTTTTCCAGCTATTTTGATGAGAGGTGTGGGTTCATTTGCTTTTTTAAGGGGACTTCTATATTTCAGCTGAAAGATAGAAAATTACCTTTCCCGATCTGTAATAAATAAATAAATAAATAGGTGCCTTAGTTTTCTCCAAACTAAATTGAATTAAAAGAAAAGTTAATTTCACTTAGTCATATAAAAAGAGGGAAGAAGGCATGTGGGTGGTTTTTATATCTTCTGTCCATCAGTACTGATTGAGAAACTATTCCCCAACCATCTCAGCCTTTTCTTTATCTATTACCATCAAATCTACAACATATACCTCTAGGAATCACTTGTATTCTCTAGAGCAAGGGTGTCAAACGCATTTTTACTGGGGACCACAGCAGCCTTGCAGTTGCCTTCAAAGGGCCGAATGTAATTTTAGGACTCTATAAATGTACTTACATACAGTACTTGCACACAGTATAAATGTAGAGGATCATGGGTGCTCTTTCTTTATTGTGTTGTGTCAGGTCACAACAGCCTAAACTCTTGAGTCTCATATGTCTATGTGAGTTCATTAAAAATTGGTTACCAGACAAAACATTTTACTAGAAGTGCATTTGTAATAGATAACTTCAGCTGAACTCCAGTATCTCTCATCATAGTTTAAAAATGTCGTAATTTATCACCATCCGTGACATAGAACAGAAAGTTTTATTATTCAGCCATTCAGTATTACAAATTATTATACTTTGTATTTTTTCCATACTAAAAGCACATTAGAAAACTGTCTCCATTAATTGTGGCAAACAGTGCCTGATTTCAGCCACTTGGGGAGAATGGTACCACGTGAAATTCTGTTCTTAAGTACTCCATATAACGATCTATGTACTGAAAGATGTGATATGCAACTTCAAGAGGAAATTTATAGAGATTTTTATTCACAATAAGAGAGAAAAAAAAATAGAAAAAAAAATGCTAAATTGAGATCAGATGATGAGAGTCAGCTCAAGTCCATGGGTAAATATTAGACACACCCCTGATTTTTTTGTAACTTAGATGCTGCTACAGGATACATAAACGTTTAATATCCATTTGGGGAGAAATCTGCCTATTTTAGCAAAAAGAAGGTGCTTTATCCATTAGTTTCACAGAGCTGAATTGTCATCTTTTCTGTTTATATTCTGAATTATTAATGTGAGTATACCTAAATTAATTCCACATCCCTGTGCATGTAGAAGAGAAGGTCTCTAAGTGTTACACTATTGTGTTTAGATGTCTTCTCTTTAATGAAGCATTATTTTGATGACCTATTCTGTTATATGATTTTGTCTCTTATTTTTCTGTGTCGTGGTGCTTTCTGTGCTGCTATTTAGTAGCATTTGGGTATCCTTTTGTGACAATGGTCTTTACAGCTATCATTCTGCAGTTACAAAATCCATCATGAAAGCTAATATGCATTTAAAATATCAACATACAATGCTAGATGAAAGGATTGTGAAACAGATAAACAGAGGCAGATGGTGCAGAATTAATTAATAAAAAACACAAACAGGAAAATAAATCTGCTGCAATGATTTAATGCCTAATTTAATTAAGAAAAAAAATGTCTTTGGGTTTAGTTATTGCCAGGAAATTATATACTATGTTGTTCCTATTTGAGAGAAATGTTTTATGTAAACTTCACAACATTTTGTTTTATAAAGAATCTGACACATTCTTGTTGAATTCCTTGAAATTTTGCCCCTTGCAAGGAACACAATTCAGGAGAAAGCAAGGAATGAGACTCAGGTTGCTAGGTTAGAAGTACAGAGCTGGAGTTTGAGGCTGAACTCTCAAATATCAGGTTAATGCCTTAGCTGTTATGCCACTGACTGTCTCACCAGTGAAACTTATGGCCCATTTTGAGAAAAGAAGTATTGCATCATGCTGAGAAACCCTCTCCACGGAAAACGAATGTTTTTGAAACTAGTGCACGAATATATGGAGCACAGGCTTGTTTTGCCAAACTGGCATATTCCTAGAGGGAGACAGAAAAAAATAATAAACCAATAAACCAATTCCTTAGATATCTATATACAGATATTTAGAACTGATTAAAAGTGGTTAAAAAATAAGAAAAGAAAAAGCATCAAGGGAAAAAAATGGTATAGAGTACTTGACTCGCTGCTTTGGATTTTGCTGTCTGTTGCTGCTTTCTTTTTGCATAAAAATCTGAAAACTGTACATGTAAAAAGCAATTATATGGTTATCTGGTCTTTGATACAAGTTTGATATTATTTTGCCTATATGGACTAGTTTGATTTTGAAATTAAAGCAATTCTCTAATCTGATAAATAATATCCAATTTTACGTGAGGTTTTTTCTCTGGAGATAGTGTATTGCTGGCTCTAAGTACAATGTTGAAGTTTGTCTCATGAGATTTTTTTCCATTGCTGCTACATGCATAATGTCATAAGAGGCCGAAATTGGAACTGAGTTAATTTTTGGTTTGTGGAGTACTTCACTGGCCAGAAAATAAAAATGAGAGAGAAGCTTGTAGGTTCATACAGGAGAATGGGTCTGTGGAATTGAAACAACAATGTGGGTAGCATTTGTTGGGAAGTTTTGACCTGTTCAATCTGGGAAAGACTAAGAGAGAAGTGTGTGACTATGCTTTTGGATTTTGGTTTCAGAACTATATAATTGTTTATGGTGCTTTAGCTTACAGAAAAAGAGATTAACATTGACAATCTCAAAGAAAAGAAAATAAGGAGAAATAGTTCTCTTGTTATTGTCAAATCAAAGAAATGTTATATTTTTTTTCTCTATAAATTAAAATATTTATTTTAGGTCAAGCTGAGATGAATTTCATTTTTATTGCATTTTTTAGAGAAGCAAAGTGTTACAGACAGACTGTTGGAGACTGGTAGGAAAGCCATCAGTTTACATGCAGCTTTCCTATACTAAAATCAACTAAAACACCCCCCCTGGACACTCTCAAGGACCTGGGAGTGACATGGGGACATCAGCCCTGCCTGACCCAGGTCACAGCCAAGCCCCACTTACAGGATGCCCTGCAGACAGTGCAGGGTCAGAGGGGGTTGGAGGGGTGACGTCTCCAGCCTCCAATCATCCAGCTGCTCATGGTTTTTCAAGCACTGGTTACGTTGATCGAGAGCAGTCCCAGAGTGACAGGATCATTCTTATCAATCTGCTTTCTGCTTCCATTTGCCACACAGACAGGGCTGTAGCTGCTCTCCCTGAGTTTGCTGATGTCTCGTCCCCGCTGTCAGCCCGTCTTCCTGGCTGAGTGTGGGCAGATTCCTGGCTCCGGGAGCATTGCTAGGAGGGCAGCTGTCCCCTGGCACTTCAACTATACCTCCTCTGTTTGTCTGTCTATGTGTGAGAAGAGGCTGAGATCTTCTCCCTGGCTTATGTGTAGGTATACTCTGGGTACATAATTCTGTAAAAACACTATTGAAAATTCAATAGTCTTCTCATTAATTTCTTTAACTAATTTTATCATTATCAGAATACTGTTCTAGTCCAATCTATAACCTTCAGGAAACTAAACCTTGTTTTTGTAACTGCTACCCAGAATTAGTGTTGTAGAACAGGTCTAGTACCTCAAAATACTTCAAATATTATAGGAATTGCTTTTCTCCACTAATGACCCATATGGCCTATCTGTTGCTTTTATTAATATATTGCTTTACGCTGTTTTATATCTTGACTGTTTATCTTACTCATATTGTATAAAAAAAAAAAAAATACAAAAATACTCCTTTTATAGCTACTCTTTTTTTAATGAAGAAAATCCTCTCAGGGTGTTATACTGGTTTATATTGGAACCTTAATCCTTTAGTATAGATATGATTATTATCCTGTTATGGAACAAAATATAAAGTGAAAGAAGAATTTGGTTTTTCTGCTGAGCTGAAAGAAGTGGCATTAATTTCTTTCAAATAGGACTTATCATTGTTTACTGAAGCAAAATAAATTTCAAAAGTGGGACTAACCATTTTATTCTGATATTTTCTAATTTGTTACTGCATTTCATGTGGAATTATACTTTATCCCCTGTAGGTATAGGAGATGAGGAATGCAGTGTGTTTATTCTTGCAGATATTTGCAAGAGACAATATGCATATTGGAGTGAACCTCACTTACCAACTTCTACATGAACTAATGTTCATTTAGCGATCTTCATAATATAAGCCTCTCACAAGAAGACTGTCACATTCCTCATCTGCAGGATTCTTGAAAAATTGTCTTGCTGTCAGGCTGGTTTAGGTTTTTAATAGGTGTGTAAAATCTTACAGACTTGTAAATCTCCTAAAACATTCACATGAATAATGCAGAAGTTAAAATTCACATGGGTGAGAAGTCTCACAGATAAGAGACCATCTACTAAGAAAGCATGTGGTTGCCCTGTGAGTGCAATTGGAGTTGTAAACATTATCTGGTAAAAGTGAGGTTTCCTGGGGCTGCAGTGAGTAAAGCCTGTTACATCTTCTGGTATTAATCATAATAAGTGTTTTATCTTTGGCTGTCATGTTTAGTTTCTGCATGCAATTTACCTCTCAGGCAAGCTGTTCACGGTATCGGCCAAGCTTATCTCTGAACTTATGGTCTTCAAGTACCTAAATGTATTTCCACCAGAGTTCCCACAGTTAATGTGACAAAAGCCCACATAAGTGCTATTTTAAGACTGCACTGCAGCCCTTTACAGAAAAATAGTGTTGCTTGTATTCTGATCACTCCTATCAACCAAAGTAAAGCTTAACTGCCTTTACTAGTCCTACACTCTACTGTAATTTTTTTATGACCTATTTTCAGATAGACTTTCTGTACACACATAATTTATCTTGACTCCAAATGTCCCTCACACATATTATCTCCTGTCCTCTGAAGTGCCTTTACTGCCACAGGACTTCCGCATACAAAGCATGTCATCTGTCTGACTCCAGAGGTATGTTTAGCAATACCCAAAAGCATGAAGGAAACACATGGTCCCTGTCCCAAAAAACCTGCCAGCAAAACAATTAAATTGCTTCAGGAGATCCCGCAATAGCCCTCTGAGAGGACATCAGGGGAAAAAAAATAACCCTGCCTTGAACAGTTTTGCGAGTGACTCTATTTACATGATGATTCCAAAATGATACGGAGAAAGAGAGCAAAGATTAGACAGCTCTTAATATTCTGCTCTGCATGACCCCATCTCACTGCAATACTCTCATGATCTGCTAATAATCCTTTATAATTAAGCTTCCAGCCTAATATTAAAATGTAATCCACATGAACACCAATCAGAGCATACAGCAAGAAGTGAAGCCGTTACCACTTTGAGTTGTGCATGGCAAGCACTATGCAGTTTTAATTTAAAATTTTTAAAACATTTGGCCCTTGATGTAAAGACAAAATCAGTTTCACTTGTGATATACACAAACACAATATAACATATGTTATTCGGATCTGCTGCTATGACCCTTTCCCTACACAATGCTTGCCCAAAGAATATAGAAACATTGCTGCGAATATGAAGACTGCACTTAATAGCTTCCTTAATATTTACACAGGGTGTGACCACCAAACAGATTTTGTAGCAGCCCATAAAACAAATGGCCCAGTTTCATAGCTGGTAACTTTTGAATTTGGCCTTCTGGATTGGGTTTTATATGCAGTATATGTGTGTGTGTCTCAGTAATCACCACTTGGAGGACAGTCAACTGTTTTCTCCTTGCACTACTGTAACTCTAAGAACTCGGCCAACTAGGCAGAGAGTTGGAGCATGTGTGACAGGATGCAACATTTTACTCTGTGTTTCTGTTCCATTCCATTTGTTATTGCAGATTCTCTCTGTGGATTCTTTCTACCCTTAGAGTACTTTCAAATTAGTTGTCACCAGTGTGATTGGGCTACTGTGCATATTAAAATGGATGGGTCCCTTTCCTTCTCTTTTCCCCTTGCATAAAGCTACTCATCAGAAATCTCAACTGTAAAACTACTTGTATTCTCAACAAGTTACTTTTTGCTCTCAAAAATGCAAAAAAAAACCCCCAAAATTAGCAATCCAATATACTAGACCAATATAAGAGAAACAAGTTTGGTGGTTGTTTTTGTGTGTGTGAGTGTTTTGTTTGTTTTGGTTTCTTTTGTCTGTTTGAATTTTGGTGGCTTTTTTGGTTGGTTGGTTGGTTTTTAATTAAGGGAAATATTTGAATGTGCCAGTACCTTTAGTCAAAAAAGATTCTCAGATTTAACTAATCCCATGAGATTGCAGCTCAGTTTCCATTTTATGTTCTGCAACAGTAAGCACTTAGCAGAGTTCAAGGGAAAGTGCAGTGGGAATATTAGTTCATTGTAATCTTTTGATTGGCTTTTTCAGATAGAAAAGGGCAGTTTTAGCTTTTATGAGTTAAGCTGGAGTAAGCCTATTGTGAACCATGGAACATACAGTTTTTCCATTTGAATAAAACAGGAAAAGACTGCAGCTTAAGATGCTGATAGTATTTCTCATTTCTTTAATTAAGCTTTGCAAACTAGCTAAGAATGTTTTCCACTGGTGGCATATAGTGGAATTCTAAACATCTAATTAGTGCCCAGAGAGCTAACTAGGAACTGCCAGTGATATTAATATCTAATATATGTTGCTTTAATTAGCCAAATCCATAGGTCAACATTAGCACCAATTTTCCACTCTGGGAAAACTTCATTCCAGAATTTGACACTTCTATTCCTACAGCTGCCAGGGAACCTCCATGAATGGCCAGGGCAAACTGAGGCAAGAGGGTGAAGGGCAGGAGAATGGATATCGCTTTGAGCAGAAAGATGGGTTGCCAAACATTGTCCACGTGTCATTGTAGAGTGTAATTGCTTTCCAATTTTGGAAGGGACAAACTGTGCCAAGAGAAGTTTTATGTCATCAGTGGTGAGATTGCCAGAAAGGATGCAAAGGACATTTCAGAATAGGAAGACACCACAGAGAGCACTTACAACAGCTATTGTGGTTGGTTTTACTCCTTTAAGGCCAATATTATGTTTCTCACACTCTAGTCTCCTTTGACTTCCAGACTGGATTACAGAAGTGATGAAAATCATTACTGTCTTTCAGCATTATATATATACATATAATAATTTTTTAATTATTGTTGTTGTTATTAATAATAATAATATTTTAAAGGCTTTATTATCTCTTTACAAGAAAAAGAGCCCATAGAAGGAGAGAACAAGGAGAAAGCAAGCAGA
The DNA here is from genome assembly GCF_037038585.1 of Patagioenas fasciata. Lineage (NCBI taxonomy): Eukaryota > Metazoa > Chordata > Aves > Columbiformes > Columbidae > Patagioenas > Patagioenas fasciata. The sequence goes on along the minus strand of NC_092523.1, from coordinate 72,992,509 downwards.
CAAATATAGAACATGCATTTACTTCTCTAGGCATGTTACTGTCTTGGAGGTCACATTAAAATTCAAATATAATTTTGTTTCCTGCTCCTTTCACTATAGAATCTAGATGAAACTGTAGGAAATAGCAGGAAATAAAGTTAAAACCATATTTTCAGGAGGGGACTTGAGCTAAGCATGAGAAGTAGTCTGGCCATGATTTTTTTAGGGCACTGCATGATGACAGCATGGTAGATAGGCCATTCATCCTTTATGGGTAGAGATACACAAATGTCTTTCTGTGTTTTAAATATTCATGCTATATTTACAAATTAATAAATCTAAATGCATATGGCATATTGCAGTACCAGGAAAATATTTGTTATTGGTTTGTAGGTAATTAGAATTAAGTTGCTTGAAAAATGTAAAGAGGCATATTTCAAAGAAGATGTGTAAAATCTGTGATATAATTTCATAGTAGCACAAGTAAACAAAAATACATGGGTTTGGGTATAACATAAAATGTAAACTAATGTGTTAAGCTAATTTAAATAAAATCCTTATTTGCTGAGTAAGTGCAATCTCTGTGGTTCTCATGATGTATCACTTGATGTAGTTTGCTTTCACTGCAGTCAATGAAAACTTGATCAGAATAAGTTTAAAGATCATGGCTACTATATGTGCTGGGGGAGTTTTATTAATAGAAGTACTTATGATTTCTTAAATTGTGAGTAACCTCTGACTAGGAGGCCAGGTATTATTGAATAGAGAACAAAACAATAAGTGCTTAATGCGGTAAATTCGTTTACCTGACATTAAGTCTGATCTTAAAGTATGTGTGTACCTTGTACCACAGTCAAAAAGGAGGAAACAATGAAAAAGTTTGTATTGGAGAGGGCAGGAGATGGACTGACTAGGGATGAGTAACAGTGACATTAGCTATTGATGATCTGGAAAATGATTTGGTTTTGGAGTAGTTTCCCACATATTTTATGCTCATGTATTGGATTGCACCGCAGTGTGCCCAAGGGAGCAAGTCCTGCTGGTTCTGAAAACCCGTGTTGAAATGAAAGAATAAAAGAGAACAAGGAGAATATATCCCTGTCTTTCTCACAGTGACTAGTAACTTGGCATGGTAACTGAGAGACCTGTATCTATTCCTACAATATCTCTGGGGAGACAGGGGTGAAAGTATCAGCAGTTTGCCAGAATAAGGACTGTATTATTAGTGTAGAGAGACCTGAATATCAGGCTTAATTCTGACAAGTCAAATGACCACTGTTACAGACCCTAATTCTAGAGTGTTTTCTAGTTATAAGCCAAGGTTGTTCTGGCTTTGTATTTCACTTAGGCTGGCACAGATGCCAGGGGAAAAAATGGTTAAGAAGTCTAGATTTTTTTAATAAAAGCTAGAGAAGGAAATATTTCAGCTAAACCTTGAAAACTATTGCTGCTTATATTACCCTAGCAGCTAATAACAGATGGGAAGGGCAGAGAGCTTGGCATAAACCAGAAGTGCTTCAAAGAGCGTGTATGAATGGGGACAGGTGGACGCACACTTTCTGTTTCAAGCTGGTCATAAGGCAGCTGTGGTAAGGACACATGAAACTGCATAAGTAGGGGCCCGTGCATCCACAGGGCACATGGTTGTTGCCATAGGACCATGTAATATCCAAACCAGTTCAGCACTGTGATTTCTCAGCAGGAGTCAGCATCCAATGCGGGAGCAATACCACATACAAAGCCTTTGGGAAACCCTCTTCCTCCTGTAAGACTGCCTCAGTTTATTTTGAGAGCCTGTGTCTTGAGCATTATTGACTGATATAGATGGTCTGTTTCACATAAAGAAGATGTAGGAACACAAAGCAGCTGAACTATGACTCCTGTGCATCCTGCAATGGCACAGGCACATAGAAATACTTCAGGCTTCAGATGAAACATTACAAGAGTCAGGCATGTGTTAATTTTCCTTTTTATCAAAACTATGACTTTTCTACAATACAGATTCTCCACACACAAAAATATTTATTTTAAGTCACTGGTTTTCTCCTCTTGCAAAAACACTAGAAATTTCAGGAATAACACAGGTCTAAGCACTGGTTCATACTGGGATGAAGAGCCCAAGTTATTTGGGACAGGGCTGGCTAAGCGGGAGATGAGGAATGACAAACAGATTGGAGGGGACCAGATCATTATGAGCTGCCTTCTTGGTGAAGATCTTGAATTCCAAAGTGTTAATGTTATGCTTGGCTCTGCCACCTTAACTTCCTTTTCTTATCAGTTTACTTTCTGGTGTGTATGTATTTTTAAGTAGAGCCCTACCAGATTCAGACATTCATGCAAATATTTCATCTGGCGAGTATACTTTAGACTAAATTTCAGTCTGAATCTGCATTTGATAAATTATATTAAAAATATACTGTGGACTAAATATGTGAATTTTATATAAAAGCTTTTTAAAATATTCTAAACTGTTACTTAGTTCATATTTTCTGGAAACTTGTGCTGAGGTTTTCTGCGGAAGTTCTGTTCTGACTTTCAGACTTTAAGCCACGTTCCGTCCCTGTTTCTACAGTTTAAGATCTTCCTGCCAACTCCTTGTAGAGCTCTGCTTGCAATCCGTCCTCAGAGAAGCCACTATAAGATAGGGGGTTATTTTTAGGCTTTTGAAACTTACCTTTTAGTCAGTACTTGGACCAGTGAAAATTAAATCAGTACAAGGTCTTCCTATTGCTTCTGCAGATTTCAGACCAGATTCTAAGTGCTATTTCATTCCTGTAAAGTTTGTGCCCTTTTCCCCTTCATCTGTCCTAAACAAAATGAAAATCCAAATAACAATGAAATAACTTTTAATGCTTCTTCTCTCCCTGCCTTACTCCTCCTCTTGCCCAATATCAAAAGGTTAATGAACCAAGTCCACACTGTTTAGATTTTGTACCAAGTACAAAGAAATATGTTGTGAATAGCTGATAAGTGGCATAATCAATAATAGGGAAACATCTTCCAGCTGGTGTTATATAAAGGAAAAATTATCAACAAAGACCCTGGCATTGTCAACATTGGTTTGTAATATATTGATAAGTTACAGATTAGTCACTGCATTTTAAACAGTTGTAATGTTGACCACTGAACCGTGTATATTTGGATCATCAAACATGCTAAAACTCCATTTCTGAGTGGCAGACCTTTAAGTTGTGCCTAATTAACTTCTCCATAGCATAAACTTAGTAGATTTCTGAGGCCTTTTTCAGACATTTCTTGCCATTATGAACCTTGTTCAAAAGAGTAAGTACAAAAGCTAAGAGGTGTTTCAGCTTAAAAGCAGGCATTTCCTGGGTAACTCAGGTGCGGTTATGTTAAAATAAATTTGCTTAATATCCCTGAAGACTGAATGCTATTTGGCAATCATGAATAAAATTCTTGAGCTGCAACTCTGTAAGTTCTGGTTTAACTCCTGTAACACTATATTTTTATTAACAAACTAGCAGTCTGGTGGTCTCTAAAAAGTCTGGTGCTGCAGAGATTCGATGGAGCCTAAGAACATTTGCAAAATTTGAATTTATTAGAAGTATTTTGAAGCAGCAATATATTAGAGCCAATCCTATTGGTATAACACTGAAATTTGTTATGGAACTTCATGGAATTTCTTTTGCATCAGTATTTTACCTGCTGTATACGTAGAGCTAAGCATAAATGCATGCTTTCATACACACAGCTTTGTTGTGTATCACTTAATTGCCCAGGAGGTTTCATGCCTTCTGGACACTGAATAAAATCTTGGTCCTATGGAAGTCAACGGGAGTTTGGTTATGGACTTGCAGAGAGTCAGGGTTTGCTAAAAGCAAAAGCAAGAAGGACTGTTGGATGTAGGTTGATTTTCCAAAATCCATTTGCAATTTCACTGTTTCAACTTTGTTTAATAATGAATAAATTACTTAGGGAAAAAAAAAGTCTTTATAGGGAAGAAAATGAAAAGAAGTTCTGACTTTGAGCAAAATTGTCTGACAGAGAAATAAGATATATCTTTTAAACTACTGCCTTTTCCCAAACAAAAGTTGTCAGCTCCCCAAGACAAACTACTGTCCGAGACCTTAATGAACTTTTCTGTCAACAAAACAACTGTTGTTTTGAGGTGAGCTGGGAAAACGAGAATAGATAGTGACAAAATACTTGCTTTAGTCATTTTTCAGACCAGTTTATTTTAGAAGTAACTAATATTTTTGCCAAATATTTGTTTCTGTGTTACTTAGGTTAGGGCTTGTGGGTATCTAAAAATAGCAGCAAGGGCAAATTTTAAAGCTCATTAAGGATCAACACTTCTTTGGTTCATAAAAAATAGGAAAAGTGTTAGAATGAGTAACACATCTAAGAAAGAATGGTATTTTTAAACTATCTCTGCATTTAAAAGCAGCGAGAGTATTTTAAACATCTCTGGAATCTGTAGCATTTATAAGATCTATTTATTAGCTGCCACAAGCACACCACTTCTAAGATTGAATAAAACCATTTAAACATTTCCCAGGACTCCTGAGACCGAGGTGTGTGCTTTGCATGTATATGTAAAGCATAAATATGAATGTGTCTAAGTGGGTGGGAGGGAAGAACAATTTTCCCTTCTTCCTCTCGAGAGAACGCCTGAAATTTAATTGAGGTAAAATAAATGCTCTTATCAGGAGGCACAATGGACCTTCCTAGTTTTGTTTGTGGCAGAGTTCAGGAGCCCTCCCCATGGCTTGCTCTGCCTTCCCCCACTTCAGATATTAACCTGGACATCATGCCTTCCAAACATTAAATGAGCTGTGCAATGTTTTATTACATTTCTCATGTGACTAAGCTTAGTGTGGCTTTTAAGTGTTCCTCGGTATGCCATGCTTACGCAAGTTATTTTCTGCTGTGGATTGTTGATGCTGCAGCAGCAGATAGAGTGATGTGCCTTGAATTCCAATGAGGAGAAGGCGTTGGTTTATTTTGGTTTGTTGAGTACAGAGTGAGTATTTTGCAAAGATTTGTTACTCAGATTTTTCTCTATTTCAGGTTTAAAGCATTAGAAATGAATTGTTTTTAAATGCTGCTTGGAAATAATTTTATGTCTTTAGAAAGTAAGGTAATTTAAAATGTGATTATATGCTAAGTATGTTGTGTATGAAAATCTGTTTTAGCGAGTGACTTATATTACATTGTGTGGATCTCTACAAAATGCAAATGAGCAAACAGAAAACCTAGAGTGCTGCAAAGCTAATTTTTATGAAACTAATTTTTATGAAAGTGGATAAAAGCAATGTGTAGAAATGTGCCATCAAGAGCCTGAATTGTAACTAAATTAGACTTTCTTTCATTGTACTAAATTACTTCTGACCTTGTCCTGACAATTAGGGAAAATTTATAAGCAATGAGGTGGGCAATTGAAATGATGTGTATATTTTCTCCAACTCCTTTAGCGGATTAAAACCTTTCAGTGTGTTCTTTCCATCTGCTTATTTAGTGCTTGTATTATTGGAAACAATCTTTTCCTCTTCCAGCAGTGATGCTTAGATCCCTAGTTCTTAAGGGCTGTATATGAAACAGATTTTAAGGGATCCAGCCCTGATTAGAGTAGTTAGCCTGTTAACGTCCTATGTATTTACAGTGGATTATTTGAAGGGAAGCAGGGGTTAAGTCAGCAGGTCTCTCGGCTTCCCCAGGGGTTAACCTGGCAGCCTGTTTGGCACACACAGGAGGGCTGACAGGTAGCAGGATTTGTCTAAGCAGTGTGCATGAGAGCCAACAAGGAAAACTGAATGCTCTGGATTAGTTTTGGATTATGTTGTCAGAGTGAAGCCTGACGGACAAACTGCAGAGGAATAAAATGCAATCTGTTTGGGGAAAGAGACAGCGTGCATAGCTTTCATTTTTCAAGAAATGACAAGAAAAATCATTAATAATTTGTAAATCCATGTCCATTAACTTTTCTCTTTGTTATCCCAAGACAGTCTTTTTAACATGATTTTGCCACTGTTCTATATCTGTTCTTTCTTTTGACAGATGGCAAGATAAATATAAAATTCCAATAGTGCAGTAGAGACCAAAGTGAAAAATATCTAGAAATTGTAACACCTGGAATTGCTTAATGTGGAATATTAGTTGGGGGGTGCGGGGGATGCCTTTTCTCTTTTTGTGGTAAAAGATAAAGTTGATTATAATTTACATACTTTTCTTATTCTATAGTTTCCTTTGGGTGATCATCATTTACTTCAGAATATTGGAAGCAGCGTTTCATCATTTTTTCCATTAAAGCAATTACGTTAGCAGTATTACAAACACAGTTGATTACCTGTTTTTCTTCATCTGGTTATTGCATTATTTTACTGTTCAAGTACTGAATGTTTTACAAAGGGGATTTTTTTTTCTGTTCTCACCAGAAAGAATTGCCTCATTTTTCATTAGAAGTAGTGTTTGTCCTTGCAAATATTGCTTAGTTTGTCAACAGTGACTTCTATGGCTATAGAAGAATGGTTCCTGTTCATGAACTTCAGTCAGATTTGGTTTTCGGAAGTGGAGGACTTGTGGGCAAAAGGAGACGGTGGAAGGGGTCGTGGTTCTACAATTACTCTTTCATAATAGAAAAAGAAATACGCTACATGTATGCAGGCAAATAAACTCTATTAAGGACCAAATAAAGTCAGGGAAAAGCTGTAAAAATTAGAGTAGACTTGATCTTTGTTAGTCAAGTTTCTATCAGATTTGTTCAGTTTTCACACAGTTTATTTTTACTAAAATGCAAAAACCATTTTATGGCATCTTTAATACAAGAAAAAATGATTCATCAGTTACAGCTGTTTGGATTACGCTGTTGCTGAGGTGTCAGCAGAGTAAAACAATTCATAAATTTATTAGGACTAGAATTGTAATAGTACAGCCAAATAATTTGCAGGAAAATGTTTATATGATAGGTTTTTTTCCTCTATATGAATTATGCAAATGTAGACTCAATGCATCTGGGTTTGGAAGAGTACAGTAAATATTATCTATGAATTAATCTTGGTCCATTTATATGTTTATGCAGATTTTGTGGCTATTCAGTAGATCAATTTTGAGGCAAGTTGGGTTCATTTTCAGTGAGGATAGGAAATCTATATAATGTTTTGGTCTCCTAATCAGTGATGTACGGAAGACTTTGGTGCTAATGTTCCCACTTTGATTATATTTCTATCTGAAAGCAGCCTTGCTAGCTATTTTAAATTAACTCTCTTTCTGCAAAGTAAGTAGAAAAGTGTGAAGAATTGCTGTAACCAGCTTTTACTTACCTGTGTAGAATTTGCTTCTGGTTATTAACTCAGCTTTGGCTAAAAGTGTTGTTGTATTTTCCCCTTGCTACAGTGAGCCCATCTGAGTGTAAGACACTCTGTTGAGTTATAAAGTGTTGTTTTCATAGGCAGCTGTTAGTGTTCTGATTACAATGTATAAAATTGTTGTTTTGTGTAAGTAAAATGCTAATTTCCAGTTGGTTAGTAGTGACATTAATAAGGGAAAAATAGAGGAATATTTCTGTGTTCATAACAGGGTCTTTATAGAAAATTTCTGGTGAGTACCTCTTGGCTGAGGGAGGGGAAAGAAGGAGCTTCTGTACAGCTGCTGTAACACGATATCGCTGTTTTAATATAAGATAGTATGCAAATCTGTGTGCATATGTACATCAGCTTATTCATAAAATAATCTCAGGACATTTCCCTTTCAGAAGTATCATGTGGCTAGCTGGGAGTAAGCAAGTAGTAAAAACTTCTCCTATAATGAAAAATGTTTACGTGCAAACTCATCCTGAGTCCCTGCACCTTGTATTAATATACACTGTTACCTCACTCTCTAGATCTTTAAAACTGCTTCCTTAATAGGAAACAACAGCACAGAAAAGAATTCGAACTGGATTAATTTGAGCCATGTTGAATGTCAAATTTAAAACCATTACATACTCTTTTAATATTAAGCACGTGTGACATTGCTTGCCTGATTCAGAGTGGCTAGATTTGCTCCTGTAAGCACTGTTGTTGAGGCATTTTATTCTTGTTCTGCACTGAATTGATAGAAGTTTTGTAAAAGCCATGTAATCTCTCTGGGCTTCTCTTCATCCTTGAAAATAATATTTCATAGAAGTTGTAGAGGCTGAAAATTATGCTTTGGGATTTTTTTCTGGATAAAAGTTCAATGACTTCGTTGTAGACAGTTGTTAGCGCTTGACACTAATTAAACTTTTCAAAACTAATTGTGTTGTACTTCTGCCTCTAAAATCTTAATCCAAATGAAAATTTTAGTGGCATTATAAATCTTTGTTCTAGTTATATGTATTCATCAAGAAGTCTCCTCCTAGAGTGTGTTCAACTATTTTGAAATGACCAGACAATTAGATTGGGACAGCAATAAAATTTTGTGTCACCTTAAAGTTAAAAGTACCTGAAGGAGAGTGCTAGAGTAGTAAAAGATATGTTTAAAAGGCTAAAAAAGACGACACTTAACCCATTGTCCACAATGAGAAACATTTATTTTCTTGTGTCCTTTCCACTAAGATAAGTACTACAGGTTCAGATTATTTTTTTAAATAATGTATCTCACCAACATTGTTTATATACAAAAGAACTAAGATAATTCACTTGTTTATTAATGTGTTTCTGTGGGCATTCACAATATCCATATTCACAAGCTTGAGTATTTGAACTAGTGAATAGGCCTGGGAGATTTTTCATCTTGCATGTTTCAAAAATACCTTAGAAAAATCTATGTAATCTGTAGCTGTCAAGCAGTTGTTTCATTTAATGCTGAACTAGAGTGAAAACTCAGCAAATGTACTCAACAATTGGGGGAAAAGGTTGAAGAAAACTGCAGAAATATGCAGGCATAGATGCAGTATAACTTATGTGAAGAATTTAATTAACTGCTCACAGTAATATACAGCGATATCTAATGATGAATGGTAGTCAAGACTTCAGTATCACTCTATTGAGAAAAGCCATCAGTTCTAATAGCACAGCATTTTGCAGTACCTTTAAAATTAGTCAGTCTCTTAAGCTCTCACAGGACAGAATACTACCTAAGTTATGGCCAGCAGGAACTCCATGTTGCTGTAGTTCGTCCTTCCTGAAAACAGGTCTGTTTCAGGCTTGCATAACTTTTCAGAACTGATGTGAATCACATCACAGTTTGCTGTGGCCGCAAATCATTATTTCATGGGAATAAAAACAAGAGAAATGCTGTTAATTCTATTACTCAGCTTCTAAGTCTGTATACTTTGGGCCAAATTGTCTGACCAGACTTGGATTAGTCATTGATTTTTGTCATGAATTTATGGGAAGTGACACAGTCCAATAAAAAAATTCAGAATGCTCCTCTTTGTGACATTAGTAATAGCAACTTTAGGAAAACTTTAATATCCTGTTCCCTTTTTCATATAGGAAAAGTCAGACAATAACACACATAGAAATAACTGAAGAAGTAAATTGTCAAGGGGCGTAGAGTTTTAATGGAAATAAATCCATAAAACTATTGCATATATCCTCCTGTTCTAGGGGAATAAGAGTCTGCATGACTTATTTATCTGAAAGAATTTGGTAGATATGTAGGCTAAGACCACATTCTAAGCTACTGAAAGAATATGACTTCAGTATTGTTAACATTGCTTTAATAAGTTGTGATGCAAAGAGTAAGGAAAAACCTAAGTTTTCCTTTAGTTGATTACTTGTATACCCTGTTTTATTCTGCACCGTATCATCCTTGCTGTGAGGTTTAAATTATGTTGTTGGCCCCAAACCTGACCTCAAATGGAAGACCTCTCTCAGCATTCAGTTTACACTGTCAGTTCAACTCAGTTTCCTCCTGATTTCTGGTATCTCCTTTTAGTCCATTCTTAGGCATAAGAACTTTCAGAACCAGAACTATAGTTCTGCTCTGCTTTGTTGTGGGTTGCATGAGAAAACTATTTTTATCTTTATATGCATATGATAAATAGGGTGATCAAACATACTTGTTTGTCTGATCATGCAGGCTCTGTCCTGGTATTTAAAGGACTGATTTCTGGATGCTCTTTTGTCCTGGATTATTATTAGGGATATTGACTTTTACTAGCTGGTTACACTTGAGCTACTGCAGCAAGAGCTGATGTGTTTCTAGGGCTTTGGTAGAATCGCATGAGAAAAGAGTCTCCGTGAGCAGACAGTACAGAGGAAAGTGTCCCCTCTCATGTTGGGTTCCATGGCCTAACATAAGAGATGAGTTTTCAGTATGTAACACCACAAATTTGTTCTCAATTTTCTAGAAAATTTTATTTTTAATCGGAAGACCCTCAACAAAATCCAGAGACACTCGGTAACGATCTCAGAACTTTGTACTCTCAAAATTAGTACTGAGACCATAGCAGAAGTGGAAGAGTACTTTGTGTTGACAGGATGGTGGTGCAGGTTCTGAGCCCCATTTGTGGGAGGAACCACAGCTTTAATGATGCTGTGAGCTGAAAAGAGCCCAGCTCATCTCTGAGACCCCAGTGCTTTGCAAGGTGGTAAGTGAGAGATAGCATAGTTTTATCTATGAAAAGAGAAGATATGAAATTGTTAAGAGACAAAAATAACATGAGTTAAAAGAATCACTTCTTACAGAAGTGATAGAGTTTGTCTCTCTCCTTCCTCTCTGTTCTTTCCCCATATTCTTTCAATAGAAAAGAGTGATCACCAAAATACTTTTTACAACTTTATAGATTTTTCTGACTCAGAAAAAAATAAACCACCCTTTGGAGAATACAACCTTGAAATATCATGTTCAAACATGTTACAGGAAAGAGATCTCCACTGTTCACACACAGATCAATGCTGCCAGGGTCCTCTGGGCTACAATTGGCAGTGCTTTTCTGCTTTTGAATTTTCTTGCATCTAAGTCATGCATCTTGGAGATTTCTCAAAGGTATTTTCATCTTCATTATCCTATTAATGAGACCGAATAGTGTGCTTCCTTCCAACCTTCCAGTTTCTACATCTGAATATAAATACACCATATATATTTAGTTTGTAGAAGTTTACAAGTTTTAAAAACGTGTGGATGACACATCTCTACTTTCTTCCTTAGCTTTGTGATATTTCTCAGTATATACAGGCCTGTGAGACTGAGTGAGAGACCTGTGCATCCATATTAGCTTTTTTTATATATATAGCAGCCTTCCTACTTTTACAGGTCATCCAAACTCTACTTAAGTAGTGACATCCAGTGCACAGGTTTGAGAGGGCTTACAGGGTTAATTCTGTCATTACTGTGTTGACATGAGGCATGTTACAGCTTTCAGCTGAAAATGTTACTTGTAATCTTTTAATCCCAAATTAGGTCAACATTTTATCAAGTTAATCTAACATGAAGATTAATTAGGCTAGTTAACACGCGCACAGAGGTTATTTGTTTTGAGTCTACGTTTAATCAAGGAGTTAGTCCTTAACACAACAGGCAGCCTCCCTCCTGCCCCCTAACCCCAGCTACAGCTCATTCCATCATTTTGGTATGATGCGCTTTTTAGGACATAAAATGATGAAAAGGCCAAATTGTATTTCTTATTCCATCCACCATAAGCCCAGCTGAACAAAATCAACCTCTTGTAGTACAAGAAATTATTTGCAGAAATCGTATAGATTTGCAAAATTAAATCTATCAAATTTTTTAAGGAAAAAAAATACCATTAATATTAAACTGCTCAGAAAATTATTTTGAAATAATTCCATAGAATTCCAAGGTATTTCTTCCTGTAAGAATTACCAGCATTTGAAATGTGAGAGATGCATGATGTTTTCTAAAGCAAGATTGATAGTGCCGTTAAATCCTTAGGGCTACAAAACACAGAATGGTGGAAAAAAAACTGTTGAGAGAAATGTGCCAGGCAAAATGGAAATGTTATCAGGAGAGTTTCTCAGGTCTGCATTAGAGTTTCTCTCAAAACCAGACTGTCTCAACAGCTTGCTATGCTTGCTAGAGCGCTCACCTGAGACAGAAGAACCCTGATTAGACTGCAGCTATGGGGTCTCTTTTGCAGCATGTTTTTCACTCAGTCTCTCAATTTCAAGTAAAATTTAGTAACCAGCAGACAACTAGGAGCTATAAAGAAAAGGAGCTTTCTACACTTTTTAGATATTTACCGTTCTTAAACCTGCTTCCCAGCACAGAGGAAAGCACCTTTCGGTTTTATGAGTGTTGTGAAAGAAAATATTTTTTTCCCATAGGGCAGGATGTCTTTTAATAAGAAAATCTAGTTCTACTAGGACACGTTAAATTACCTGCTGCAATCATACTGTCTTTTATTTTTCTTCATGTTACCCTCAAAACTAGTTGCTCTTGTGGTGTTTTGAAGAATAAGAACAAAGACATAAGCAGAATGGAAAAAGGAATTTGGCCTGTTTCTTTACTATTCTCATGCCATCTCCCTTCCAAAAAAATACTATTAAATATAGTTACTCTCAAATTAAACATCCAAAAGGAGGGGAAAGAAGACAGTTTCTATAGAGGGAGGTGGCATAAATCTGCTAACAGGGGTCATTATGCCGGACAAATGCCTTTCTCCCCTGAGTTTCCTAGATAAGGAGAACCTATCTAGTAGTTAAAAATTCCAAGAGTCATTCTGGATAGTATTACTGACCCCCCTGGGTGTTGCTGCAGAGTTCATGCCCTGTTTCATCAAATACCCGGTGACATTCACCAGGGGCTATGCTAATTATAGGGATTTAGCAGACAATGTCTAAGAATGTTTCACCACAAAATAGCATGTCTTTGTCTACAAGTATTACTTCGTTGATGTGCTAAGTTAGCAAAAAACTGAAGGTAAAATGATTCTGCAGTTTGTTAGTGTACCTTTACAGCGACATTAATCAACGTATTGAAATGTTACCATACAATCTCCCCTGCGTTTAGCACCAGCAGTGCCATTTTGCAATTACATGGAGAAGAAGGGCTCAAGGCAGCTTAAAACTTCATGGATTATACATTAGTTCAATGTCTTCTAACCCAAATGTTTTAATGAGCTACATTCACTGTAAAATATTTTTCTTGTGCAATAGTTAGACAGCCCTTGTCTTTTACTTATGCCAGACCTATTCAGTAGTCTCTTTACTGAAACTGGGGGGAGTGGAGATAATATCATGATAAGGGAGGCAAATCAGACACTCATTTTGCTTCACCGCCACTTGAATTCTTTGATTCTCAGAGAGCAAAGCTTGTGATTACAGAGTGAAGTCCCTTGCTCAGGCCTAAGTGCAGAAACAGCCATAAGTAATCCTCAAAGTTAGCTTTACCAGAGTGCAGGGCATAGGCTTTCCTTGTACAACACATGGAGGCTGGGTGTCTCAGAAAGTTGTAAAAGTAGCGAGCTTCTGAATGGAGAGCAGCCTACTCCATTCATCTCAAAAAGCTAAAAAGAATAATTCATTTTATAACCCTCCAGGTAGAGAGGGGCTTAGTCCCAGAGGTCACATTACCATTGTCACTGAAAGCCTCTCTTGGAAGTGGGTGCATGACTCATTTCTCTTTAACAAGAAATAGCATACAACCTATCTATTACTTGCAAAATGTTGGCAGTGATTGTATGATATCTTCAGTGTTTGGGTCCCACTGCATTACAATCCATACTCACATTTTAACTCTACTTTTGAAAGGGACTCTTGAAAATTAACTACTTAAGTACCTTAGGAGCATAACTTCGGCTGGCAAAAATCTGCCAGATATATTAATAATGATGGAAATAGTAATGAGATAAATAGACACAAACGATGAGCAGAAAACTATGAAATGACAAATTGCTAGTGGGATAGCGACAAAAATGGCACACAGCATAGAAATCACCTATCATTGAATTTCAGGAGTGTTAGACATTACTAGTAGAGATGTCATCATCATCAGGAGGCTGTTACTGTTTCCCCCTCCTCCTCCCTTCCCCCCCTTCCTTTTCCTTACCTTTCTTTTTCCTGTTATTATAACCTCTTCTAGGCTGAGGTTTGTCTCCTTTGCTTTTTTTTTTCCTGCCAACGGTTTGTAAGAAGCACATTTGTCTCATGCTCTACATTGTAGCATTTGTTTGCACAGCTACAAGGGCACAGGCAACACTATTGTCTGGGAAATGACTCTGCACTGGGGTGCACAAAGTGTTTCAAGCCATTTTGGCACTGCCTGGTTCCTACCTACATCTTCCCTAAAGAGTTTTGGTGAGAAGAGTCCTTACGTCCTCCTCATTCCCCAAAGCAAAGGACCAGTGATTAGTTCTGGTCACATGGTGGGGCATCTAAGTGGGAAAAGAATTTGTGGACAAGAAGGAGAGCTTCTGGAACCAGCTCTCACTCTTCTGAATTCACAGAAGGTATAACACATAAACAGCATTTGCTTACTTACTGGTGTTTTACAGTGGCTGACACATGCAAGTTTAAGTTATGTAACCATATCACTTTTTTAAACTATCTTCTAAATTATTATTCTTTTTATTAAATAGTCAAAATATATCTAGCTCCATGACAATCAAACTCCCTACAGTATTTATCTGTCTAAGAATTTAGCTTCCTTTTCAGAATCTTCTTGCTATATCCTATTATTGCAATTTCTTTTTTTTTTTGTTTTTTAACCTTGGGGTAAAGGTTTGCAGAGCATTTCTGATGTGCTCGCTGAAAGCTGCCAAATAAATGTATTGGCAAATGTGTTCATGTTTAATGGCTCCAGGAAGTGTTACTGACAATTCTGATCATACAAGTTTTGCAGATACTCTTAAACTGAGACTATGCAAGATCAGTTCACATAATCACACCAGGTTTCATTTTCCACAGTTGTTTTGTGGTTTTTGTTTACGGTTTTGTTTTTGGAGATGTAAGAGTTTATTACAAGTTAATGTGATTTTTTTAAAATGCAAAAGACCATGCAGTGAGAATGTGGAGAAGTTGAGGTGAGGAGGTGATTTCTAAATTATGATGCTAAGAAGTCATTGCTTTAGTTAATAAATTAGAGAGCAGTTTGAAGATGTAAATATTTATATTATTTGTATTTCCTCCTAAAATATTTCAGTATTGTTGTCATCAGAGAGCGAAGACTTTGATCAATACGTAAGTTGCCATTTTCCTACATTCCTGGTGAGAAATGAACATTCTATAGAAAGTTTTATTCCTGGAGATGGCCCTAATCAGAACACCCACCTTGTTGTTGTTATGAGAGTCCCAGGGAGACTGCACTCAGTTATTCTCTAATACAAATAGCCTTTTACGCAGCACTCTGTGTGAAGGGACCGTATACAATTTTATGAATAGGATTTTTCTAAAGCTCCCTGATGTTAAAAAGAGTCCAAAGCAATGTAGTCAGAAAATTCTTAGGCAAAATTATTTTTTGTAAAATATACATATAAATATATATATATATAATCTCAGAAGCTTTTTTCCTGTGGGAATTAGTAAAGGATAGAATCCTGTCAAATCCTTATTACTGCACTCACCTATAGGATGTAAATTTATTTTTTCCAAACATATTGCTTCAGTACACATTTGGTTAATGAGCCCCTGTGACATGGAAGTGCTACAGGGACTCATTGTCTTCATCTCTTCCTGCTGTCCTTTAAGTCAATATTAGTTTATAAGAAGTGCCACAGTGCAATTAATTTGCCCTTCCAAGAATTCAGATTCATAAATCAGCCTCTTTCTCCCTCTCTTTCTCTTTTTTGCTGCACGCTTCATGGAGAGGTAAACATTTGCAACAGACAAAACTCAAAAGGTTGAAAGGTCTAATTCAGAAAGGGCTTCCCAAACAGGATGCTTATCTTAAACATACAAATTTATCTAAACCCTTGCAAGTTCACCTTGCTCCATGTGCCATTATTTTCTTTCCAACTCACTCAGGCTACTCTCCTTACCCTCATACTATTTTTTTAAATCTTTTTTGGTTTGTTTGATACGGATGAAATAATTTTTTTAAAAGCTACTCTAGTCATTACTGTACTGAAGAGGATGCAAACCATTTCAGAATTCATTAAGGCTCACATAAATACTTTCCTGCCTCTCTGTGACTCCCAGTAATCCTTTTGAACCCTGTTTCTCGCTGAAATCTCTCTCCACATAGCTGAGAGGCTGGCAATCTCCTATAGCAGGCTACTGTCTTCAGATCGTGTAAGTTCTTGGGAACCACTGGGAGACCCCAAGTGTTAGATGTGAATGAAGTAGGCTACCAGAGAAGGTGACAAGTCAGAGACCTACACCTCATCAGTCACATCACACTTTAAGATCAGGGCACATATCAGGTCAGGTAACTCACTAGGTCAGGTTGAAGAGTGGGGGGGAATGGAGTCTCTTGGGCTTTATAAAGTAGGAAGGAGAAGAATGAAATGAAAGTGTCGAAAGAAAGGCTGGGTGGGGGGAAGAACAGAGGAATCTCAAAGGACAGAGGCAAAAGATCTTAAAACAGAAAGAAACCAAATTTCTCAGAACTTTTCCGGAAATCCTCGACTCCTTCCCTGAGCTCTACCTGCGTCTGTAATCTCTTATTTTGTCAGAACCCTTCAGCTCCCTCCCACGACTCCAGAAAAACTTCCATCCCATTTTAAATCTGATTCTCATTCTGCACTGGTGGAAGCTAGCAATAGAGATAAGGTCTTGCTATTACTTCTCTCCTAGTTTCTTTAGAAATTAAGTAGGTTTTTCATGCCTTTTATTCTTCCTGCCCCTTCTGCCAAGAGTACAAATAGAATTTTCTTCACAGAGTAGCAACTAAGACATAAGTCACATACTACTGTTTAAATGTCTAGCTTCCAACATTCTCAGTTTTACTTTGATTTCATTTTCTTTTCCTGCTCTTTTTGAGGACTAGATTGCAAGCATTTCTGGGTGAGGAGGTAGTTGCTATTCTAGTTTGAATCCACCTATTGGGCTGCTCCTTAGTTACTGTGGAGTAAGTAGTAACTGATAATAGCAGCAAGTATTTCTAATGCTCTGCGGTTGATACTGCATCCTGATGAAATATACCTGATGAAACTTCCCACTCCACCAAAGAACTTTTTGACATGTGTTATTATGACCAGACTGGAGTGATTTTCAGCCTTTGGTACAAGGAATTCTCTCTGTAACGGAAGGAGAATAAACCTTCTTCCTAGTAAAATATTGCATACTCATTACAGCAGTGTCCTGACGATAGGGATTCAAACCCCTTTGGGAAGAAGGAAAACCAGATTCAGGTTCCTACATCTTTAACAGATGTTTTGCCAACAGCTCTAGACAAAACCCAGAAGCACAAGGGTTGTGCTATATAAATACGAATAGAACTCATGCCCATTTAAAAAGAAGCAATTCCAATATGACCAGTCACGAAACTTTTGGCAGTTTTTCATTCTTCGATTGCATGCAAAGCAAAGGATGTGAACAATTCAAAAGCCACAAGCCATGCTGCCACTTAATATGTTTCCTGCATGACAGTACTCAGGAAACTAAAATTTAAGTCTTCAAAGAGTTCTTGGAGACTCCCACTGTAAGGGGTGATGTGATGTGATGTTCAAGCACAACAGCACTTTCTTTGCAACCTGAAGCAACCAACCTCCACTATTCATTCGCCCTAAACTCAGAAATTACATCGTTGAACATAGGCCTCTTTGAAAGCACTGTGCTTGTAGCTTCATGCCTTTTGCACTGTTCCTGAAATAAAAGAAACAGAGAAATTACAAAGGAGAATGGAGAGCCTTACAAACCTAAACATAGATGTGGGAACTCAAACCTGTTTGCTAAAAAACAAAAATTTGTAACAGGGAAAAAATGTAGCAAGGTTCTCTTTCCATTAACTCTGTAACAAATATAGTCATTACAAAGATAAACTTACACATTTACTGACAGTTTTTTCTCTTTGTAAATAGAAAATCAGTTAATGGTCTCATAGCCCAGTTTTGTCAAAGTGCCAAAGTCGTAATTTTTTTTATAATCTCTACTCAAAGTGAATAGAAAACTGTAGGACAAAGAAGTCCATAAAACCACATCCATGTCCCTTTACATATGTGTAAGCCCCTAAAACAAAGAAGTGGAGTCATACTTGTCAGAATATTTCCTACAGGTATTAACATTCATATATATCAAGTTAGTAAAGTGTAAATATAATGCGAGTTGAGCATCCTAATCCCATCATCATAGTTTAATCCAGGTCTTAAGCTTCTGAAGATAGAGAAATAGTCTCTCGGAGATTATTTCCATATCTGTCAGTCACCTACATAGATGACATGGTGGTAAAATGTGCCCTCCTGAGAATTCAGGGAAAAACAAAACCAGACCAGGGTGTTCCCATTACAAAGTTAGCTGGTGAAGTTTGAATTATCTGCAAGTTCACAACTCCTCTTATTTTATCGTAGCTCGTTTATAAATTCATATTGCGAAATACCATTTATTCAAAGTACCGTGTTTTGTTTTAATTATCCTTAAAAAAAAAATGAATGAGGTATCCAGAAGTACTTCCCCAAAGTTAGATTTATGACAGAGGCAAATAAGGTATTGAAGTAGAATAGGAAGGAGAGGAAAAAATGTAGTGCAAGTTTCAAGTGAGTCCGGGGCAAACCATCAGGACTGGGATTTAGGAATAAGAAATGTTTAACTAAACTTACTATTAGGGCTGGCTGAAAGCTGAAATTTCCTTCCTTAGATCATGCTGTTGTAATGTTTGGGTGGTTTTTTATTTTTTGAGTTAAGATGGAAAAGCAAAATAACTAACCTTTTTTCACAAAGCATAGTTTAAAAAAATACAAAAATATTCTTTTTTTTTGATCAATCTGTCACTGAAGGGTATCACTATGAGTCGTTGCAGTGTAGCCCTCTCTACATAAAAGTGTTTGGTTTATAATTGTCAAGAAAGCCTTGACAGAAAGCTCTACAACCAGCATTCAGAACTTAATATCCTTCTCTTGGGATTGTCTATCTCTTCATTATTTAAGACATTTTGGAAGTGAAATATAGGTGGGAAAATGTGTTGATCCGTTTTATGCGACTGTGAAAGAAAACCATGCAACTCTGGTAGACTTCTACTGACTAATAATGATACCATATAAGTTAGTACTAAAGTATAGACATCTGATTTTGAAATAAATAATTTGTTTATCCATGTTTAAAAGGTAGATATCCTCCTAATTGAGGCAACGTTGTTTAAAAACTCAGTTAAAGGGGATTATCTGAGTGGAAGTTGCTTTCTGTATTGGTGAGACATAGTACTACGATTTCTGTAGGAAATGGACAACTTTTTCCTAGTGGTGTGTTCCAGTCAGGCTGAGATCAAACACCCTGATTATTCTTGACAAATGAACCTCTGAAGCTTATTGAACTATTCTGCAATATTACTTACTGTTTGGCTCCTTGGGACGTTACACTGTTTCTACTCAGTACTCAGCTGGAACTACTTTCCGGGAATTTCACTGGAAGATTTTCCTGCCAGTTTAATCTCTACTTCTTTCCTTTTTCTTGTTTCCTTGTGATCCTGTTTTCCTCAATAGTTAATAAATTTTTTTTTTTTCTTTTTAATTTGTGTAACAGATATTCTGTGACCAATCAGAAGCACTATGGTTGCTCTTTGTATATGGATCTACCTGTCTCTTAGGGATATATATTAATGCCATGTCTGTAAGTAGATTTATGTTTAGAATTACTGTTTTATGAATTTGGCTGTATGATACCAAAGGAAAAATTATTTGGTCTACTTATACATAGCCTTACCTAATGCTTAATGATTAAAGCAAATGCCTTCTCTTTTTCTTTCCTTTTGCCATTCCTTTTCTTTCTGTTTTAAATCCACAGTATCAGTTAGATAGCTTTTTATGGCCCACTCTGACAACAGAAAGTAAAATCTGAGCTTAATTCCTTGGTTTAACTAAGTTTACAGTTTATTTGTAGCACCAAAATTTAAAAACCTGTATTTATAACCTGGAAGAGCTGCAAGTAGAATAAAGTTGAGTGACTGAACATACTGTACAAGGCAGGTGGAACTGCTATTTTGCAGCCTACCAGATCAAAGTATAGTGCCTTTCCTCTTTACTGTTAGAAGGAATTAATGGAAAACAGAGGATGATAGACTGTTCTCGTAATTCAGACTTCTGAAAGTAAGATAGACTCAACCTATTAATAAAAGAAGAATATTGTGACCATATGTCTCATCTGTCCCATTTTTGGCTTCAAAATCAAGTGATGGTACATGCACAGACACAAGCTGCACTCATGTATCTGGGAATTGCCAGTGGTCATAAAGTACTAACATTTTTCTTACTCTAAAATGCCACATCAAAAGAGACTGACTACAGCTTAACAATAACTTTATTCTTACTAAAAGTTTTTGGGATTGCGAATGAGGTACCAGTACTTTTAGTTCTTTCAAGATGGATTTTTTTTATCATCTATATTTACTTTGCTGCAACACTGGCCTGTAGCGCTACTGAAACATATTCAGTTACAATAGTGAATAAGAATTTGTCAAAATCTTCTTCCAAAATAAATGAATAGGGAGATAAAATCCCAAAGGTCATGGAACAAAGTGAAGCAGAACACCTGGTCCTGGGGCTGCACAGGAGAAATCGTCTCAGTCAGAGTCACTTAAGGTGGGAAAAAGATGTTCCTGAATTGATGATCAGGAGGACATCATGCTGTTGTGAGGCTTATGATGTAGATGCTGCTAAGACAGGGGATGAAAATGAGTTGAGCTCTGCAAACATGAGTTGGTGAATCTGGATAGATTTGTAAGGATATCAAAGAACCTGAATACAGTCCAAGTTTTAGACAGTTTCTGTGCAAATTTACAGCATCTGCTGGAGTTGGTTCAAATCCAAAGACTGAGCTGTATTCTAGTCTGGTGCCCATTTCATGAACGAGATGAGATGGGATTGACAATAGAAATCTGACTTGGAGAGGAAAAGGGTACCTTCTGCCATTAATTTGTACATGCTGTACCAGAGCTAAGCAGATACACAGGACTGCATTCCACCTTTACCGCCCCTCTTTCCTGATTCCGAAATGATGAGGAAATTTTTGCAATCTCTGACATAAAGTAATGCAGATTAATTACAGCTCTACCTTTTGGTTTTGTTTCTCACTTGAGGGGTGGTTTTGTGGCCAAGCGTTAACTAAACAGGTTCTTCAAATACACCCCTTCCCTGGCCAGCTGACTTTTAACTATAGAGCTGTCTTGCTAATGCAGTGCCATTTAAGTGTGCCTTGTGCTGAGGCAAACCCTTAGTGTCTTTAATCTCCTCTCTAATTTATTGCAGTCAGAGGAGTCCATGACAAGGCAATTAGAGCCTCTGATTTGGGAACAGAGTGGACTTGATTTGAAATTTCAGAGGGAAACCCACTGTAAGATGTTCATTTCAAGAATCACTTGTTCTTGGAAGGTGTATGTGCTTGTTGATTGACCAGAACATGATTCAAATATCAAGTCAATGTGTGGTTTGGAACATTTGCCCTCTCACAGGGCTGGACCTGCTGGGCTACATGCTGCTAGTTATTATCTGTAAACTAAATCAGCCTTCAGTTGTGCGACTACTAGCAGGGAAGTGACATTTCCTTATGAACTTTTCTAGCTTTACAGTTACTGCATTAACCTTGCAAAACAAAGGTGATTAGCCTGTCTGACCTTACAAGCCACACACCAAATTTTCATATAACTGAGCTATATGTGAGTGAGTACACACTCTAGGAGTGTGGCAAATGGTGATAGGTGCCTCACAGCCCATTTCATGCATGCCATGTGTGGGAATTTGGCTGAGTCCCAACCTGCCCCACTGCCAGTAGTGTCTGCTGGCTCAGTTCCTCCTACCAGTGACAAATTGTCTGTTCCACTGCTGCTTTTTGCTGATGACATGTTCTTGTCTCAGCACAAATGTTACAATACCATTTCTTGCAAACCAGATGTGGCCTGAGGGCTACAGGTTGGCCACCCCTGTTCTATGAAAGAGGAGAAAGTCTTCTGTCAAAGTAGAAGTGCTTTTCAGCACTTGAAAAAGCAGTTTCACTTCTGTTGAGAATGGTAGTGTAAAAACATACACCAATCTTCAGGGAAAGTATAACTGTCAAAATTTTACTTGAATAGAAACACTCAAGTAGCTTTGTGTCAGTAATGTCCTAATATTATAAGTGAAACATTGAAATGGCATAATATTATATATATGTAAAAAATACTTGATGCTCGTATAGTATTATATACTTTAGAGTATGTTTAGGTTATACCGGATATATCAATTTTAACACAAATACATATTTCTTTCAGTAGGAAAGAGTACAGAAAGGAGAAGAAGTTCTTGCACTATTTGTTTTTCTCTTGCACTATTTGTTCTTCTTTCTTTTACTTTACTCTTCTTCCTATGCTTCATTTTCTCTCAATTATCATTTTCTTCCATTTCCCAAAGACTGTTTGTCATGTAGCTAATACCAAGTTTCTCTCAGTAGCAGGTGTTGACTTTGATCAGCTTGCCATTGCCCAAGCAAATGGAATATAATGCTGTTTCACAATTTTTTTTGAGGGGGAAAGGATGATGGAGAACTCATTTTTATTTTGCTAAGTAAAAAATTCCTGTGAGGAACTTATCTCTGTTCCATTGGAAATCTATCAGACTTGGAAGTTCACTGAACTGCTAAAACTCAAGCCCATATAGCCATAAAGCTCTGAGACAATATATTCCATACTAATAAGAGACTGTTTCTGGCAAATTTGTATTTGGAGGCAAGGGTGTGGAGAGAGCTCTCTTCTCTTGGAGAAAATTATTTCTTTTCCAAGTCATGTGACATTTTTAGAATGTTCATGTTGACTATAAGTAAGCTTTCCTATGTGAATTCTGTAGTGACTGCGAATGGTTTTCATAAAGTTAAAATTATTTTTTTACGCTAGTTTTGGTGTGTTTCTCAATTCCATTTAATACTAAGAATAATACACACTTGGAAGGTCAAAGGCAAAGGGGAGAAATGAGACTTGAGAGATACTGGCAAGCCATTCTAAATTGACTAGGAAGCAAAGGAGTTTAACACATTACAGATAAACTGTATAAAGACAAATAGTAGCTATAAGAAAACTTCAAAATGGCCACAGATACAGTCAGCAAACACAGGCTGGAAGATAAGCAGGTGTTTGTGATACACTGATAACAGAACACATATTGTGTAATACTCAGGGTTAAGTTTTATCCAGATCATCCTTCACCTTCATATACCTGTCTGGCTTTAGAGCAGGATAGTTATAGATTGATCGATAGATATGTGCATACGCGCACACAGGCAAAAGTATAATTTTGTATGGTTTTTTTAATATAAAGAATACAAACATATCGCTGACTGCATGTTGAGTTCCAACAAGAAAAATTCACTTCCCAGTCACACACATACATACATACATACACAGGCAGACAAATGTGGTAGCCGTTATATCATTATAGTTTATTCTTGGAAGTTGTATGCTGAAAGTATATACATTAACTATCTCTACTCTGCAATTTGCAATGCTTTCACAAATTATTGCTATATACAGTTTTATTTACGTGGATGAATACTGCTTCTAAAGAGAAAAATTAAATAAACTTTCTTATTATATACAGGAATAAAGAAGTAGGCACAGCCTTTAATTAGCAATTACAGCAATTTCAACATGGAGTTAAAAGGTGAAAGAGACAGTTTTATCTAGTCTGAATCTTAGTGTTATCAAAAATCATAAAACTAAAATTCAAAGGCTGAATTTTTGAAGGAGAAAGAAAATGCATTTGATTTTATTTAAAAGTCTGCAAAGCCAGCTGTGGTCACATCTGTCTTTGGAATTGAATGTGAAATATTTTCATTACTAATCTGGTGTTGGTGGAAATGGATTATGACTTTGGCATGCCTAATATCAGATTAAAATGCAAGAAGAAAGGGTTTATTATTCTTTTCTGTTTCACTGTCTGTAAGTGTCTCTACGTAACTATTCTATTAATATCATAACAGTGTAATTGGGTAAACCAAAGATATCTGTCTGGTTTTAAAAGCTCTCTAGTAATCAAGATGAGGCAAAATTGCCAACTGTTCTGCCCACAGATACTTTGAGGCATTTTAGATTAAAGAATCAACATTGATCTAAAATGAAATGTCTGGTCTAATATACACATAAATTTCATATTTGTCAGCAGGTCTTGTAAAGAGCATGAAATTTATCTGACTGAAGATCTTGTGTTAATCAGAAGAGCAATCAGTATCTAGATAGGACAGTGGATGTGAAATGTTGGTCATTTCTATATTTACCAGCCACTTCACCCTGTCTGTTAGTACTCCCACAATGACCATTTCCCAGAAGCACCTCCTTCCAGGCTGTCAAGTATTTATTCATTTATCATACATAAAGCAGAGGTTCTCTTTCCAACAGTTTGTGGTAACAAAGAGAAAATGTGGAGATATTCTCACTTAGCAGGGTAGAGTGGAAGTACCTAAAATGTTCTAAATCAGTCTCATCTCTGGCTCTACAAGCAGCAGAGGACTACTTGCCAGCATTACAGTTTACAGCCATTGCAAGATTTAGCATGTGATCAATGTGTTTTTCATGGAAAATTGGCAGAATGTGGCAAATTCCCTCTCATTCACTTAATCTCTCTTCCTTTTCCCCATATTTTCCTACTTTATATGCAGTATCCCATTTCAGAACCAGAGTGACTTCAGTCTTTCCAAGGATTATTGGACTTTCATGGGCAACAATATATCTGAGACATCTAAAAGCGCCCCAGAAATGCTTTGCTTGGAGTATCTTACTGCTAAATAGGGCAAGCACTACTCCATCTCACCTCCTAACTGTTGAAACAGGCACATATTGAAAAGAGGCAAGATAACAGAGTTGTTCTTGTTCACAGTAGCAAATCAGAGCAGCCTTTTCCATGATCACAGAATCACAGAATGTTAAGGATCAAAAGGGACCTCAAAAGCTCATCCAGTTGAATTCCCCTGCCGGAGCAGGAACACCCAGATGAGGTTACACAGGAAGGTGTCCAGGAGGATTTGAATGTCTCCAGAGAACGAGACTGCACAACGCCCCTGGGCAGCCTGGTCCAGTGTCTGTCACCCTCATTGTGAAGAAGTTTCTTCTCATATTTAAGTGGAACCTCCTGTGTTCCAGTTTGTACCCATTGCCCTTTGTCCTATCATTGGTTGTCACCAAGAAGAGCCTGGCTCCATCCTCGTGACACTCACCCTTTACATTTTTATAAATGTTAATGAGTTCACTCCTCAGTTTCCTCCTCCAAGCTAAAGAGACCCAGCTCCTTCAGCCTTTCCTCATAAGGGACGTTCCACTCCCTTCATCGTCTTCATGGTTCCGTGGTGGACTCTCTCTCTGTCCTTCTTGAACTGAGGGGCCCAGAACTGGACACAATATTCCAGATGCAGTCTCACCAGGGCAGAACAGAGGGGAAGGAGAACCTCTCTTGACCTACTAACCAACCTCCTTCTAATACACCCCAGGATGCCATTGGCCTTCTTGGCCACAAGGACACAGTGCTGGCTCATGGTCATCCTGCTGTCCACCAGGACCTCCAGGTCCCTTTCCCCTACATTGCTCTCCAGGCATGATGTGGGAAAATCACAAATTGTGGTCACTACTTAATGGGCACACCTTCTTGCTGCTGTGATTAAATGGATCATTTTAGTGATGCTATAAACAATACTGCCTAATGTGTTTGTTAATTATAATCTCAAGCTGTAAACACAAGGTGACTATTTCTATCATGTCCTCCATCTTCAAAGTGATGGGCTTGTGTGAATGTAAGTGGACACAGGATTTGGCCCTGAATCAAGAAAGATTTTTGACTTTGTAAAACTGTCGAGAAAAGGTTTGTGCATTGTCTCTGTTTGTGCAATATCCAGTACAGTGAAGCCCCCTTTTCCTTAAGGCAGTGTCTTAATAGAAATATTATATAGCAATAGAAGTTAAAGGACTTTATAAAAATTCTATGACTTTGTACTCCATTGGTCTATTCTCACCTTAATTTCAACCCTCTCCTAGTTATAAATGCAATTTCCTTCTCAGGCATCATCTGATCTTTGGCTTAAAAATTCAGTTCATACCACAGATTTTGCATAGCTTATGCTGTACAAGCTTCTCACAAACTTCACAGCTACATGCTGAAGATACAGTAAGACTGGAAAAGTAGAAAAACATTCCTGCTTGACAAGGATATGAAAATAAGAACCCAGGTTTTCATCCTTCATCATATTTTTATGAAGTGATAGTGTCTTTTGTTGTTTCCTTTTGCATTTCAAAACCATCCCGAAATTTTTGAGACATTAGCATGATATTTTCCCTTTTATGGCTAGGAAGAGAATGGTCTAAGGATGCAGTGATAGTTTTTATGTTCTGTAATTCTGTGATTCTGTAATAATGCTTTACTAGAGTGGATTTTAATAATTCCCATGCCTATAGAGGCCTGGTTTAGAATATATATTGTGAAAACAATTTCTCATCAATTTGAGTAAAAGGCAGGTGTGGATTTCCTTCCTGTGAACAGGCTTGTGCTATAGAGTGTTTCAGTGCATCCAAAAGTCTGCACTACCCTGCTGCAACATGTAGCAGATAAATGTGTATGCAACAAAATGGATAAATGAAAGAGAAAGAAGACCAGTGCAGAAACAGGTATGGGGAGCAGAGATAGTTTGGAGAGGTTCTCTATTGAACTATTTAATGCCTCATAGTTAGAGGGACTGCTCATCATCTGGACAACTATGCTGGAAAATAGCTGACTGTCACCAACTCTATGTGGGAAAGACCAACAATTTATCTTTTTAAAAGATCAATTTTTTCACTCTGTTGGACTTTAAGAGACCACTAACTTGGAGGTCTAAAGTCAGCATAAGCCTTCCTGACCTTCTTCAGTAAATCGCACTGTTTAGATGCCCATCTGCATTCTGTGCTCCTTCAGAACTCCCCTGAAGGAATTTCTTACTCGGGCACCCTGGTGTATGATCACCAGAAGGGCATGGCCTAAGAAACTGTAAAATTCATATTTCAATGAAAACCCTGAAACCTAAAATATGAACTCATCTGAATGGAACGTGACTCATAGAAGGAGGTTTTAGTTTACAGTTAATTTCTATACATTTTCACTATGAGAGTAACTTGTCCTTCTCCATTGATTGAAGCCACTGTGGATCATGGAAAGAAGTTATTTGTCGGGGGGACTTCTAGAACCACATCAAGGCAAAAGAGCTCAAGTTGCCAAGGTGACCTCCTGGATCACTTGCCCATATTAGGCAACAAGAAGCATGTCGATCCTTCTGTTGCCATCAGAGCGCAAGGGACTGCTAGGATGTAGAAAATACAAGACCGTTTGTCTTAATGGGTAAAGAGATTGGAGTTGTCTTCCTTTACAGAGTATCAGGCCTCTCCTGAGGTCTATTTATTATCAATAAACAGCCTTCATATAACAATTGAGGGAGGTGGTACATTCATTTACAGTTTAATTGGTTCTTCTGACTGCCATACAAAACTATGCCATGGCATACGTGGGAACTCTTGCATAAGCAGGATATGACCCATCTGGATCCATATTAGACCCATATGCGACAGAGAACATATCTTGCCAGAGATGAGAGGCCATTGTGCAAGGTCAGTGTCATTCCAGGGCCATGCAGATGCTGCCTTCAGCCAAGCTCATAAGCCACCTAGTGGGCTGTGAGCACCCAGCCAGCCAGGCTGTCCTCTTGGCAACCTTTGTGTCTTAGCTCCAGGAAGAGCTGAAGTATTTCTGGCATTGGCTATTAATGGATAAAAAGCATGTGAACTTCAGCGATCTGCCTGCTGCGTAGTGTCTCAGGGCAAAGATGAACAAGGAGAACTTAAGAAAAGAAAAGGGCAGGGGGGAAAGACAAATTGAACCAAGTGGGGTCTGTACTTTGTTCTTGTATTTTTACTGGCAGAAGTGCTGCTATAGTCTTTTACAAAGCTTCAGAGTTCTCAGTATACTGTGACTAACTCTTGGATCCAAGCTATCAATATGCAGTTTTTAAAAACTTGAGAGATTCAGAATATGAAAATTATTATGGCATATGCTAGACCATCCCAAGATTTGTTTTAAAACTTCAAGGTCTTATAAACAGATTCTTCTGCCTTCTTAATATTTGTGCTCTATAATTAAGTCTTCATTAAAGATATGGGACATGATTTTACCATTTATCCATCTAAATTCTTACTGTGCTTCTATGATTTCAATATCACTTGATAACTACAGTACTAATAAGCGAATGTTTTTGTGTAACCATACTAAGTTCCCTTTAAATAAGGCGGTTTTTTAGAGGAGGAGGAAGGTGGCTGCTGAAAAGCAGTAACAACTTTGTATAACAATCAATAAGTACTTTACGTATTTTTTTTTTTCTATTTCATTAAGTGAAAAGTAGGGATGGATGAAGAAGAAAATCTCTTTTGGCCTTAGGAACACATAAAAGTGTGGTGGTATAAGTACTGTAATAGATATCTGCAGTAGAAGTCATAAGTATTTGTTAATGGTAAAGAGAAGTATCAAACAGGAAACAACCCAACTCTGTGTTTGCTCTCTGTTAAGGCTAAGCCTTTTTTTCCCATATTATTATTAAAAAAAAAAAAAAAATCAGATTTTTTAGACAAAATAAAAGAATATATGCATTTAATACATTTCAACCTGAGATGCAAATAGCCATATAGCCATCTTATATATACCTATTCACACCAGTTCCATTTCAACCAGAATACAATGGTGTGGGGTCAGTTCTTGATCTACCAAGGTCAGTCATCTAAACAGAATGTAAAAGCCATACTTTGGAGGGAAAGACAGTCCCTTAATGACTAGTGGAGGCTGGTGACATGTGAAAGTGGATAGGCAGAACTGTCATAGGTCCAAGACCAGAGCCAGTTCAGAGCATCTGGTGAAGATCACAGAGTGTTAAACTCACATCTGCCTGTGATGCAGAGCCTTGTCTGTTAACTGCAATGTTGTCTATCAAGTTGCACAAACAAATGCGGATTTTAAGATCACTCAGTAGGTGGCTACTTTACAAACTCCATTCCCTGTCTTTAGCTTTAGTGCAGTATCAAACATTCCAGGGGTTATTCTGAAGTACTGTTATTTGAACTGTGTAAGTCCAAAAATATTACTTGGACTTTCTCCTTTATGCTTTTCTCTATATGTATATGCCTGTATTATTCAGCTGCATACAAAGATCATCTGTTTTCCACATCAGTAAATTATAAGCATTGTGTTGAACCAGAAATTGTATACTTATATAATAAAAGTTTTCACAATGTTGCAATAAACGTAATTAGAGCTCTTGGAAGGACTGGCAACCAAAACTATTAGGTCATGCAAAACACCCTTTTTAGTTTTTTTTTTAAATTCGATTTAGTAAAGCAAGATATGGATACTGCTAGCTGATCGTAATGGCTTTGAAAAAGAGTTTCTTACGTGTGAAGCAGGTCAGGAAATTCACAGGTTAGTAATATAACCTGCATTGTATGTGTGAATCAGTTTGGTTAATGTTCTTCCTGTTTTCAGAATTTGTGTTTATGTTGGTTATTTTTCAGTTAACAGAATCGCATGATTCATAGATGTTAAAATCTAGTACCTTGTTCAAGTTTGTCCTCCTGCAGGTATAATATATAGCTTCTTTGATATAGCATGGTAAACTGATGCCAAATTGGAAATTAGACCCCAAAACTGTGTACCACATTTACATCCAGTAATAGGTAATAGCTGTTCAAAGTGCTACATTAGCAACCTTCTCTTTAGCAAGCAAGCAAGCAAGGTATAAGGACAAAAACAGCGTGTGCCGTAAAATAACCTCACTAATATGTAAAGCCTTTATCAGAGTTTCTGCTGAAGGTCTTTTCTGACTGCCCACTAATATACCAGGGCAGGGTTTCAGCAATGAAACATCTGAAGAGAGGACTCCAGGTTTTCTGGGATTTTGTGCAGGCACTTGTGCTACAATTCTCCCAGTGGTTGGCTGTGCCCACAGAAGCAGGCAGACCCTGTGCAGCTTCTGTCCTCCCATCAGCTTTTGGGGTTCTCTTTCAGTGGCATAAATTTAAGAGGTTAATGTGAGAGAATCTAGTATTACTCTCAGCTCAGATTGAGGAGGTTTACCAGGCAAAGGCTGAGGCATACCGAGACCTGCAAATCAGGACAGTTGCTTAGTTAGGGACAGAAGGAAATGCAACAGCAGAATGTAGTTCAGGCAAGTGCAAAACCCTGCCTCCCATGCTGTGAGAAGTGGTGGTAGCACAAACAAAATCGGGCAGGTGTGGGATGAGACAAGTCCTTAGTCCTGTTGATTACTTGTATCATTTGACCTGTCCTGATTAATTCAGCCAGTAAGAATCAGGAAGGCTGCCTGCCACTTACTGCCAATGCTGCCTGCCCTCATGTTCTGCTCATACCCTTTGCTCAGATACCCAGACACCTTCTGCTTGCTCCTGCAGAACATTTGTGCTGCAGGGGCCAGGTGAGGTGGAGAGAAGGGGGCCTAGGAATTGAGCTGTTGTTTGGTGTAAAAAGTGTCGGACAAAGTTCTGAGAAGCAAAGAAGGGTTTGTGAAAGCTGGCAGAGTGGCAAACTAAAGAGCATTTCCTCTCTAAGCAGATTGTATCTGACAGAGGCTCTTTGTGGCCATGATTTTTAGAAGCTAAAAGCTTCTTTGAGTTGAACTTACATTGAAGCTGCTTACTGAAAAGCTGAAAGGCCCTGTCTAATCCTTTTATTGCCTTATCAGGTTGTTCTGGGAAGACAATTGCTTAATATGTTATATGGAGATCGGCTTTGACAGTATTATGTTAATGCAGGTCTCTGAGCAGATAGCAACTGAGGCAAAAATGCTGCATAGGAAAAGTTGCCTCATAATGAAGTAGCACATAGTAAGTTTTGTAGTTAGATTTATATGCTGAGAAATCAAGTAATCACTGACATTTCATGCAAGTGTCTCCAAAGCTTGGATTTAACTGGATCATATCAACTGAGGGAGAAGAAACAGAAACAGCTTTCTAAAACTGGAAAAAACAGGACAGGGTAGGAGTAAAGTACAGGAAGAAATGATGTGTGATGCACATGGCATCTGATTTCAATATGATGACTTTTTCCGCCCTCTTTGAAAATGTATCTGGAGTATGCCATTTGTTTTAATGTCCATGGATTGCTTGATTATTAAATTAAACATGACCTCTCTGTTCCTATCAACTTAAGAGCAAACTGCTGCTTTTGTAGCTTTATAGATGGTTTTGTCAAGTAGATTTACAATGCATTTATTCAATTCTTATAATATCTTCAAAAGTTATTCCAACAAGTCTGGCACCTTGTAGTAGCTTTGTACCTTTGCTGTAATTTAAGTGAAGAGTTTGAAGATTATTGTTTCTTTTACTCACTCTGAGATACAACCTTTCTGTCCTTACCCCTATCTATTTCTCCCTTGGTATTTTGGCTGCCAGTTTTAGTTCCTTGGACAGCACTGTCGTCTTTGAAGTCAGAAGAAGAATGTATCTTTCCACATGATCAATAGGCATTTGGCCACCAAGTCTCCAGAACACTATTTTTAAAAATAATTACAAAAGTATCCCCTGAGAGAGAGAGGAGAGTAAATTCTTGAATGGTTAGGCATTCATCAGATTAGGCTGAGATAAGGAGATAAAATAGGGAGGCTGGATCAAACTGTTACAGCACTAAATTTTTATGCTTTTAGTTTAAATTTTCTTGCTAGACGAGTTAACACTTGGCCCATTTGTACTGTATATTTAGGGGTTTTTTATTTTAACATATTCTTGCTTTTCTCAGTTGTTAATAGCAAGAAGTGAAATGCCAACATCTCCCCTTTCATGTTCTAGTTGAGACTGGCATGCAGGACTTAAGCAGGCCCATGTTGCTCAGGGAAATGCCATGGCTGTGACAGCAAACAACTCCTGATCTCAGCTTGCCAGCCCAGGTCAGACACTAATAGTGAATAAGTTTTAGGGGACTAAGAGACAAATGCAAGCTGGGGGAAGGAGGAGAGGAAGCACAAGAAAAATGGAAATGAGGCTCATTTTAAAAATATCCCTATTTTGTATGAGATTCAGCATAATCACCTCTTTGACCAGCTGGTTGTACTGTGTTTAATGCATCCTGTCAGTGTAGGATGTCACTCAGTGGAGTCGCCTTGCCTGGAGTCAGAGGTCTCTGTTTAGTCCCTGTAAATCAATGAGGTGATGCAACTGGACTGAGATCCTTCCCTAAATGCATGGAGTAGGAGATCAGGGTTTTAGCAAATGGCAAATATCAAATGATTCAAAGTTTGATTTTAAAATGTAAAGGTGTGTTCATCCTTAGAAATAAATATTTTCTAAATCTGCTTCTTCCAGGGCCTGTATGAAAATCAGGAATGGGCAAGAACAGGACTTTTCAGTATATTGAATTATATCTAATATAGAGTTCAGAAATTGAAAGCAAGGCTAGCGCCACTCTTTTCAGGTTTTAAACATTATCTCAGATGTGTTTGGAATTTGGGGGGGAAGTTTTCAACTCATCAATTTTAATCCATGTCGATTTAATATATTTGGCTTACTCTGTGCATGTTGTCATTCTGTTAATTGAACTCCCACTGTACTTTGATTTCATACGCACAATGGCATTGAGGTATTAGCTTTTAAGTATTTGTGCTAAAACAACTTCAGCTATGCACGATTCCCCCCCAAAAAAACAGGCAAAGAAACAGTGAAGGGGGAAGAAAAATCAAACCACAAAAACAAATGGCAAAGAATTTCCAGTCACTGACATTATTTTTTCTTGAGACCTCATTGTTACTTCTGTACAAGAAACATTCACCTAGATAAAAGTCCTTAAGGCAAATGCTGCCATCTAGAGAGAAACAGACAGAAAGTGCACAATTTACTTAGTGATCTGATTTTTATTTCCAGGGAGCCCCAGAAGCTGGACAAGAGTCCACAGCATGGACTGCAGTGTCAGGGATGGGAGCTATGGGGATGCCTTTCCAGCAGCTGTTAACTGGAAATAGTCAGGTAATTCCCATAGACACTGAGCAAAAAAACACAGAAAATCCTGACAAAGGGGTTTGAGTATGTATCAAACATACCAAATGCCTTTTCCTAGCCACTTAAAATTATTTCATGTTGCACATATTTTCCTTAGCATTTCTTTTTATTTTTTTTTTTTTTCCTGAGAAAAGCTTTTGCTCTAAATTCATTTTGGTTTAAAGGAAGAAATGGAAAAAGAAGCTTCCATTATTTGCTAGTTATTGTTCATCTGCCTCTTTTTTTCCATGTCACAAAGCCTCTCTGTTTACTCTTCAGCTGGTTTTGAGAATTAGGATTGCAAAATTCAAACAGAATGACAAACACAAAGAAACCACTGAAAATACCTGAAGGACAAGAAAGAAAAGTGGGGATTTACCTTGTCTTAGCATATTATGTGTGCAGCTATATAAACATCCCAGTGTGTTCAAAGACTGAGCTATGCATGTTGAGCCTGAATAGCAAAAATGAATTCCTGTAGGTACTTTCAAAACTCTACTGGTAATAGCCTTTATCTGGCTGTAATGAAAATGACTCATTATGAACTAGTGACTTAGAAGAGCATGTAAATAATGCTATGCATGCTCAACATTGTAATGCCCATTTATGTCACCGAAATTCTTTGTACAGAGTTAACCATTCAGAGTTCCAGTTTGAAATGTTCAAATGAATAAGCACAGGAAAAATAAGTGTACATTTTTTGTTTTACATAGACAAATATGTTTTAATGTTGGTATGTGAAACAGTATGACTTGGCAAGTCCTCTCTGGGGTATATTTTTAATGACCAGTTTTCTTTAATGTGGTGTGTTTTTAATGGTGAACTGTATGTTGTCTTGGTAATGATGTAGGTAGGCAGCATGTCAGAAGAAAAATAAGCAAGCTTGTGTGTTTGTCCTCTGACGTATCCAAGTAACATTTGCAGTCTGAGATTTAAGGCAGCTTACGTATTTCTCCCTAAGTGAGTCCTGCAAGTGGAAAAGAAGTATGGGAGAACCCTATTTTTTTCCAAGTATATGCATATTTGCTGAGAAGTGTACTCACAGGGTGGATTAAATTGTATTTTCATCTGAAACCTGTGAAAGGGCTGGAGGCATTTTGAAGATGTGCTAATAATCATTCCTGTATTTTATGTATATTTATAACATAAATAATGCTAGCAAGTTCTCTGTGACTTAGGAATTTGCTGGGATTGAAAGATGGTCCTCTTTATTTTTTATGTAGAGATCTTCAGAGCTCTCTAATGAACTCAAAGAAAATAATTTTATAAAGCAATACTGTCTTTAAAGATTAGTTGATAAGTGGGACACTTTCCTAGTGGTTGTAATGTATATCGGTACCAGTAATATTTTCCACCTGGAAACCTTTCCATCCTTCATATTTCATATGTAAAACTTTTCCTGCAATATGATTACATTGTAAATTGCTCACATACACACAACACAATGGAGTGAGACAAAGGCTAGTTCTGCCATGCACCATAAAATATTCTGAAATCACAGAACAGATTCTTTTTTTCTCCACATTTTTTCCTGGAGTATTGATACCGACATTTGTATCCAAAAGCCTGGATAGATTAAACTTGCTTTTCCTTTGTTCTTTCAGTTATGATGTTAGCTGGGTTATAAGCACCAGACAGGGTAACTGTTGCAGTTGTTTTTGTTTCATTGATGAGGAGGCTTCAAGTTTGAAGTTGCGAGGCAGGAAGCCCAAGCTATCCCTTTAACTACAAAACATATACAATGTGGTTTTAAATATATTTTCTCTCTGGTTGTCATAGAGGATTAGAGAACTGAAATATACATTTCATAGTGATGCAGGGGCATTTTTTGAAGTGACATTTCCATATGTTACCAAAAAAAAAAAGCCTGAAATTGATTGGAAGCTGGTGGGTTTCCACAAACACATGAAAACTTCCCAAAGGCAAATTCCCTGCTTTCATAAAAATGCCCATCGGTATCTTCTATTCTCTAGCTTATGGTACTGCCTATAAAACACTTCAGCCTTTCAGAATGCCAGTGATGCAAATAGAATTCTGCATTCTTGTAGCGGGATATTCTTACTATTATTTAGGGTTATTTATGTACTTCGGCAGATCCTGTTCTCACAGGTCTTTGGTTCAGTATGGTCAGTTATTTATTATAACTAGGGAGAATGGGGTATCTTAGAAAAAACAGATAGGAACAAACAGTTAAGTTAGAATAAGAATGGGTTTGAAGGAAGCCAAACCTCAAATTATTTGCAAGATTTTGAAAAATCAGGTGGGAACTTTTGTCATCCTTTTCATTTTTGGTTCTGTGTGTCTGGACTTTTTGCCTTTTCCAAGAACTGCTGAGCATAGTAATGAGATTGTTTGGGTAGGGAATATTACAAAACATCCCAGTGCAACCTCATGTTGCACTTAGTAAATTAGCAAGATTCAGAATTATAATTTGAGTTCTTAAAAAGAACAAGTCCAGAACCTGTAGTAAGATTCTCAAACCATGGATTAAATTGGGAGTTTGAGGGTTCTCATTTAACTGATAAATTTGGCCATGAAATGGAGGCTCTTGTAGGATGAGCTATACACCATAAGGCACGTGCTTGTTTCATTTGGTTTTTGTTTGGGGTGCTTTGTTTATTGGTTTTAATTTGTGTCTCTTAGCATGTTGTTAGAATGAGGTTAATTACTTTAGGGTGAAAGTTCCCTGTGTTTTCCACTAGTAGCATTTTTATTAGGGGCTATGCTGAGGAGCATACTGAAGCAGGAGAGAAGGAGCTGGATACGGAATTAGATTTGGGTCTGTGGGCCAGCCTTAGTTGCATGTGGTATAATTGTTCAGGGGAGGCTGCAATTCAGGGCAGGCTTGAGAGACAAGAAAGAACCAGTGTCTGTTAATATGTGTATCTACTCTCCTCAGAAGTCTATTTAGCTGAAAGCTGTGCAATGTTTGCTACAAATACATTTTCTATTTAATGTAAATCAAAGTTGAATGCCTAAGATTCATTCAGTTACAGGAAGAAAACTTGGTATCACAAGAAGGCAGTGGAAATTTGTAAATTTAGTAAACCCAGCTTCATTATCAAATGAGGTTTTTCTTACTGTGTTTTCAGAAGTGTTTTAAAACAGCTTTCTACACAAGCCAGCATCACCTGGAATCCAGCTTGTTAAAACACACCAACTTGAAATGTCTTATTTCTGACATCTGTTGATAGATTGGAGATGACTCTAGATTCAGCACAAATTCAGGACTAAATTTGATGTAATTGAAGTTCTCTGTAAGTTAGGATCTTGGAATTAGATTAGTAGTACATTCTGGTTTAGATAACCATAAAATGGTAGTTAAAAAAAAAAAATAATAATAATTCTACCATACTCACTGGGCATATTTTTGACTTTTAAGCAACACTTCGCTTGAAGCAACTGGAAAAAATGCAGTGCCAGTGAACAGATATGGGCATGTACAAGTGCACATATAAACTAAATAACGTGCAACTGCCTAACATGTCCGATATAACTGGTGTAAATGCCAGTAGGTTTTATCTCTTTTATCTGTTCCAGAACAGCTTACTGAATATAATGGTAAACTCTTCCCTTCTCTTCCTTTCTTTTCAAGTTAAAGGACAATACATTCAGGTTATTCCTACAAGAGCCTGTTTAGACTTAGCAAGTGTGATTGCCTCTTACATTAGCAGTCCTAAGTTCTGACCGCGTTGGGGCTTTATTTTCATTCACTAGTATATTACAGTTGTAATATTCTTCCTTTTCTTTCCATTGAAGAAACCATGCTAGCCAGGGTCACAAAAACTTGGTCTGTTCATAAATATAGAACATTTAAAATGTACTTTTAGTAGCCATACTGCATACTACAGTGCCTTTCTTAGTGAATGTATTACAAAATACAATTCCATGGAAATTCTATGTTACTAAATAACAATGCATTGCCCCCAGAACAGTGGTAGTTTGTAACCACTTTTTCATACACAGTGTAACTGGACAGTAATGTAGATTTGAAGATCGAAGTGAAACTGCAGTGAGAACTGAGTTATGGCAGGATCTGGAATCTGTTGAAGACCAGAGATGAAGACACTTCACTTTGGAACAAGCAGTAAAAAATCCTGACTAGCTGGGACATTGATTTTATTTTGTCTAAAAGTTGGCATCCCCAGGTTATAAATTCCTAACACTATTCCAAAGTGCCTTGTTCAATACTGACATATAGGGAAATCTTCCCAGAAACCAAGGCCAGGAACATCTATCTTATTAGACATAAGAATGCCTTGTTTTATAACCATTTTCAGTGACGTGGTTTGGGCCCAGTTTTTTAGCTGTTTTGTTCTTCTTTATATATCGACCTTTTCTGTCTATTAGATTCTTTGCAGCTTTTATAACCTACACCATTGTGTAACATGATTATCCTACCCCATCAGATACTGATTATCACAGAGTGACCTGCCACAAAGGTTTGTGATAGGAGTTCTCCACCTCTCTCTAGAAAATGTGACAAGAGGAATGAATTGTTGACAGATTTCAAAAGACTCCTCAGACATTCTTTTTGAAAAAAAAAAAAAAAAAATCAGTAAAATTCTAAAGAATATTCTACTTTCTGTGAACCAATGGGTTTGTCCTGTGTGTTGAACTATGCCCCTGTCACTCCTAAACCATTGTTGTTGCTTGATTTGATTGTCCAGTGACCTATGCTTGGCTTCTATTTGTGCTGTCTGTGCTCCATGTTTGGTTTACATCTATCATGATACTACCTTTCTCCTGAATGATAAACTCTGCATTTAGCCAATAGAAAGAGCTATAAAAATTAACCTGGTTAACTTTTATTAGCTTGTTTTGGTCAACTACAAACAGGGTGCGACAAGACGCACCCCTGACCTGAGCACGTTCATCATCAACTTCTGGCATGTGACATGCCTGCTATATGCCACATAGGTATGGCTGATGTCTAAATGCCATTTTCAAAAATATGTACATTAGGCAGTCTCTCACTTGTAGTAAAACTTTACTTGGAAGTGGAAGAGCTATGATTTTGATCGCCTACAAAGCAGACCATATAGTATAGCTATGGAAGATACTATAGCTTCTTATATAGCACGGAAGAGTACTTTTACAAACCTCAACAACTTATTTGTCTTCGGACTTGCTGTGATTCACACAGTAGGACTCATTAGACCATACTCAGGTATCTAGATCTAAACTGGTTGTTGCTGACAGCCTGTATGCTTAGAGGAGAGTAACCAGTGCAGGTCATCTCAGTCTGAGATACCTCTTGAAATAAACCAGATGAATAATATATGAAAATTGTCTATAACTCTTTACAGACTATATGGAAGAAATAGGTAGTCTGCTGGGACTCTGATCTCCTTTGTTGGGTCTATTAATACAATAAGACCTAAGTTAGGCCTAGTGATACATCCCTCAGGATATATGGCCCTAGTTAAAATACCTCTAGAGTCTGCTGTATCTTGTCATTTAATTAAGTTAATCTGCCTTTTTTCCAGAGCATACATTATTATTTTTTGTTCTGCTCTTTTCCAGATATGGTCACCATATTTTAAAATATGTGAATTAGAAGTGCTTTCGGTTTCCTCTAAACATGATCCCAATATTTTAAAACATGTAAATCAGCAATGCTTTCAGGTTTCTCCAAATTTGCCAGGCAGGACTGGTATGCAAGGAACAGCCTGTGTTCTGTGGATCATTAAACTACCTACACATACCTTAATATCTGGGCAGTAAAACCTAATCTCAGAGTTTGGCTTGTAATAGCCACTGCTTCTCATGCTTCAGAATAAGAAGATTTACCGTAATTTATAGGTTAGATCCTTGCTACAGATACTCTCTGCTGACAACTGAATTAAGGTAATCACTAGAGGCAGCAAATCTATTTTTTCCAAAATGTAGACAAACTGCCAATCGCTTCCTGCTCACTTCTTTGAAGCAAGAATCCCACTGTGTTTCAGGATTTGGTCCTGGCTTGTTCTATTTGCAAGTATAAATTTAGGGATACACACATCTGGAGCTAAAGAGTGAGAAACAAAGCACAATTTAAGTTTATCACATGGTAGAAAATCCTGAATCTCATTAAAGACATTTCAATCTGACACATGCAAATCAGACAATTTGTTGCTTCAGGAAAAGCAGCTAAAATGATGAATTTAAGCAATTAGAAAAGCACTCTCAGCATGAAAGATGGTTACTGCATCATTGGAAATAAGTTCATAGCATGTTAACAGGGAAAGGTTTTTGCAGCTTTGAGAAGTTCTAAGAGATTGTTTTAAAATTATTGCAAAATAAATTTGAAAAGTGTTGTAACTGTTATTCTCATCCAGGTGAATGGATATTGGATAACCATAACTTAACAGTGATTTTCATCTGCTTCTGTTTTCTTAGACATTTTGCAGGTATGCTCTGCAGTGAACTAATGGTTCAGCAAAAGCATGGAGCTAGCAGATCAAGCAACAAAGGTTGTTTTAACTTGTTTCAGAAATGAAAAGTAGGCCATTTTTTTTGTCTTCTGTTAGACAGGGAAATGTATATAATTCTTAGGATTTTATGGAGTGGAGGCTTCAATTACCAAATGACCACACGCATGCGCCAAATTGGTTTGGAGTTTTCTAAGGCTTTGTCTCAGTATCCTGGCATTAATGCATGGAGGAACTCAATTTTCTCAGCGAATAACCCTGTTCTCCCACTCCCCCTCTTCCCCCAGCATTGCCAAATGTCTATGTAGTTCGATGGCATCTTTCCAGAGAGCGATGAACAGGTCAGATCAGCAACCAACTTTTTATCCACTGACATACAGACTGACTGATGGAAACTTCTAACAACCTTAAGACTTTAAGCCTCAGTACAAGAGTTTACATCAGACCCTTCACAGAAGGGGAAAGCCGTTTAATCCCAGAAACTGTTAAAACTTCCCACAAGACAAAATAAACTACCGTGGTAGGGTTTGTGTATTCTATTTATTATTTCTAAACAATTCAGTATGAAAGATAATAAACTTAGATCTCTGTGTGTTTTTTCTATTTAATCTGGCATTGGTACTTGAGTGATCTGCTTCAGATGTCAAGACCTTTATTCTCTGCCACTCATAGCATTTGCTGTGAGTGTCTTCACTTGTCAGGTAATGCTGGGAATCTTGGTCCCTCGTTTCACTGCAAAAGGAAGTAGTTCTGTGATACAAGTTCAACTTCCAGCTCTCACTTAATTCTAAGATAATTTCAGAGCATATTTCCTGTATTATTACCTTGCAACAAGTTCCAGTGTGAGATTTCCTGTATTCAATTGAATAATTTTACAGGGCAGCCAAAGGAATCTAATAAGCCTAAGTGCAAACCTACTCAGGCAGCACCTATTGTCTGTCTCTAGTAGCAGATGTAAGAATTATGTAGCGTTCTGTTTGCCAATCAGCAGGTACAGCCACACTGCTGCCAGCCTGCAGTTGGTCCCTGACTAAAACAGACATGATTTTCTTCCAACAGCAAGAAGGGGTTTAAATACTGTTTGTATAGTGTGTGGCCCTGGGGATTCGATGCCAGCACACAGCTTCCTGCAAGGTCCAGCCATTAATGTGGGATTGTAATATTTGCTAAAAATTGCATCAGAAGATGGTGGCATACTGTTGGGGGTTTATCAATAAATTCAGATTGTTCAGAGATTTTTAAAGCCAACAAATAAGTACAAACTACTAAAACTCCTCAAATTCTTTATTAAAAATCTGTAATTTTGTATTATTAGTCATCCACATAGTAAAAAAAAAAAAAAGAACAACAAACACTCTGCACATTATTTGCATTAGTTTGCAGTTTAATTTGTAGTCATATGT
Source organism: Patagioenas fasciata (assembly GCF_037038585.1). Classification (NCBI taxonomy): domain Eukaryota; kingdom Metazoa; phylum Chordata; class Aves; order Columbiformes; family Columbidae; genus Patagioenas; species Patagioenas fasciata. Next base: position 72,951,738 of record NC_092523.1, on the reverse strand, counting down.
CATCATCTGAAATCTAAGCAGGCATACATCATCATTTAAAGACCAAGTTAACAGAACTGTCCAACTCCTGACATCTTAATTCTCACTCTAAAGAAATAAAAATATGCCTTAGATAAAGAATTTGCTGTCCATTTTTAAAGCTTTTTGTTTGTTCATTCTTACTCAGCCTAGGCCTCATTTACCACAGGATTTGTGCAGGATCCTTCTGGAGTGCCTCAGAGTTGTTAAGTGACAATCTAAAAGCCGATTTAGGATTAGCTAGCTTAACCAGGTGAACTGAGGGTTTCACTTTGATTGGGTAGAAAAGCCGTAGCTGTGCTTGGAAGTCCATATTGTGATACAGAAGGGCTTTATCAACATCCTGAGAGGAGTGCATTCAGAATAGGTGATGATGCGAATCTCACTAATCAGTGAAGGATTATCTGAGGCTCAAAGCTATACTGCTTCTAATTCCTTCTTCATGACGCTGTTCATGCACTTCAAAATGATCTAGTGCAACACCAGAAGTATAAATATTATATGAGACTCTTCAGTTTCTTAATTAGCACTTTCTAAGGGAGTAGTTCTTGCGTAGTCAGGGGTAATCAGATGTGGGTTTTCAAACAAAAAAGAAAACCACACAAAAACACAGAAAATCAGAGACACAGCAGAAATCTGTGATGAATTGAAATGTACAGTGAGTGACACCATGTTTCACACTATATATCACTTATTAATTTTAAAAACAGTGCCAGCATCAACCCTGATGCCAAATTATTGACAGGATGTATTATTTCTAATCACACCATTACGGTGTTGAAGACAATGATTCTGCATTCTTTCCTTCCTTTTACTGAAATACATTAAATTCTCCATTGTCAGTTGACTAATATATGGGTTGGGAGTCTGCTAATACCTCTAATATTCATTCAAAGCAGTTCTTCCTATACTTGTCTGTTCAGCAGGAAAAAAAAAAAAATATATATGTTATATATATATATATATGTATAAAGGAGGGCTTGTTTGTTTGGATTGTTTGGTTTTTAGTTTTGGGGCGTTTTTTGTTTGTTTTTTTACAATGTATTTAGCAGAAGTTAACAGGCTGTGAAATATAGGACTGATAACAAAATAAAATTACTATTTCCTATCACAACTCTATTGAAATATTTTGCTTGCCTATACAATAAATGATGGATTGTATATGTATTTTAATGGAATATATATGGGTAAAAGAAGAGCTTTCTGAGTTAGCTTCACTAGACACATTGTCAAAATGACAGAATAAGATATCTTTAATTCTTAACATCCAATTAGGTCCAGTATCTACAAGGCCACCAACAGAGTAAGGGATTGCTTCCCAGCACTTCTTGTAGTGTTTTTTACTCTTTAGTCTCCATCTCTTCTTACCATCCTTAGTTTAGTTTCCTAGCTTCCAATGAAAGTATTTACAAGTCATTGACAGCTCTTAAAATATGTTGTTTATTAGACCGTATCTCTACCATAATTTTAAGTAAGGTATAGATGAAAGATGGGCTGTGACTAAAACCCTAGCCCTGAGGACTCCAAGAGAATATAAAGAAGCAGGTTCTGATTTTCCAGCATAGAATGATTCATGGAGTATCTTCATGTAATAAAAATTTTAGATGAGTAGTTCAGATTTTTCATATTACAAATTTTTAGTTGAATTTACTTTTTATGTAAATGAAGCTTAAAAAACATCAATTTTGTGATTTTATCAGACAAGGGTCATTACTCATTGTCAGAAACATCTATTTAAAGTTCAGAGAAAAAAAAAAAATGTTTCCCTCAAAGGAGGGCTTAATTTAAGATTAATTTGTATTGCTGTACTTAAGATTGTATTCCTATAGGTATACTCGTGGAAAGTACATACTTTCAAGCTGTCTTGCAATGTTTTTATGGAAAAGAATAAAATAAACATCTTAGAAACCAGACATTATAAACACAAGTAAAGTATTTCATTTTAATTCTGTTTTCAAGACCAGATAGCAAGGTTTTATCTCCTGCTTTCTGTGATACCAAGAAAACATACATCCAGGTAGACTTCAGCTATTATGTCAGAGGGCTTCCATTTCTATCACTCCTTAATGATGAATGAAGTGGTTCTTCTAAACAAATAAGCACTTCAGAGAGTTACCCTTGACAGGGCTGTTAATCCTGGGAGCCTGCCTTATCGTCGTAGAATTCAAGAGCTGAAGTTGTACAGTATCCCTGTACTGCCTGTCTCTTACGCTGCTGCTCTGGCTGGAAGTTGGGACAGAACTATTTCAGATCTTGCATGTAAAGCCACGCTCAGCGCTTCTGTTCTGGCATGCTCGCAGATAGAGGGGCTTATCATCTTAGTAGGCACTGGCCCTTCTAATATCTGGCATAATTTCTCAGATGGATGTGCCCTCAGCCTGCTTTCAGTGCTGTATTGTTCCTTTTGCAATCTTTCTTCACTGAATGCAATGAATTTTGGACTATAATACAAACCTTAACCTTGAGCCCTACAGAATGTTAAGGCAAGTCAGATCACACTCTGTTGTCACAAATGAATTAAAGGCATCGTTCTTAAGAACAGTAGGACTTCACAAAATGGCCATTTTGAAGAAATGCAGAAACTCTCTGTCTTATGATTTTGCATACCTGACAGCCCCTATTGAGCGTAATATCACCAGTAAATCTATAAAGCCTTTAAAAATCAACATGTAATGGTGTTATTCTAGTTATCAAGGGGAGAATCTGGACCCATTTTCACAGGATTGAAAACTGTTCTCAAGCATCCTTCTAAATGTCTTTCATCCTCCTTCTCTACCACCTCCCAAATCCCTTTCATGCCCTCTGCTATAGAAATTTGGAACACTACCAGGATCATCTGAAAATAAGAACTGAATACTCTTTTACCGCCACCAGTTTCCTTACCCCTTAGAAGGTTTAGAACAGGCATGTGACTTCAGCTGCTGTTTGAAAATTGAAGAATAATGTGTTTCCAGTTTATAAATTGTAAGATATTCAAAAGCACAGACTAACTTGAAAGAATTGGTTATATTACTTGGTATCTAGAGCTGCTTGTTCCTTTTATCTCTGTTATTTTCCTCTTCTACTCCCTCCCTCCTTTTCTTCTTAAAGATAGAATGCAAATAAAATGTAAATTTTGATGCCTTGGGCCTTGGAAAGATAGGAAGGAAAAAGATAATTCCAAAAAATAAATAAGGGAGACGGGGTGAATTGAGGGTCTCTTTTGATGTGACACCAGTAGTTCCATTCACTAATTTAATTCCTTGACCATCAGAAAGATCCCTAATGCAAAGTATTATCTTTGTAAAGGCTTTTCTGAACACTAGGAACAAAATCAGGCATATATACTGTACTAACTTTCATTCCAGTCTCTCAAAGCTCAGCATAAATATAAATTGTCATCAATGCCATATGAGATAGATATTTTGTATTTTAACAACCACTTTACAGATTAGGATACTGTGAGGTGCAAATAGTTAAGCCTAAGGAAGCAGATGAGCATTCCAGGAATACTGAACAGAAAATGTATGTTTGGATCTGATCTTCAGAAGCTGTTTTCTTTAGGGGCAGGGAAAGCCCTGCACTCGTAGCTGGTAGAAAATATGCATACCATGCCCCTCAGCTGCCTGCACTGAAAAAGATGAATTCTGTTAGATGTAAAAGGTGAAATCCTCACTGAAGTGATGAGTAACTTCCTGACTTAAGCAGAGCTGAGCTTTTCTTTACATGCTTATTTCTGCTTAGTACATAGTTTGTCAAAGTGAAAAAAACTGACTTAGGTTGTACTTGATTTTTGTGGGTCTTACAGTGGTGAAACCAGTATGAAAAGTTGTCTGTCCTCCTTGACTCTAGCTTCATAATCCTATATCCCAGGTTGTGCCCTCCTCAGCTGTGCTGCAGTGAATGTCTGGAGAGCCAGGCTATAAACCAGGCCACTAAAATGATCCTGATTATGTTTGAAATTCTCTGGCTTTCTTAGGTGAGGGAAGAGGAAGATTTAGATAATTGTACTGATCTGAAGTATAGCAGATTCATCAGACAGTTGCAGAAAATGTGAGAGTTAGGGGTAAACTGAACTGGAGTAGTATTGCTGCCTAGGGAGAAATATGTTTAAAAATGCCCCGAGAATTAAAAGCATTTGGTTGGGTTTGTACTGTCAGTTCACAGTGAGTCTATGTATTATTATTTGTATAGACCCTAGCACAATGAAAGTATGATTCTGATTCAGGTATGAAAATTTCCTTTATAAGCCTTTATTAATACAATTTTTTGGATGGAGTAATGGCATAAGGGTGTTAGCTTCATAGACTTTGCTCTATCTGCAGTCAAATGACTGGTTCTTCACATGATTTTTCGTCATTAGGAGACTCTCCATAAGCCCTTGTGAATGGGGGACATGCTACTTCTTTCTGCTCTTAAAGAAAGGTGACCTGTAGTGTTCTGAGTGTACTATGTTAAACCTTGTTTTCTATGTCGTATCTCTGGTGGCTTTACAGCCTTTTATCTTTTAGCTAAGCAAATACTTGAATATTTGCCCTATCCCTGACATGATGTTTCTAAAAGCTATAAATCAAAAGAAAAATTGCAAATTAGACTCAAAGGAGTTTTTGCTGATGGGAATTCTATTTGCTTTCAAAACATATGCACCAATAGAGAAGCAAATACACCTCTCTCAATTACTTATTTTGTCTTTGTGTATCCATTGATTAGGACATTTATCTAAAGAACGAACAACAGCATCTTGGACAGTGTTATCAAATGTGATGTAATCACGGCATACAGAGATTTAGTCGCATGTTTTCCTAACTTTGTTATCTAGCAAACCACATCATGTTCTGTTTAATTCTAGTCTTAACTCTGCAATAATTAGCATTCTTTATAATAGGTTAGATGTAACTTATTTTGATCTATTTAGCTTTTATGTGTAATTGATTGGGGCAAATGATACTACTTCACTGTCATTGAGTGATTTTGAACCTGTGAGAAAGCATTATATTGACTGAACTTTATTATAGGATGAGTATATAAAATTGATCTTGAGTGATATGAGATTCATGCTCTCCATGTAGCACTTTATAATATAATGCCTGTTAGTGCTGCTTTCATTTTTTTCCATCAGTCAGGCAGAAAATGCTTTTTTTTTTTCTCTTGTATTTTACAAAACCAAAGGTTTGACCTGTATTTAGGGTAAGCAGAACGCTAAACTATCACATGTCTGGTCTTTGAAAGCCCCAGAGTCTGCTACAGCGCCTATTGAAGTTGCTGGGAGTTTTGCCACATATTTCAATAGGACTGGGAGAAGAGCCTATGTTTATTGTTAACTGAGATATACTGAAGTTCTGTTCGCAGTGAATTAGGATGATGGGTCTGAATTGTTGCAGAGGTTTATTACATGCAGGCTGCAATTCCAGAGAACCTCTGTTTACAGGAGGAAAAAATTCTGCATTCCTTGTACAGTCAGAATTTCCACTGAAGTCAATGAAATCTTTCCCTGAGTAAGGATAAACACTTGCAACCAAAGTAAATGGTTTAGTGAAAAGCACACACATTACTGAAGTGCCTGTTGGCTGTGTTCCTGTATTTTCTGTCATGTAGATTTGAAAGGTTATCCAATACTAGTAGGTTTCAGTTACTTACGTCTACTTACTGATGGTCATTTTACAGCAAGTACACACTACTACTGCCTTTCTTACAAGGAGTGTTTATGTGAAAAGAAAGAGCAGAAGGGCTTTAACTGGATTATCAGCCAAATTCTGGTTGACTCAAAAGATGCTGTCAGGCCCTCACTTCATTTCTTATTGCTTTCTGCTGAGAATGTGGTGGTTGTACAAGAGCCACAGTGTACTTGAAAATTTGTTCATGCCAGGGATCCAAGCTTCTGAACAGTGAGAACTTCAGGGTATTGTTTTCCCTTCGAACACCCAAGCAAAGTCCAGCTATAGCCTGGTCCCAAGCACTTTTCATGTATAAACACGCTGAAACCTCAATGTCTAAACAGTTATATAATTGCAAATGCACTTCTCGGTGCTCTTCCGGTATTAGTACTTTGTGACACGTGTGCCAAGTACTACAAAACTGGACTGTCACAAATTGCAAATCAAAATTTGAGGACTTGTGAGTAATTGTGAGAAAATAAAAATAGGTGCCTTAAATGATGCAGTGTAGAATTAGTGACTAATCTGTCTTCCCTACTAACTCAGTCTTCAGAGGAAGCATAATGTCTCAATTTGCCCATATATGTATGCAATAGAGTTTCAAGTACCTTCTTGCATTTGAGGTGCAATGGGAACCGGTCAAATTCTGCAGCAACAGTAGTACAGTAGGGACCTCCACAGGAGGCGAGGAGTGGGGTGGAATTACTCCCGTGTGTTTCAGACTGTTTTTCAAGATTACTGGTCTGATGTGAAAGAGAAATGATGTTCCTAAGATACATGTTAACCTTGGATTTGAAGGCAAAAAAAAAAACTGCTTAGAATTTGCAGAGAAGAGCTGTTTAAAAAAAGAATAAATAACAAAACTGAAAAGTATTTTCAAATTGGAGATTATATACTGCACATTGAGAATAAGAGATACTAAGAAAACAAAGACTTAATTTGAAGTACATTAATTTTTCTACAGTCTGTATTATTCTCTGTCAAATATACTGGGAACACAAATCTGCATCTGCATTGACTGGATGAATTTCAAAGACCTTTTACCTGCTCTCTGTTTGTGTTGCCTCATATCTTTATGACATGGAATGAACTGCTTGGCGCCACGTTGCTGTTATCCATTAACCATTCCTGTTTTCCTAATCATCTTAGACTCCATCTTTCTCTGTCCTATCTGTTATTGTCTTCTGCAAAGAGATGTGATGTTCCTGTAGCCTGTTCTGGTTTGCAGGACATGATTTGTGTTTCTGCCTACAAGGGTTTCTCTACTGAACCCTGTACATTATCTTCCCCCAGCCCCCCCTCCTCTGTAACCAGGAGAAGAGGGTCATACATCTGTAAAATGACAGCACTTATGAAAAATGAGAGTTTGGTACACATGGCTCTCATCAGACACAGACTCATCTTCCATGCCACAGACACTACTTGTTTCCTTGCAATGCAGACTGTAGCTGGAAACACAGGAAACACCTAATAAATTGCTTGACCTATCAAATTAACAAGTCATCAAGAAACTATTTTGGTAATCAATGAGCAAAGCAGAATTGTTTGCTTTCTGGCTGAGCAAAAAGAATGCATGGAGATGGAGTAATTTCTTTTCTCCATCTCTCTTCTGTAAACAGCATTTAACTGGTTTGTAAGTTTGCTGCAATACGGGGAAAAATGTGAAGAATCTATTTTTAGAATTAGATCTCTTAGAACTAGAGGCGTGCACTGGCCTAAGTTTATGGCTGAGTACAGAAGGCAGAGAAACTCAGATATACTCAGATATCTGACACCGTTATTATGTCATCACCATTTCTGGTGAAGGTGGTTTAACTGTTGATTTTAATGAATACATAACGGAAATTTTCTGGTTTTAAGCACAGAATGAGTTGAAGTGTGTCTCAGTGTAGTCCTTACTCCTGCAGCCTAGCAGAAAATCTACAAAGTGTAAAATTTTCACTCTTCATCTAAAGTACCTAATTAAAATTAAATCAGGTATTTTCTTCTTCCGCTTCATGTGGCCTGAGATGCAGAAATAGACTGGTTTTTACTTCTGGTTAGAAAAGGTGTAATAGATGCTTGGAGCTGCTGAAAATTAAGTCACATGGTGATGTGATGCTGGTAAAGGCAATTGCCAAGGATAGTTGGAGCATTTACTGCCCAGTTGGCCTAGTGCAGCGAAGAGCTGTTCCTGTGAAATGAGATCAGCGTATAAACACATGAGACAGCCCAGAAACTTGTGAGTCTTTAACTTAGACCTCTAACTGCGAAGGGTATTTTGCCCAGTAAAGATGCCAAAGCGGGTGTCATTTTTATTGTGAGCTTAATAGCATACATCTGCTCAAGTACTCTGTCAAATTGAGGTCTCAAAAATAATTTAATTATTTGGAAATTCATAGAACACCAGCAATCTTGCTACCACTGTGACATCCTTCTGCCTTTCTTGGGCATTTCCATGGTGCTGAACTTGCTATTTTAATAGCAGACCTTTAGCAGGTCTCTGTCACATTTACAGAGTCCCTTGTAAGGTTATGTATCATTTCAACTGGTCATTTATTTCAAGTACAATTTTGTTTTCTTTATTAAATAGAAAGTCACAAGATGAAATCCTGGTAGTATGGAATAGAGCTCTGTAGATTATCTGAGTATTCTCTGGGAATATCATTTTCCCTCTGTTGCCCTTCTGACGATGAGAGGATTGAAAGATCGCTGTTAAGGAATAGATAGGATAATACAGGAATTCTTCTGACAAAATTATAAATACACATTGTAGAAATCTGTGATGTGTGTTACAGCTTATTTGTTGAAACAAAAAACATTTGCTTTGAAATTATGTGTACTTTTTTCTGTCTAAACTCGGTTCATTTTCTGTAGTCCCAGTTCAAGTGAGATGTTTAAGTGTCTGGACTTCAATAACCTTTCTTATGTTTTAAACCTGTTTTAAATAATTGTGGGAAAGTTTTGTTGTTACACCGTGATGAAGGGATGAGGGATGCAGTGTGTGTAAATTGTCTACCTCTGTCAGCGTTGTGATGATGCTGTTTTGACTTTGATGTGCAGAATTCTTTTTGTTGATATAAGTGAAATTTGTGAAGACTGTGTGATGAACATATATTTTAATGGCAATTATTATTCATGCACAGAAATACTTTCTTAATGTCAAAACCAGATTATAAGGTACCTCTCCTTCTGTCTTTTTGTAAAATGTGGTTAAACAAAAAATTATATCTCCTATAGTTGTCATAATAACTAGAAATGGCCAAAATTATGATTGTGAAACTTGGCACTAAATTCCAGATAGCATAAAAACATGGGTTACATTGATGCTCGTTTACAGCCGTCTGAACGCAGAAGTACAACAGAATCAGTGACTCATGGCCTCATCCCACATGCTGAGCAATGTCTCCAATCTGTGTGTTTTCCCCATTAATGTAAATCCTGGAGTAGAATACTTATTATTTGCCAGTACTTCTGCCTTTTCTTTAGATTAAAAGTTTGAGAGTTAGAAGCAGAATACTTAAAAAAGAAAAAACACTCCCCATACTTCATCCTCAAGACAAAATGTCTAGTATATCAGAAACTAGTGATGTTATATATTGCAACAATATAAATTTAGATTTAATTGGGGAGAACTTAAAAATAGTACTATCGGAAGACTGACAGAGATAAATTAAAATTTCTGTATATTAAGCAATGAATTATTTACTTTTTAAGACAAAGAAGCAGTGAATAAAACAGAAGTAATTGGCTAACTATAGCATTTAATTAACTTTTTAAATAAGAACAGGTTTTGTGAGTAAGCACTGAGTTATGGTAATTAAGTTTCTATTTTCCAAAATATCCTGATCGGAAATTGTATCTGACACACGTCAATATATGAGAAAGGACAGTAACTGCTGGAATATTTGTTGAAGGCGGCATACCTCCGTGTAAGGTGAATTAATAAATTTTTAAAATATTTGCATCACAGAAATGCTAAAGATTCTTTCCTCCATCCTCAAACCCTGACTGAAAGACACCACAAATCTTGCAATATCAGAACACATGCAATTAGGTAATCAAGACTTTATTTTCCTCAACTGTTATTGCTTAATATAATTAAATTACATTATTTCCTTTTTAAGAAAAGAAAGATTGAGATATAACTAGTGTTTTCCTTAAAAAAGCAGAAACTTAAATACTTCCTCTAGTTGTAGTCCATATCATTGCTTAGTTCAGAATTTTTCCTAGCAGGTTCTGTCTGTAACAGTAGTAGCAGTTTGTTTATTCATAATTCTACATTTCAGAAAGACAAATAAATGGCTGTAGATGAACATCTTCTTCCAGGTTCCTCAAGAAAAACTTATTTCATATATAAAGACATTCAGCCTGCAGCATTAAAGGTCCTAGTTAACCATATAAACAGCTGACAGAGCGATGAAAATGCTAGTTTCGTCTTAATTTAATATTAACTGCAATAGCCGGTTGTTTTGCTTTTTGCATTATGTCATTATTTTGCCAAGTTTAATGCTTGTTGGTATGGGACTTTTAAGTTCATGGGAGTTATGCAGTTCTGAAGTCAACTCCTGGTTCAACAGATGTTTGTTTTAAAACTGTTCCTTCGCAGTATAAATTATAGTAGATTAAATTGCTCATTTAAGGGCATGACAAAGTGACTCTCGGAGAATGCTCTGGTATGTGAAGCAGTGGGATATGTGCAAAAAGCAGCACATGGGTCTCCATGAAAAAAGTCCTCTTTCCTATGTTTTAGAAAGGGACTCTGTCATACAAAAGTTATGCCTCCTGCTAAAGTAGTTGAACCAGCTGCATCCCATGTGCTGAAAACACTCTTGTCTCTTATTTCTCTTGTTCAATTATTATGTCTATAAATTGCCGTGGGCCACCTGTGCAATGCACTCATCCAGAATAGCCCCAGAGGAAGCATTAACATATCAAGGCTCATAAAGCACAAATCCTTAAATGTAAAAACTGACACTTTCATCCTACTTCAGCCTACATCTATATAGACATTAAAAAAGAAAGGAATAAAGAATATTTTACTATGCAATTTAAAGGCCCTGCTCTCCTCTTGCAGAGGTCAGCAGCAAAACTCCTCTTGATTTTTACCTGGGAACAGGATCAAGCTATAAAAAGCATGAATTCTACTTACATATTTTAGAAACTTATTCTGACTTGTGCCATCTATCAAGTTTGATGCACCTATTAAAAAAAAAAAAAAAAAAAAGGAAGACTTCTGTTCTTGACATTAACCATAGTTTTGTTATTCCTTATCTAAAAGAATTAAATCAGATCTCTCTGGAAAAGGGGGAAAGGAGCCTGTGGATTTGGGCTGGCCAGAGGAATATCTCCACATTAAAAAAGCTACTTCTTCCAGCTCTAATACTCCCTCTTTAGAAAAGGTTTAAGAACGTTTATTCTTTTTTTAACATGTCAAGGATAAATCAATGAATGCTGAGACTATTTTTTCAACCTCTGGGCAGAGACACTGGCCAAACTGAATGTAGAGATAGCAGTTTTCCAGTTAGTGCAATCTGCAGCACAGGTAGCTTTCAACAGGGACAGATCAAGGTGAACCCTAGCTATTTTCAATCAACTTGAGCAATTCTTGAGCAACATCCTTGAAAAAGGAAGCTCTCCGTAGAACGAACCATCTTCCATAAGAGTCCAAAAGCATCTTTCTTTTTTTTTTTTTTTTTTGTCTCCTAATACATTTATGCATACATTGTGCCATTGATCAGTAAGTAACAGTAGTAATTGTATTATGAGGACTCCATTTTAGTATTCTTGTCATAGACCGGTAAGGTACACTTCTGTTCCACTCCATTCCCTTCTCTGAATTTATGTATGCTTTCAGTTAAGCTTTGCTCCAGGCCAATGTATGGTTGTATATTAAGGACCTCTTATGAGAATTATGCTACCACGTGCAGCAGTGTTGTGCTTTGAAGGAAATTACTTTGGATATAGAAGCTGCAGAATGAGTCTGTTTATAGAAGGAAGAAAATCAAGGCAATTGTCTCAGAAGGTCAGCAATGAACTGGTGATTCGGATCTTCAGACATAAAAGGCTCAGGGCAGATTCCAAATGATAGCAGCAAATCTGGGGCAAGGGGACAGGGACAGACTTGCTGACCATGAGGATTGCATACCTGCCTTAATCTCAGTTTAGGGTTCTGTCTAAACCAGTTGAATGTCTTTGACCTCAGAGTTGTCATTTTTTCAAAATGACACCTTTCCCTGATAATATGTTCACATTTCCGTATCTTTGTATCAAAGCAGTTGTTTGCCTTAGCCCTTCATAAACAACACTGTCCTTCTTTGTTGTGTAACTGTTTGGTTCTCTTTTTTTTTCACTAATTCCCTAGCTTCAACTCTTCAGACAGTTCCTAGCACATCCCCGCATTGCAGACTTTTCCTCTCTGCAGCACAATTACACCCCTGACCTGCTATTCCCCAAAGCTAAAGAAATGCCAAATTGCCACCAGCACTTCATTATGTTTATATATTGGTCCTATGAGACCCGAATTTTCTCTGGCTATCCACATCCTCCTTTTTATTTCCTATTTACTAGGATCATACAACTTTCTGTGATATCCATTGCTCTTGGAATACTATATATTTTTTTAACCGGCTAAGGCTATCTGCACTTAGTGAGTTTTTGTTTCTCCAAAATTATATCTTGAATATTAACCAATGCGAATTAGTGACTATTGCAAAACCTAAGGAGAAAGAAAGTAAAAATCCAATAGTCTTAAGCATAGTACAAGAAAATTTCATGGTCTCAAATCAAGATCCAGCATCTATGTGCTCAATGAATAGCCTCTGTCTTCAGTGCATTACTGAATCCTTACTTTTCAAGTGCACTCTTGCCAAAAGTGCCCATATTAAACCTTCCTAATTGCAGATAGAAAACTATTCACAAATGAATACATTTTCCCTGAAGAAGAGAGGTCAGTGAAAGTCATTCAGTAAAGGATTCAAAGCACGTTTTATCAACTTTAATACATATAGTTACATATTCTGCTGAATCAAGTGTACATGAGCAATTATTGTGGCTGTGAAGCATGTGAGATTACCTGTGTGTTGTGATCATGATCTTTATGTTTAACTCTGTCCTGAGAACAAAATAAATCCTTTCTTATCCTTTTCATATGGTTGCTTCACAGTGTAAAGAAGGTGGCCTCAACTATTGAATGTTAGCAGGAATTCTGTCATACATTCAGTGAATTGGACACTATTTTAAGATAGCATTACTCTAACTTCTGAGAGGAAATACTTTCGTAGGTTAGCTCCTAAGATCCTGCTCAGATCTGTTTTTCTGTTATCATTCTAGTTTCTGCTTATGGTATTCACCCTTCCACATATTCCCAACAGACTCTGGTAGCAGGCTCTGGTAGCTTTTTTCACTGTTCAGTCCATTTCAATTTTTCACATAGTTAAGAATAGAATATACAATCAAGCAAGATTGTCCATCTTTGTGCAAAACATGCTGCAGTTCAAATTTCATGTTTTGGGCACAAAACTGTGGAATATTCTGTGACCCTTAGTAGAATGCAAGTTCAGGCTAAAATTATTATAATGGTCACTTCTGGGCTTAAAATCTGTTAATCTCTTTTCATTATTTGTAACTGTATGAGATTAGACGTATGTGAGCAGGCATGGCAGTAGAATTAAAAAATCCTGTTAGCTCATGCCTATAGACATCTTGAACCACTGGGTAGTTCAGCCTTGACCTGCCTCAGAGGTGGTCAACATGCAAGAGATTGTTCTTGATGGAGAGCTTTTCCCACTGGTACACACTGATTCTCTACTACTTTCTTTTAGAAGTCAGTCTGTTTTTCATGGCTTATTCATAACTACAAGGGTGAGCACTGGCCTTGGTGTGTTATGAGCCCTACAGGTAGGATTTGAAATTACCAGTATAGAGTCATCAGTGAAAATTTGCACATCTGTCCCTATGGCTTTCCTCTGCATTAAGTCAGTAGTTATTAATTTGTAAAGACCCAGTTTAAGACTCTGAAGTTTTCTGCAATTAGATTTGGAAGAGAACTCCTGCCTTCCTTTGGCTATAAAAAGTTTAGATTTGGCCTATGAATATCTTGATCATGTTTGAAAAATCTGTTGCTTAACTGAGCAGAGCCACCTTTCTTCTTCAGCAAATACCACATATCATTTGCAAAACATTTGCACTTATCACGATCAAACTTGGGAAATATCTGATTATTCTGATTTAGACCTCAAAACAGGCTGAAAATTATCAATGCAGTAAATGTATTGCATGGAAATTGCTGTGGAACTACTAACAGAAAGATTGTGGTCTAGTTCCATGAGTTCCTCCGTAGGCAGCTGCAGATGGAAAGGAAAGGTTTGACACATGGCAGAAAGATGTGTGGTTTGAATAGATGCATTTTTAAAGGGAAAGGTGTAAAAATTATTTGTCTCTGTTTTATAGCAAAAATATCACAGAGAAACAGCAAGCCCTATTCTCTTTTCTGGCATTTGTTCTGCTCATGAAATCTGCTTTTCTTTGTCTTTTCTGGAAATAAATAATACCAGAGGAAGGGTGGAAAATGTCAAAATGACCTTCTTGATGATTGCATCTTAACTGTTCTTCCTTTTAAGCAAGCAGTTGCCCTATTTCTCTGAATTTCTTCTCTTCCCATAGTTTGGCAATGGTGTAATAGGAAACATCAAACTTCTCGTGTAGAATTTTTCAAATCTGAATTCATAATTTTGTTGGTAACTACTAAATAAGTATTTATGCAAATTAAAGCAGCCCCCCTCCTATTTTCCAAGCCTACAAAAACCAGGAAAACAGGTAATGTGCTGTCAAACATGGGGTCAGTTCAGTGGCGCCACCCGCCAGGCTGTTCTACAGTTTAGTGTTTCAAATTCAGCCCCTTTTTTCCCAGTCCTGCCAGCTGTGACAGGGCTGCATGTTTTAACTCAGCTGCATGTTTCCTTCATCCCAGGAAAGGAGAGCACTATGGGCAGTTATTCTTCAGCACAGTTATCCACTGACAGAGAGCAATGGACCCACATGGCAAGCCTAAGCCCTTTGCGCAGCTGGCCTCTGCTCACCGCTCTGGAATGGTTCCGCACAGTCTGCAGTGCAGAGCAAAGATAACCGTCTCCTGTAAAAGATAATAATAAACAGAGGACAGAGTTTCCTGAAAGAAATAATGACCAGTTATAGAGGGCAATGCCAAATGGAGGTAATGTTGTGGGTGCCTGCTGGCCCTCTTTCAGCAGCCCATGAGTACCTGTTTAAGCTACATGCATGCTGCTCACAGGCTTTGTCTGCAGTGGCAGGTGTTTGGAAGGACAGTGAGGAGACAAACAAAAAAGGAGCAGTACAAATACAAGTGTCCTTGTCCTTCCAATAACAACACTACACGGATATCGAAAGCATATACAGGCTACCTGTAGCTTCTATGTTAAATCAGGATAACGACAAAAAACTGACAAAATTCAAACCTAGCGATGTCATTTTGAATTTACTTACAGAAAGAACTTCACTGAAAATTGTAAAAGAACACTGCTGTAAGATAGTGTAAGGTAAGATTGGTCCTTAGGTTTTGACCCCAAAGACTTATATGGTTTCACCCTTTTGTGCAAGAGATGCGAGCTGATGTAATGAGATGACTGTATGGCATGATTAGAATATGCTAAAATTGCTGGATCTCTGGCAAGACAGTGCGCACCGGGGAATTTGCATGCAAATGTCATTATCATTTTTTGCCAGAATGGTGTTACTTTGTGCTTACTAAAAAATAAGTTAATATCATTGGTGATTGGTATCTGGTCCCAGTGAATCTTTATGCTACAAAACTGGCCTCAATAATTCATTGAAATCATATTCACCAGTCTTTGAAGAAATTTGTGGGAGATACAAATAGAAATAAGGCCAGTTCCACTCAACCCGTCCAGTGCGCTCTGTACCTGTATTTCAAATGTTGGGTATTTGAAACCCAGATATCATTCTAAAATTTATATGTGAGACTTTAGTCTGACTTCAAAATGCCTTGAGTGAAGAATTTTGAAAGTCAGAGGTTTATGTTGACATAAAAATAAAATGGAGCAATCTCAACCTAATGCATTCCAAATATAGTCTAATTCGGTGAAGTTACAAACTGGATGTAAAGTCAAGGCAGGATAAAGGTAAGAGATTTTTGGGCTGGTACAAGTGGAAATTCAGTTGCAGAAGACTCAAGTCAAGCCAAGCCAAACATTTCAGAACAAGTGGAAGGGCTAAACTCTGAATAGTTTGTGAGATACATACTGAGGTACAGTAATTATCTACATAGCAATGAAGAGGTATCTTAAGTTAATATTGTCCCTTAAATCCAAGTTCAGTTTTTTAATAATCACAATCCTTTGACCCTACCTAATGCATTTCAGAGTTTTTCTGTTGTTTCCAGTGGATTTTTCTGTATGCAATTTTAAGAGGTTTATAATATCAGTTTTCCTTAGAACTGAGAGATCTTTCTCTTTGGTAAATAGTACACAATGCGTGCTGTTTTGGTGTTGGTTGGTGGCATGTTTTTGGTCCAGTAATTATCGCACTTTTCTACTTTTTGGTGAGTTTCAGCTGGCACTGAATTGGTCAGTCTCTCTGCCCTGAGATACAACCGTGGGTTAGCTAAGAGTTTGTCCTTGGGAAGATTAAAGAAAATAGCAACATTTCTTCATAAGTAACTATAAACACTGGGCTGTCCCCCTGTGACCTCTGACTGCTCTTAGTCACACATATGCATGGAAATGAAGTTTGAGACAGAAATCCTCTTTCGTAGCAGAGTGCACCTGCCGTTTCCATCAGGCAGCACAGCAGCTCTGCAACAAGCGGTAAATCTGTCAGTGGGATCAAGTAGTGGATGGCACCAGTGGCTTCACATCCAGCTATTTTGAGTCAAGCAGCCGAGTGACTTTTCCCCCCCCCCCCTCTGAGCTGAACATAATTCTATGCTAAGAGAACAAATACCTTGAGTATTTCTCTTGTTCCACCTGATCCCCAGTAGGCTTCACAGTCTAATTCTTTCCATTTTGGATTCCCTGATTTTATAAAATCAGATTTTGAAAAACAGGCTTCCTGTTTCCCAGCACAATGCCCAAGAAGTAGGTGCCCACTCAACTTCTTTTTTTAAACACCTCTTGGATACCGAAGACTGGCATAGAAACCAGTGACTTTAAATGCAGTTCACTTAATAGACATCTAAAATACCAATATTTGAGAGAATCCGAAGAACTCCAAGTCAGAGACCAGACAAGTCCAGATCCAGCGAGAAATCTCAGAAACACGAGTTTTATGTGACTTCCATCAGATTCCAGGGGCCTCTCTCTTTCATTCATCTAAAACTTGCCCAGCTATGGCACCAGTCTTAAAGCTTCCAACATCTGATCTTAAGGAACCAAAGCAAAACAAAAACCTCAGAAAAGCATGTCTAAATGGTAGTAAGTGATAATCACATCAAGATACAAAATTTACCGTAGTATCAAGCCAGAAATTGTACATGTAAGGTGCATAAGGACACAACCATGCTTTCATGCAGATAACATGATTAAAAGGCAGACCGTAATAGTCACCTTATAGATGCTTTTCAAAATACATTCCTTTGGGGGAAAAAAATAAAAGGGCAAATTTAACTTAGTGACTTTGCCACTACAATTCTTCTCTGCTTCCATTTCTCCAAGGACTTTTATATCTTGGCTCCCTTATGCAACTGCAAATATTACTTGCTTTTACAAAAAAATGTTTAAAGGTAAACCTGATAAATACAGTTTCTGTATTAGTATTAAAAATAACCTAACTTGTATTTACACAAAAAATCATCATAATTTCTCATTTACACTGGAATAAGTGTGATCTATATTCACTACTGCGAGACTTTAAGTTGTGAGAATAGTAAAGATGTTGGCTAAATGGACCTTCTCTTCATCTGGAAGGATAATCTAATATTTGCACCCTCATCAGTTCTTAGCTAACCAGAGCCTCAGTTGATACCTGCTGAATGGCTGCCTTAGTTACATGAGTGTCTGTCCACTAGGCACCGAGTTCATCTTTTTTAATCAGAAGGGTTTCACTGAGAGTCTAGAGCCACTAGGAAATCTTCAGATAGGAAGGAGGAAAAAAACAAAACCAAACAAAAAACCACCTACAGATTGTTCATTTTTTCCTATAAGGTGAGTTAAGATAGAAACCAAACAATATAGGAGGTCTGTTAAAAGTATTTAAACATATTTACAGCTCTAAGCAATGAAAGCTCCCTGCCAAGGAAAGAACAGAAAGAATGAAGGACCGGTTTCAGCTTATATTTCATCCTTACTGCTTGTGATATCTCTTTACATTCAGAGAGCTCTGATGGAGACTCCTCACCTAAGGTCACACTGAGGAGTTTGAAACTCTTTTTTTCAAACCTGCTCTGTCTTTTGGCTGGACAAAGCAGTATGTCTAGAAATGGAAAAAATTACACTATTTAGGAGGAGGTATTATTTCACTGGTAACCTCCAATATGTTAGCAGTCAAAAATTAGCTGTGTTTCAAATACTAGCTGTCTCATTGTTCAGTCACGGAAAACATTACGAAGTCTGTATTTCAGAAGTTGCACTGACTCCTACACAGGAACTGAGAAGGTTTGAGCTGCTTAAATTTGTACTTCTGCTATTTAGACAGGAAAAGGTATGTTGAGGGTGTTGGAAACAGTGATCACTGTAAATACAAGAAACTTTTACAGTCCTTTTATTCATGATAGCAGAGTAAAGGAGCTTACCTAGAATCAGAAAGTAGCAAATTTAGAGCCAGTAAAGCTTGGGGTTTTTTTTAAAAAAAAAAAAAAATTATAATTAACTTACAAAATTCCTTACCACAAAACAGAAGGGTTGTGAAGGAAAGTGAATAGTTATTTGCATTTAAAATATTCTGTTTGCAAGACAGAAAAAAAAAAGAAAAAAGAGAGAAAACAAGAGTTTAGACACAGTTAACCTGCTTCACAGGGTATGAGGCAATTTTCTATGGCAGAAGCTTATCTGTGACCACAGTTGATCCTTCCTTAGGAAGAACTGGTATTGACCATTGCTGAGAGAAAGGATCTGGGCAGGATGTACTGATGCTCTGATTCAGAATGGGAATTTCTTTATTGTGCCCGATTTCTCATAATTTTCTACAAAGGCTTTGTGGGCAGGAAAAAAAAAAAAAAGTGAAACCTGTAGGAACTTCATTGTCTCTGCATTTGACCTCAAGTTTGGATTTACAAAGGTCCTTCCATTCAATTCCTCAGAAGTTTGTTTTGACTGGGAACAGGGTTTCGCACCACTTTATGCTGAAGTTTTTAAGAATTATGTTTTTGGAAAAATCCGAGTTTAGCTGGGCGAAAAGCAGTGAAAAGTCCCTGGTAAGCTTCATTGACAGTCTATTCATGTCCCCTGCAGAAAGTAATGTAGAATCTTCCTGTTTTATATAGGCAGTAATCTTCTTGGCCCTCAGCAGGACTGAAGAAGAGAAATTTGAGGAATACTAGCAGGCATGTCTCTAAAGACACTGAATATAAAATCAGGAGGTTTAAAAGGTCTTGAGTGTCACAACTGTTGGTAATAGTGTGAGGAAATAAGGCAAGAGGTAAAGTCCTATATTTGAGTGCTAGTTGAGTCTTCATAGCCTCATAGAATCGTAGAATGGTTTGGCTTGGAAGGGACCTTTAGAGGTCACCTACTCCAACCCCACTGCAATGACCAGGGCTATTTTGAACTCCATCAGGTTGCTCAAAGTCCTGTCCATCCTGGCCGTGAATGTTCCAGGGACAGGGCATCAACAGCCTCTCTGGGCAGCCTTCACCACTCTCATCATAAGAGCTTAATCCTAAGAGTGCAGAAAGAAAGCCATCAGTAAGAGATACAAAGAAGGTACTGTGTAAGTATTGTTTGAGTATAACTTCTCTATGCACCCCAAATCAGGGGGTAGACCTCCCATGTGTTACTGATTTGTATTCAAAACTGAAAGGATACAGCTAGTTTTGGAAACCCCATCCAATACGCAAACTGAAAAAAAAAAGTGGAAGTTCATACATAGGGTAGGAGACTGAACCCACCACTGATAAGAACCAATAACAAAGAGATAATAAACTTCTCTTATGAAACCTACTATCATCATGCTAATAATTGTATGCACATTTCATCCAGGAAGCTGAATCTTAATCAAATAACAATGTGTATCCTCTTTGAAATGCCTCTGCATTTTGCTTTGAAGTGCCAGACTGCAACCAGAAGAGTACTTCCGTATTTCTTACTTGACATGTTCCTGTCTGCTACCATCCAAAACTGATTTTCTCTCCTTCACTTTTTTCCCTCCTCTCTTCCTTTCTGCTTCCCCCAAATACATTAAAATGAAGACCAAAAGTTTCTCCACCTGATAGGGTAAAGACACATCGACTACATCAAGCTACGTGTAAACAGTGCTGCCTCATGGATAAGAAATTTGAAAAGTAGCAAGAAAGATAATCTCCCTTTTATTGGCTTCATTCATATTGAAATGTATGATCAGAGTCAGTCTTAATCTTCACTTCACTTTCACAGCTGCTTAGCTAACCCTAGTGTGTATCCCAGCCCTCTGTGAGAAAGCAAGGCCCCTCTGATTGGATTAAAGGGCAAAGAAAGGGAATGCCTTGCCCCTTTAGGCAGCCCAGGCTCTCAGAAGGAAGCTCAAATAACAAAAGGCAAGGAATCTGGCCCAGCAAAAGCATGGCAGGCTCCAGCAGACTTCAGCCATCTGCATCAGCTATAGTGAGGTCACTTTTGACACTGCACAAGGTGACTTCTTAGGTTGTACTAAATCCTCTTTTTTTTCTCAGCACAAGAGAGGAGGAGCTCTGTGTCTTCCTATTGAGCCAAGCCAATCAGTAGCCCAGAAGGAGAAGTCAGAGTGTTGAAGCTTCCCTTGTAAGACCTCCTGTTAACAATTACCAGCTCCTAAAATGCTAAAGAAAAATATTGACTGCAGTTCAGAACATGTCTTTATCCAACAAAGTGTACAACAAGACCATTTATTTTAAATAATTACTGTACTTCCATGAGCATAAACTGCCGTCTCTTAGCAGCAGGGCTCTGGAGGAGTCCTAGGATAACCTATTCTGTCTCAGAGGTTCCCTTCCTTGCCCCAAGTCAGATCAGAGATGGAGGAGGACAGTCAAACAGAGGCAGGCTATGGAGAATCAGCATTAAGGAGATACTAGAGAACAAAGGGCTGTGGGGTAATCCCCCACACTTGAATGCCCAACTCCAAGATTAATTCATACATCTTTTAGTCCAACTTGTGAAAAGATAACGTGAACAGCTAGAAACTGAAAAAACAAAAACAACCCCTCAGATCTGAGATGCATGTGCTTGCAGCAGCGGAGTACCTTTTTTAAAAAGATAATTTTATGTTCTTCAAAAAGAAGAATGTCTGAAACATCGTCATGAAACATGTAAATACAAGTAATTTTAGACAGAGGCTTCACCTCAGTACATGACCCAAATCTGCAGTGAGAGGCTGGTGAGCTTCTGCATCCGTCAAGCTGGAGCTTGGCCCTACCCTGGCACTCAGCTTGCTTAGGGTATGGCAGACAGAACTTTGCTAATTAACAAATGTTAAATCTTATCCCCAGAATTGATTCTTGACTCGGGCACCTACAAACACTTGATACTGCAAACCTATCGTTACAAACACAGTTTGGGCAGACAGAGATGCTGCTCTGAATTAATTGTGTTCAGGCCAGGCCCTTGGACAGACTCTAGTGGCTGACTCAATTTTAACCAGTCATTTGTAAACCTATTCTTTGTTAGAAAAATACTCAAGGGATGTAGAGTCACTTCTAGTCCAGGTCACCTTGATTTCTGTTGTAGGTCAAGTCTAGGTAGTACCATGGTTATGGTGTTCTGTGAATCCCTACATTTTCAGCACCCAAAGCAGGATCAGGGTCACATTGCTGTAAATTGGAGCTATCCCCCAGGTGCTTTATTTTGTTGGTAGCTATTGCTTTGATACTCCAGGGTTTCCAAAAGTGGTTTAAAAACACCTTTTCCCTCCACTTCCTGATCTTGAGTCAAATGTTGGTCAGCTGGACTGAGGGATTAAGTGTCGAAGTCTGCTTTTTACATTCAGTAGACTTGTCTTTAGGAGAAACGTTTTTTCAGTGCTAGTGGGAAGAAGTGCAATCTTCTCCTTCTCCAGACCTGCACTTCAGGACTATGAGTAGACAAAATACCTAAATTCAGCAGCACAGCTTCCCGGAGGCTGCTGCTGTGGCAGCAGAAATGGAGAAGTAGTTAGTGACATGTCGATCAGCTCCCTGCTGCTCTTTGACGAAAGAGACAGAGAGCCGGTGTTTATTTTCGAATAACATTTTTGCCGAGGTTCTAGAAAGATGGATGAACTGAAACCAACTTTGATTTGGAGCTAATGGCCCAAATCAATCACTAGAAGAGGCCACTGCCTTACCTCAGGTGGAAGCATGAGCTAATGGTGTTTGGGCAACATGCAAGCTGACGGTTTTGTATTTGCTGATGTGTTTACCTCAGCCATAAACAAACCTTTAAGAGATTGTTCTATTGATAGCTGGATTCTCAGTGTACATTTATTATGATAGTATACGTATGAATAACTGGGGAAAATACTTCAGGCCTAAAAAGTTAATATAGAATGTAAAGAAACAGGGTTCATATGGTCTGTTCAGTGGAGGAAAAAAAGGCTGGTGGTTGAGCACATATAAAATTGTACCCTTTGCCTTGTGCTAAGCTATAATATTGGCTTTCGTGCAGAAATGAATAATAGCTTTATTCGCTTTCTCTAGATTGCCCTAACATGCTGCAACTTGATTAAGGGTGTGAATTCAGGGCATGAATCTTCCTGATATAGTGAGATTATTGAAATTATCCCAAAAGAGCATGTTTGCTGCTCTGCATGCAAAGATCTTCCATTGTCTCCTTAAGAATACACAAGACAGGTCAAGAGAAGCTTAATTAATATGGAATTAGCACAAGTCAATTTTGGTTTTTTATATTGTCTTGCCCTTTGTGGCCTTAGGGCAGCTGGCAGTTGGAGGAGATCATGCTCATATAAGTGTATTGATCAAACATTATTAGTTAAAGCTTATTTGTGTGCTATCTTTAGGGCAGCAGAACAGGAATTCTACACAGTGCTAGGCAGAAAAGACCAACAGGTTTCTGCATTTTGGCAAGTCTGATTTAGGGCTAATAAGTAGCTGAGCTTTTCAGCAGAGAAAAGGCAGCAAAACAAGGGTTTAGATTAACTCTGTAGCTACATGAGGCATGTCTTGCCTTCTTTAACACTGCATTGCAATCAAACAACTCCCCCTTCCAAACTAGCATGTCTATGAAGGATCATTTAATATCCTTCAGTTGTCTGCCAGGTTCCAGTACCTCGTTTGCAGAAATAATTGGGTTTCTTTAATGTCATTTGTTTTCAAATTTATTGAGCACGGATGAGCAAAAGCAGGCTATTCATCTAATTGATGAGCACTGCACTCTTTGAATATCATATTACCATTATGTCTAAGCTCTCAGGAGCCAAGCTTAGCATTTGCCAAGAACTTATTTCTCATTATTTATCCGTGTTGCATGACAGCACAGAGATTCAGAAAAGATCATCCTGTCATCTTCACTATTCATTTCTCTTCATATTTGTACCAAGTTCATAGTGAGGCAACTGAATTAATCCTTGAATATTTAATGATGCTGTGCCATGCAAAATTCTCATTGACTTAGTGGATCCCCTGTGGAAGGTACTGCACAGCAGAAGGAATCTCTTCTGGAATACACCTTCTCAGTAGTCCTTCTCGAAGGCAGTAAAAACGCAGCAGAGCCAAGCACCTTGCAGATAATGGATCTATGCTAATCAAGTCCCTGAACAATTACTGCATTTAATTCATAGTTGTGGAGCACTTCCACAAAATTTGTGGTGGGTGCAAAGAGCATGTTCTTGCATGATACTCATTGTACCATGCATGATACTGATTGTATGATACAGCCTGATGTTCCTCACTAGCTTTGTTCTTAGATTTGGAAATGTGCTAATCATATTTCTTTTATTTAGCTTTATGGAAAATATCTTCTCTAGGTCATCAGCTCTTTGTAATGGGTTTATTCCCATCACTGGAATCACAATGGTTCATAGTTTTAAAACAAAGTTACTTTTTTTTTTTTAACCATTCTTAAGTCAGAAGGGAATATTCACCTACAAAACCTCCAAAGTATTCTTAGGCTTCCTGCCATGTGCCTGTTCAGTTGTGCCTGTGTCAATCCAGGTTTTGTGTCTCACCCAGATTTGCATTTTGGAGTTTTTGGAGAATTTGTGGGAATAAGGAGAGGAGAAGATGTCAGTTGGACCATTTATAATCTTTTCTTCGGGGTAGTGTAAGTGTGACAGCTATCGCATATCTTTCATGAGCTGAGAAAACAAACCTGAATCAGTTAAGAAGTCCCTTTAATGCACATGAACAGGTATAAATACATCCATGCAAGCACATGCACATGTTTCATCTTTTGCTCTTGCTCTCCATACTGCTCTTTACATCAGTGGAATTAACATTATGAGCAATAACTGAATTAATTTGACAGTAAGCCCAAGCTTAACAATGAACTTCAGTTCTAAATCAGTTCCATGTCTCTGTTAGTATATGAAATGTACATGCAGTAGCCAAGAACTGCCGTGAGCAAAACCCCACCATCTGAAAATTAAAATCCCTTCCCGCTTTCATATTCTCATATAGTTTATTCCTCTACATTATTTTTGTCATTGCTGGGCAGCTTGTGTTTTGTAATCTGGGATTCTGAGCATTAGAACAGTTACCTCCATCTATTGTTGTACAAAAATAGCAAGAAGTAGAAATAATTAAACCTCAGTAAACATGTGCATCTAGGTGAAAATACTGTCTAACATCGATCTTTGATGTAAATGATACAGATTGTTAGCTTCAACTTCTAGACATTTGAGGCTGGGTTCTGCAAAGTTCTGTAATGCTTTACTAACACCCACTTCAAAAAGCATTTGTTAAAAACCTCCTATACTCCCTGCAAACTAATGTCAGTCATTTTTAAATGCAGTTGGAACAACAAATTTTCACACACAGTTTTATCATTATTAAAGGTTTCTGTTGCTGTTTCTGATGCTGTGGGAGATGATTTGATTCTTTTCATACCACAGCTGTACAGAAACATTATTGATGGCTTTTTTTTGTCATCTTTTCAAAGCAATTGACTTCATAATCAGAACAAAACTATTTATTTTTAAAAATTGTTTCAACAAAAGAGCTGCAATACCTAGAGTGAAACAGAGTAGAGTGACTCTGAGCCTGAACATACTACAGTAATTGGTTTTGGTCATCACTGGGATGCTGGTTTATATCATAAAATGTTTTGATTCATTTTCAGGAAACTTGGCTTATTTTTTTATGTTGATGTTTTTCTTTTCTCCAAAGAGGTTCTATGAATTATCCAAAATAGATTAATGTGCTGACCTTTAGTCCCTAGAAACCAGAGGCTGGATTACAGCTGTGCACGCCTTGAGAAGCTTAAATTTTACCATTCAGTTGTGAACTGCAAAGTTTAGAGATGCCTGAACTTGACCTTCTAAGGAAATAGCAAAATTAACACAAGACTTTTCCAGGGCTGTATATACATATTCTGAAATATAGAGTATGGCTGGTCATCACCTTTGACGAGTATTCACAGAAGAGGCAGATTCACTTCTGTAGGAGAATAAAATCTTGCAGTCACTCATTAGGCGTAGTGAAAGTAAAACTCTTACAGGTTTTCCTGTATGTGCTCCATCCAGCAGTATTGTTGAAAAGACAGTGGTAGCAACTGCGAGCCATCTTTTCTCATAATACCTACACTAAGGTGGTGCTTTTTCAACAAAGAAGGTTATCCTGTCTCCGTGAGACACCTTGTCCTCATCAATACTCAGCCATACATATTTTGGTTAATAAGGCTGTATCTGGTCACTGTTTGGAAAAGAATTTCAACACCTAAAGAGAAGGACTGTAGCTTATTGTAACCCAGCTGACATAGACATGACAGTTCCCCTTGCCTTCATACAAGCTCTCCAGATCCTGAACATGAATGCAAAAGGAAAAGTGGTTTATTCCTGGAGCAGAAAATAGCACATGGGTGGAAATTAAGAAAGGAAAAGGTAAATATCACCCATTTTAGTTTGAGGGTGACAAACTACAGTACTACCAGTGAAACAGGATGAGGGTAGTGGCGAGGAAGAAGTTACAGGAACACAGGTATGGCAAATGCTAGCACATAAGGCTTTAGACCAGACTGAAGATAAAACTTGATTGCTTATGAGCAAAAAAAATGGATCATTTCTGCAGCGAAACTAGGTGTGATTGGCAACTTCTCCTGGCAATTTTTAAAAAAAATTTTTGTAATACAGAGTTATGACCTTCACCGAAACCAAAATTTTTAAACTGCGCATGATTTTAACCCCACAAGCCAAATGAAATGTCAGTAGTCAAAGCCTGTTTGCATTCCTTGCATCCCTGCACAGCATGAGATGAATATGGTGAACTCTAGTGTGTTGGTAAACGAGTAATTTTCAATAAAAAAGAAATTAGAACATACCAGTTCTAAGACTCTTCTCATGGAATTTTCAACTTGTCTGAAATGAGGAAGTGTCAAAAGAGTTACAAGAAAACGTGTTCATAACATATTTGATTTATAGACTCAAAGAGGTTGGGCTGTGTTGAGATAATAATTTCATTTTCTGGAAAGTGATCAAAACAAAACTTTCAAACATTCTGAGGTTCACCCAATGCTGGAGGGTTGAATGGTTGCCATTTCTACCATATGCACTCTATCAGAGTTATTCATCAGCTGTCTTTTTGATATATAGAGATCATATGATACAGGGACTTTTAGTCTTTTGTAAAGTCCACATTGATTCGTTTCATTTTACAGTACTAAATGTTCTTCAAGCATTAGAGCTAATTGCAAAGAAAAAATGACTTTTAAAGTATCACTTAAAAGGAGGTCTACTTCTCAAATTCACTGAAAAATCCGAACTCCATTATCAGAATCTGCTTGCCATTGTGTAATCGTACAACAGTGGTAAAAGTTGGATTATTCTATCAAATAGAACTTCAGCAGACTTTCATCTTGTGTTTCATTCATCAGTAGCTCAGGCTGTGCATTAGTTGCCGCAGTTTATGCTAACACTGGAGAGTGACAGCAATTCTACCTGCAGAAAAAATATCATAAATCTGCCTTTCTATGAGGTGTTTATTCATGGATGACTCTGTATGATTGTAGTTATAACTGAGCTATTTTTCTTCCAAGGTACAAAGTATACTGCATAGAAGTAGGCCTGATAGAGAGCTCATGTTCTGGTTGTTTTCATAAGCACTAGGAATCAATTTTTATGAGACTCTCTCGGCTAAGGTACGAACTCATTATCTCATTCTTTGCATTGTGCTTTTTTGGAGGCATTTTCTCTCACAAAATAGTTTGCTTCATTTTGATTGGACAAAATGCATAATTAGCATCAGGTTTGCTTGGAGAACTGTAGGTGTACAGCAGGTATGGTATGATTACCAGGTAGATCATGCTGACCAAAGAATTGTAATGGCTCATACAGAGAACTAAACTAAGGTTTGGAGGTGGATTTCAGGTCCACAGTCAACTTCTGAGAACTGTGTGCCTTTTAACTATGTATTTCACTTTTTCAGTAACTTAACCGAAACTGTGGTTAATTCTTCATGTGAAATCTTTTTTTCAGGTTCATGTATATTATCAAACAGATCTGATGACCTGTTCAATCAGAAATTAGAAAAATCGTGCTGTGTAGGTAACTAGAGGTCAATGTCATGCCTCTCGGTCTGGAGCTCTATGAAGCCAGGTTGTTACATTACCATACTATTTGCTGACCAGAGATTTCAGTCTAAGCAAACAACTGATGGCATTGCAAAGCTTTCTGTCATGTCAGGTAGATGTGACGACGGTATTAAGTAAAGCTATAGGGCTAAAAGACTAACTGGCAGTAGGACGGAGTTAAAGTTTTTCTAAGTAAGCTGTGTGGTGCATTGGCTGTGTGTACAGTAGGCTTCTCAGAATAAACAGAGGCCCAGGAGGCCAGGATTTTAACTTTGCTATCTTTTTAGTGTAGCAAATTCACAGTATAACTCAGGGGTGTCAAACTCATTTTCACTGGGCGCCACATCAGCCTCGCAGTTGCCTTCAAATGACCGAATGTAATTTTAGGACTATAAATGTAGGAATAGTTACAAATGAGTTTGACACCCCTGGTATAACTGGTAAATGGTCAGTGATGCTTCAACAAATCAAAATTAGGACAAAAATTGAGCTCTAGGCATCCCTAAACATGATTTTGGACAGTAGCACTGCTTTGGGGTTTTTTTAGAACGTAATTTATTTGTTTGTGTGCTTTTAGAGGGGTGAGTCTTACAAGGATTTGTTGGCTATGTACTGTTCAGGCATCTCAAAGATATAAAACTTGAAGCACGGTCTATTGACTTACTGTTGGGAAAAACTATTGTCACAAGTCACTAGACCCTGCTCGTATAGCCACCATCTCTTATCCTGCTTGACACAACAAGAGGAGAAGTGCCATGTTCGCCAGCCTGTTTCTTCTCAAACCTGTATCAAGGGTGCACAAAGTGGTGAAAAGGAGGAGGGCGCAAGAGAGGTAGGAAGGGAGACCTTCAGTTCTGTAGGTCTGAAGACATGATGCCAGCTTGGTGTGTCTGTGTGTGTTAGAATTCAAATCTAAGTATTTTGTATTTGTACAATCCGACATTTGTAAATCATACATACCCTTCCTTAAGCTTCTTTATTTTATGAATCAATTGTAAATAACCTTTGAAATGCATTCAGGTGATGTAAACCATTTGTTTGTTTGGAAAAGTTAATTTTCCCAAGCTCGAAGAGGAGCAGGCAGTCCTTTCTAGCAAATCCTTTGAAACGCTGTGAGATTGTGGTCTAGATAGCTGGAGTGACCTCTCGTGGTCTTCCCAGGAACTGAGGCAATTCACGTCCCCTAAGGCAATTCCTTGCCCTTTTTTCAGCAGATGCAGGTAAACGATTCAGGTGCTAACTGAAATAAGGACCTAGAAGCAGAGCTCCATCAGGAAACTGCAGGGCAGATATGTGATAAGCTGTAGCTCGCACAGTGCTCCCAAATTAGTTGATATCCTGAAAATACTATTTAGGCCCTTTAGTGTCACTCTTCTGTTCTCAGCTGTACCATGGCAAGTTAGCTCACTATTAGCAGGTGTCATCTCTGTTTTTTTAATGTTGGCTAACAGAAGTACAGATCTTTTTTAAAAAGAGGTTGACATCTTCCTAGGCCACTGGAAATGGGAGTAATCAACCCTTCATGAAGAATCAGTCAGGAGTAGTGTAAGTACCTGAAATATCTGTAACAGAAGCCTGTTTTACCTTTCACTGCCATCTTGCTTTTATTTCATCCTTCCCGTGAGCCAGCTTTCAGCTGGTTTTGGATAATAGTGAGAAATTTCCATCGTGTGTTTACAGACTGGGAAGGCTGGTGCATATTTTCATTGTGATACCTTAATCTCATCACCCAAGGGTTTCTTTTTGTTATCTTTGAGTTTTTTGGAGCACAGGAAGAGGAGAGTTAGGACTATTGCTTAGCATGGCATAAAAGTGTATCTACTAAGTTTTCTTTTTTTACTTGAATTAATTCCAATTGTTAAATCCCAAACATTTCAGACCAGCTGTCCACCATCACTTGAGGTTGTCATATGTCATGTATTGACCAGTGCTGTAGATGCCTGAGAGAGTATTTATTATTTGTGTGATCTATTTCTCAAGAGGGACAGCTATTGCACTAGGATTCTCCTGTCTCTTCATGTTGTACCTACATTTCTCTAATTTTAAAAAACAGTCAAGTAATATAATTTATGAACTGGTTTGTATTGTTATATGTTGTACTTTTGTATGTACCTAGTGAGTAGAGGAGTCTCAACCAAACTACAAGTGTACACCAACTATTTATTTGCCAAACACTACATTGTTCAGAGTCCAAATCTACATTCAAGTTTCACACTTTGCCCATGCATCTTCGTATCCATAGATATCCATACATCACTGAATAGAAAAAGCTCCCTCACAATCGTAGTTTAAGTGTTGAACATTTGAAATCCAAATCATGATCTTAAGCAGACAGCTTAGGCCTGTCTATAGTATTGATAGCTCTTCTTAGGTGACAGAAAAGTAGACAAAATTGCTAGGGCTGTAACAGATTACCCCTATCCCTTCACTTCCCAGTGGTAGAGGTTAAGGAAAAAATTAATAGTAGTCTCTAGAGGCACAGATAAGTGCATACTGAATGGCTGTTGGATTAATTCTCACTGCCATCTGTTCTTTCAATTTTCCATATCAGCATCAGGATAGTGAAAATTGATTGATATATTATTTAATAATAAAAAGATCATTTCATTATTTATAACTACAAGATCTATCCAGCTACTTTCTAAACCTCAGTCACATGTAATATATACCAGAAAAGATCCATTCTTTTCTTTCATTTCCATCTCCTACAATAAGTGGAAAAGTATCCTACATTCTCCTGACACTACTACAGTAGCTTTTGAGATATGAGTCCAGACATGTCAGATATTATAGTGCAGAGAACAGAATGTGCTCTTCAGTACAACACAGACTGTCTGAACTTACTGCCAAAGCCCATCTGAGATTTTGTATAAGGACTGAGGTTAGCAGGATATGTTATTTTAAGTGAGCAAGTTCTCTTATTAAGACAAAATTGTCTTCAGCCAAAGACAGCTCTCAGAAGGGAAAAAAATCCTACCCTAAAGAGGCAAAATTTCCTTGGCTGACATCTCTATAGACTTCATTCCTGTTTAGTAGGATGTACAATAGGGCAAAACCCTTTCATTGAGGTCTGTGAGTTTTCAGCTAGCATAATTGAGGAGTTACGTGATACCTGTTTTCTGGAGCTCTAGGTAGGCTCAAAATGTGTTCTTCAGGACTCTGAAATCCTCATAGAATGCATCAAAGGAACATTTGTCAAGAATATCTTTAATTCAATATTTTCAGTATTATCAATATAACCTGTTTCTAGGAAGGAAGCAATTTCAGGCTGCAGAGCTCTCCTGTAAGTTGATCGCATGAGCAGGTGATTCAGGTGTCCTTCATTATTTGAGAACTGGAATAAGGATGGTAGCAACAATTAAGATTCAATGCATTCTTGCTATTAACATCCTCTGTAGATCACAGGTGAAAACGCATGCATGCATGAGATATCTCTCTGCAGTTGGTTTCTGTAGGTTTTTGTCATTATTATTCTTACAAGTATAAATATTTACAATATTTGTCTACCTGGTGAAATAGTCTCATTTCCATGCTTATTTAAATGGACTAGCTTGGCTGCATTTGTGGTGCTTATTTTTTACAGTGCATAGCTATAAGCCTCCAAGAGTTTGTTAACTGAAAGTGCAATCCAAATGTTTAGCATATAGATGAGAGAAGATATTTTGGAGTCATTGCTTTGCTGATGCAAGTCTTCCATTTCTTGTTATAGCTGTATTTTTACTTCCCTCCTATTTCTTCCATTTTCTTCACTACTGGGTGGGATTTTCTGGCTTGAAATGCACCAAGTTGAACATCACCACAGATTTCTATCACGGGTAGTGTGAAAGGATGGAGAGTTAAAAGGCATCTGTGGCAACTTTATTGGGTTATCTTTAGGTAAAGGACATAAAAGAGAATGTGATTTTGAAGGTGCCTCTCTCATTACACGGGAGACAAAAATAAGTCCCAGACTTCAACAAGAGGTGGAAACATAAACATTAAAGATTTGTTTATCAGTATTTTGCTACTGCAACAAAGTTAGCTATACCTTCTGCACTGAAGAAAATGCACAAAATCTGATGTGAAAATAGTGAAGCTGGCTAGAAAAAAATCAGATTTGATATTCTGCTTCAGTAAAATAATTCCAATTCAATATCTTCAGGCAATGTTTTACTGTCACTGCTGTCTAAGCCAAGCACAATTACTAGGTTTTGCAGAGAAAAAAAATGTAGATACATGCAGGTAATTATTAATGCAAGTGCAATCTTAGTGTATAAGATTACATATATACATAACAACTTGGTGTGTATATATTATACACATGTATTTATATATAAATATACTATATATAATAGTATATATGAAAATATAAAGATAGAATATATAATAATATATAAATATTATATATAAAAAACAACTTAGTTATGTTTAATTATCCCAAAATACAGAAACAATATAGAAAGAATGAGTAGCAGTAGCAAAAGAATTTCCATTCTAAAAGTCCTTTTGCATTTCTTCCATTGTCAAACCTCAAAGTCCTCGTTCCTCCCTCCTGCAGAAAATGCGGTTTTAATTCTGAGATAAAGTGTCTAAGCTCTTCCTCAGTGTGAACTAGACAAGTAGTAATGTCTAGCAGTCAGAGCTGCAGGAAGGCATCTAATAAACCTGAATTCTATTCCCATTATTTAATATCTCATTTCAAAAGTAAACAAACAGAAATCTCACAACTCACTGTTGCTTTTTTTTAACAAAAGAGTTGACACACGCTTTTTGTGTTTACAAAAAATATTTACAACAGTCTTTTTTAATAAATCTGTTACCTCGAAGGGTGAAAACTGAACATAAAGCAGAAATGAGGTTCTGTTAGCTCAGTTGTTCTGTTGAAATCCATGGAAGGTTATAAAGATTTTAAGCATCCTGAAAAAAGTTATTTCCCACTAGTCTGTGTTAAGTATGAACACTAAAAGTTCAGTGCTTACAGAATGAGCTCTAGAGACCTTTGGAGTCAGCAGAAATATTCCAATCACATTTGACAGACCTTGAATCAACCTCTCTGGGAGCAATAGAATGTGTGTTAGTTCTTTGTCTTCAGAGCTAACCGATAGAACTTTTAGTGGCTGTTTCTGTTCCTAATATACAGACCAGTGTCATTTTTTCACATTTTGCTTGTCTTTTCAGTTCAAAAAACTAGGAAATGAATGACTCTACAGAAGAATGTAAGGTGAAAATTTCATAAATGCAAGAGTTAAGGCAGTCGATAAAACTTTATGTCCATTCTCTAGCACATTTTGCCACTCTCTTTATTCTCCTTTTTCTTTTGTTAGTGCTTTGTCTCTGCAAATCTGATGTTGCAAAATGAAAAGTGTGGGATGTCTAGCAAACTACATGAGAAACTGTATGATCTTAGAGGTCAGACCCAAGTTGGTTGCAGTTTCTGGGTACAAGTCTAGAATGTCTGTGTGGTTATCTGTGTACTTCCAGCTGGTATGGGCTATGGTGACTGATGGCATACTCGAGATCAGGACTAGGTAGAGTTAGGTTTTGAATGGCAAGCAAGCAGACTGCTGTATAGTGGGGTAGCTACTCCTCTGTCACAGGAAGATGACTGGTATACCCATAGGTGCCTGTCACCTCAAAGTGTATCTCTATCTCCTCTCTTCATCTCCACAGTAACTGGAAATGTGGCATGTCAGATTCCATTAGGCAGCCTTTGAACTTGAGGGCAAAACTTCCTTTCACTTCAGTTCTTCAAAGCCAGAAACATTTTTCATTTAAAATAAAGTCAACCGTAGAAAATAAGGCACTCCAGAAACAGCCGTGCTCCCACTGGAGTTAATGCCTATAAACTATCTACAAAAAAACTCTGGCTCGTAAAATTCACAGCTGCAAGAAAAACTGAATAAGATCAGACTTTGCTGTCCCATTTTTTTCCTCAATGATTTTCATTTCCTTTTCCAAAGAAACAAAAAGAAATAAGCAGCTGGATGGACAGATAGACACTTGCTTGAAGTCAAATTACTTAACTAGATTAACTGGTAATCTTTTAAGTGTGTTGCCAAACATACCACAATAAGGTTTGAAATGATTCTGAAGTGCAAAAGCTGCTGAGATGTGGTAACAGCACACCTCAAAATGTTTCTAAGTGAGCCTGAGACTTAAAAATGTTACTTTGATCTCAGTGAAGAGTGCATGAAATCTCAAAAGGTTTAAAGCTTTTTTCTTATTAAATGTTTCCTTTTTTCTTTCATCTGAATCTTTTTAATGCTAGATTTTTTTAATCTTAATGAAGAAACTAGTGCTTCCTCAAAGCAAATAGGGAAAAAATCTATCTGAAATATACCTGAATTTAAATAAAACACTTCAGACTGAATCTTTCATGAATTTCAGAAACAAAATGTTTGCATTTCACATGATGTATTTCTCATAACTTTGAGAACTGATAGCTTCTCCTAGCCATGGAACTCTGCAAAAGGGTGTAAAGAGTCTTCCTAGGAATGCTGATGTTACTTTTAAAACATAACTGTTCTCTTTCTGTGGACGTTTCTATTTTCTGCCTGCCTTTATTGGCATCCCAACAGGGACTGAAGTGTAGCACAGATTCAAAATACCTGTCAATGTGAATTAGAAAAAAATCACGTGAACATCACTGACGTTTATATGCCAAGGCTGGTTCTGATACTTCCATAGAGCAGCTTGAATTAACATTTCAGTCAACCAATCTCACTTATGTACAAAGCATCAAACTCAGGGGTGAGTCTACTCTGATCTTTGCTGCTGCGCCATCCATAGTGATATCTTTTACTCAGCTCCCTAGATCACTCAGACTCCACTCTGTTCCTCCATGTTGAGGACACCTGCTGAGATGTAATTTCTATTTTGTCAAGAAGTCTCCAGATGACTGTAGTGTATAGGCTCAAAGACTGAAGGAAAAAATGAGCTATACCAGCCTGGAATTACCTAGAATCACCCCTGATTATGTTCATAAGGTCATGCC